>NC_141693.1:879056044-879656044 GCF_964263255.1 Lissotriton vulgaris
AACCGGTGTCAAGATCCCTAACCAGACTTACCCCTCCCACGTGGGAGGGGCGACAGCACAGAGGCTTACCTCAAGTGCAACTACGAACAATTTCCCTTGACTTGACGGGGGCACTTAAGACTCGACGCCATTTAAAGGTCGTTCGAACACTTGTGTGTGGTATCTAGAAGGTATCGTTGACCTCTCCCCACCCCACACAACTTACCGCATCTGCCGTCGCAGATGACACTGGCCCCGGGAAATTCCCCAGGAGGGGGCTGTAACCCCTCCTACAAAGGAAGGGGCCTTGACCGCCTTTCCTTTACTTCCGGCGACCCGCCCTTAGACGGGACCGCCTCCCCACTGAGGGGCCAATGGCCACCTCTCCCGAGCGCTCCCATCCGTGTTGGGTGACGCCTACTCATAGGGATCTACCAATTAGTGCTCACCGATCATGACCTTACCGCCACAGGTCCGGATAGTTGACCGGCTATCCGGACCCCCCACAAAAACTCCTACCTAAAGGTCATGTTTTAAAGATTTTAACCAGGCTAGGAAGTCTCCTATGAGTAACTCATTCCCCGCCCTCGACAAATGCACACCATCCCCCAAATACATACTGTCATCATTAATACAATTATGCGAGATCGAATGCAATGTCTTGGAACGGAACAACCTACTCACTTTATTATTCAATTTTTTAACGGAATGATTCAAAGCAGGGATCGATATAGCCCCCCGCCACACTTTTCGTGGGATCATATGCGACCACGCAATTAGGCACCCCGGAACTCTCCTCGCTAACCAACTTACCGTGGAAAGCATAGCCTCCAGGAGAAGTCGTCTACCGGTGGTGACCAAATCATTGCCCCCCAAATGCACTATGACTATGGACGGCGGTGACCTTATCCGCTCTAACAAGCCCTCAAAAAATTCCTGAAACTGGTCAATACAGAGACCGCCCCTTCCGTAGAAGGACACTCTGTACCCGTATTCCCCAGGTACGTGAATCATGTCACCTGCTTTGAATACGTCTGCGGCCCGTCTCACGTATGAGTGGCCCACGACCCACACCTCCTTCCTCACAGCCGGTGACGTGCGACCGCTGGCCCGGTGTTGGGTTGACTGCTCAGTCTGCCCTGGCGCGTAGGCTTGCGCAACTGAAAACAAACAAAAGACAAGAGGCGTGAGTACATGATTACAGCTTCACAACATGTGCAATCGCACGTACCTCTTATAACAATTGGAGGACCAGCGCCCCACACGTTTCACTTGTTCTACATTAAGACCCCTGGCTGTAGCTTCAGTGGCAGCCCCTATACGAAAGGAGTGGGTCCCAAATTCGCCCGGGTCCAAACCCGCTGCGGCAATGGCCATTGCAAGCACCCGTTGAAACTGAAACCTCGTCAGCGGGGTGGCGTCTGCATGCCTCAACAATGTCCCCCCCCATGATGCCACTCTCTGTGCTAGGTAATTTTCTAAGCACTGTACCGGGCACATGGATGACTCGGGGTTCCTGCGAATGATCGTGCAGTCCCCTCTCCCATCTTGGTCAGTCTTAGACCTGAGAAAGGAGACAATCATCGCATCCCCCCTGATCTGAACATGTTCCCTGCACAAGCCCCCCGTCACATCCTGTTTGTTCCTTGCAACCAGCTCACTAACTCTCATAGCCCCGTGAAACGCCAGCGTAAATGCAGTCCGGAACAAACAAGTCTCAAAAGGGGACGAGCATGTGTTCGGGAGTGTGGCCAGTAACTGGGACAACCTGTCTAGACCTATCGGTCGTCTCACGTCTACTCTGCGACCCTCTAGGCGTTGCCACCCACGCAGCGCTTTCTGTACTGTGAAGGACGCTGTTGGGTCCCGGATGCCATGGGCCCTGGCAACAAAGGAAATGGCGGCACGATGCCTTTGGGCCGTAGCCACCGATTTCCCAGCCCTGTGTAAAGACATAAGGAAGAGCACTACCCATTCTTCCTGACCCCAAAGACCCCCTCTCTCTGCCCCTAAAAAGGCTAAATAGGCCTGGAACGCCCCTTCATATGCCTTCCTTGTCCTGGGTGCTAGACTCTCTCCCACGAGGTGACGAAGTTCGGGGCACCGAGAGACCAGAGAGCTTCGGGGAAGGGTGCCGGCTCCGGGTCCGCTGAGGGAAGGAAACCCGAGAAAGCCTGCATGTGAAAACGAGACAATGCGTCAGCAGCCTGATTCATCACCCCTGGGACATGTTTTGCTCTGAATACCACGTTCAGTTGCATACAAAGTAGGACGATTTCTTTAAGCAGCCTCAAAATCAATTTACAATGGGCTGACTGACTATTGATGCATTCTACCACCGTCATATTGTCGGACCAAAAAATGACAGAATGATCTCTGAAACCTTCTGGCCAGGTTCTCAGGGCCACGAGAATGGGAAATAGTTCAAGGAAAGCAATATTACTCGTTAGCCCCTTCTCGTGCCACCATAAGGGCCATCTTTGAGCAGACCAGTTTGTGCCGAAGATGGCGCCAAAACCTATGCTTCCTGCTGAATCCGTCCATAGCCCAAGCTCTTCCGAGGACACGGCTGGCTTGTTCCAGACGACTCGGCCATTGAAGTCCGCCAAGAATGCTAACCATATCCGCATGTCCTGGCGGACCTCAGCCGATAACCTCGTTCGATGATGACCCTCCTTCAGGCCAACCATCGCTTGGGCAATGGAGCGGGAAAAGGGGCGAGCCATTGGGATTATTCTCAAGGCAAAGTTTAACTTCCCCACTAATTGTTGCAACTGATGCAGTGTAACCTTAGGTGTATTCAAACATACTTGGAGGGCTGTCCTGAATTTAAACACTTTGCTAGCTGGTAAACGGAAACACCCCTCCCCTGAGTCCAACTCGATCCCCAAAAACTCGAGGCAAGTCGTGGGACCCATAGTTTTACCCGGTGCCAACGGCACGCCAAATTGACCCATCAACACACAGAATTCATCTAAGGCCTGGGCACATTCTGGATTTTGGGCGGGACCAAGGAACAAAAAATCGTCAAGGTAGTGCATTACATTTCGAAAACCCGTTTTCTTAGTGAACACCCATTGCAGGAAAGTACTGAATTGCTCAAAATAAGCACATGATATAGAGCATCCCATTGGCATACACCTATCCATGTAAAATGATCCCTGGAACCCGAATCCCAAAAGACGCTGATCGTCTGGGTGTACCGGGAGCAACCGGAACGCTGACTCGATATCAGATTTCGCCATCAACGTCCCGGGCCCCAGGCGATTCAAGATGGCTACTGCCTCATCAAAAGATGCGTATCGCACCGAACAAACTTCTGGATCAATTGCGTCGTTCACCGAAAGACCATGTGGAGCAGACAAATTATGAATCAATCGAAACTCACCTGGGTCCTTCTTGGGGACCACCCCTAACGGAGAACAAACGAAATCCGGTACCGGGGGTACACTAAACGGGCCGGCGACCCGTCCCCGGCTAACCTCTTTCTGAATTTTCTCTTGCACTACAGATGTATGTTGTAAAACGGAAAGTTGATTTTTGCACATCCCTACACCCTGAAAGTCCCCTACCGGGATGCGGAAACCATGTGTAAAACCGTTCCGCAGCACCCCGGCAGAAGTCCGATCCGGGTATTCGCTGAGCCAGGGAATCATTGCCAAGGTATCAATCGGAGTTGGTAAAGGCGCCCCTCGGCCTAGCTTAGACCTGTTTGGCGCCTCCCTTACCCCCATTCTCACTCGTTCTGGCTCTGCACGCTGACTCAGGATGGGATGACCCACACGTACTACATTCGTGTCTAAATTTACATGATCCCGGAGGCCTGGTACATTTCCCTCTGTTGAAGTTATAACAGAAACCCTTTCTCCCTGTATTGCCTGCGGGCCTCGACTGGTCGTCGGTGCTCGTACTTGATCGAAAGGACGACCCCACATTTTGGCGGGAGTAATCAACAACATTGCTCCCAACCAATGGCATTCTTAACATTCCCGATTCTTTCATTTTATCCCATGTTAAAGAATCGTAACAATCCCAAGTCAAACTCTTGTTATGTTCTTTTTCTTTCCTGAACAGATTATCATAACAAAACCAATGGTTACCTTGATATGCTGTCGAGTAACTCATAATCCTTGATTGGTAAACGGGAAACTCAGGAAGCAACTCGGGCCTACGTTCCCCCAAAATCGATGTAAAAACACCCCACGCATTGCCCCAGTTACCAATGTTCTCATTTACCTTAAAGGCGGCCATTTTTGCGCGCCAAACACTCGGATGCATTAGGTCCTTCTGACTTTTTACATGCTCCACATCATAATGATCAACAAGCAAGGAAAAAATATTCACGTATTCCCCTGCCCAGATCTTTTCCTTTATCGCTAAGGGGACATGTTGTCCCAATCTCTCTCTACGAGAAGGTGCTGACTCGTCCCGTGCAATCGGCAATGGCCGCTTACCTGAACCGGACGCAGCTTCTGCCGCTTGCGGCTTGTCTATCCCTGCCAACGGTGCAGCCACTCTAGCTGCCTCTTTCTTCTCACGAAGCCCTTTTATCAGCGCCTGTGCCTCGGCAGCCGTGGCGCCATCACTGCTATCCCCCAACCATGCTGCTAGCTGTGCTGCCAGCTCGGGGGGCATGTCTTCCTTGGGTGTCGGGGTGACGACAACGGGGATTGGATTCCCCTCGACCGGTACTGGGGTCGGCGCCTCGAGCGGGGCAGAGGGAACCGGGGCGTCTCCACCGGCTGGAACCCTTCTCGGTCTCTTAGGTCTCCCTCCAGCCGGCGCAGGGCCCGAACCCTCCTCCCCATCTCGCTCCGCCAACCGTTTCTTTATGTCGGACACCTCTTTGCAAAGGGCCCGCACCATCTGGTCGGTCGTCATTCTCTTTGCGCCTTTCTTGGGCATCTCTCCGAGGAAGTATCTGGAAGACAAAGAAAAGGATCAAAACGCTCAAAATTGGCTCTTCGTTCTGTCCCGAGCTCACGTGTAGCGAGGAGGTGCAGCTTCGGAGCACAAGAACAAGAGGACGTCTTCTGGTCTTGCGCCTTCTTTTATCCGTCTTCAGGGCGGGCGAAAACCCGCCCCTGCCCGCCCCGAGGGCGTGGCTGGCTGCGTCGGTGTCTAGGCCAGCCCACTCTAGGGCGGGAAAAAGCGCGCCCCGGCTACGCCGCTTCGGGCATACCAGCCGAGACGCGCCTCCCGCCCAAAAATGGCTTCCCGGGGGGATCGAGGCACTCAGCCATACGTTCGGGGGGACCGAGTGGTCGCCCCTTTCCAAAAGTGCCATTTTTACAGAGTTTTGCTTACTCAAAAGCTTCAATTTTGACCCGTTTCAGGCACAGAAATGACTTTAAACACACTTATTTTAGTTGAAAAAGTCATAATTCACATCCAACAGTCATTTAGAGTCAAAAGATTAAATGTTAAAATTTCATCATTATAGACCATTTTGGGAACGTTCGGCATGTCCGGAGTCATCGTTTTTCATCCGAAAATTGATTTTTTGGACTGTACCAAAAATGATTCAAAATGTCAATTGGATCGTGCCTCATGTTGAATAACCACTTTTTAAACCCTCACAGTGACCAAAATTGCCATTTTTACCGAGTTTTCCTTACTCAAAAGCTTCAATTTTTACCCGTTTTAGGCACAGAAATGACTTTAAACACACTTATTTTAGTTGAAAAAGTCATAATTCACATCCAACAGTCATTAAGAGTCAAGAGAATAAATGTTAAAATTTCATCATTATAGACCATTTTGGGAACGTTCGACATGTCCGGAGTCATCGTTTTTCATCCGAAAATTGATTTTTTGGACTGTACCCAAAATGATTCAAAATGTCAATTGGATCGTGCCTCATGTTGAATAACCACTTTTTAAACCCTCACAGTGACCAAAAGTGCCATTTTTACAGAGTTTTGCTTACTCAAAAGCTTCAATTTTGACCCGTTTCAGGCACAGAAATGACTTTAAACACACGTATTTTAGTTGAAAAAGTCATAATTCACATCCAACAGTCATTTAGAGTCAAAAGATTAAATGTTAAAATTTCATCATTATAGACCATTTTGGGAACGTTCTGCATGTCCGGAGTCATCGTTTTTCATCCGAAAATTGATTTTTTGGACTGTACCAAAAATGATTCAAAATGTCAATTGGATCATGCCTCATGTTGAATAACCACTTTTTAAACCCTCACAGTGACCAAAAGTGCCATTTTTACAGAGTTTTGCTTACTCAAAAGCTTCAATTTTGACCCGTTTCAGGCACAGAAATGACTTTAAACACACGTATTTTAGTTGAAAAAGTCATAATGCACATCCAACAGTCATTTAGAGTCAAAAGATTAAATGTTAAAATTTCATCATTATAGACCATTTTGGGAACGTTCGACATGTCCGGAGTCATCGTTTTTCATCCGAAAATTGATTTTTTGGACTGTACCCAAAATGATTCAAAATGTCAATTGGATCGTGCCTCATGTTGAATAACCACTTTTTAAACCCTCACAGTGACCAAAAGTGCCATTTTTACAGAGTTTTGCTTACTCAAAAGCTTCAATTTTGACCCGTTTCAGGCACAGAAATGACTTTAAACACACTTATTTTAGTTGAAAAAGTCATAATGCACATCCAACAGTCATTTAGAGTCAAAAGATTAAATGTTAAAATTTCATCATTATAGACCATTTTGGGAACGTTCGGCATGTCCGGAGTCATCGTTTTTCATCCGAAAAATGATTTTTTTGGACTGTACCAAAAATGATTCAAAATGTCAATTGGATCGTGCCTCATGTTGAATAACCACTGTTTAAACCCTCACAGTGACCAAAAGTGCCATTTTTACAGAGTTTTGCTTACTCAAAAGCTTCAATTTTGACCCGTTTCAGGCACAGAAATGACTTTAAACACACGGATTTTAGTTGAAAAAGTCATAATTCACATCCAACAGTCATTTAGAGTCAAAAGATTAAATGTTAATATTTCATCATTATAGACCATTTTGGGAACGTTCCGCATGTCCGGAATAATCGTTTTTCATCCGAAAATTGATTTTTTGGACTGTACCAAAAATGATTCAAAATGTCAATTGGATCGTGCCTCATGTTGAATAACCACTTTTTAAACCCTCACAGTGACCAAAATTGCCATTTTTACAGAGTTTTGCTTACTCAAAAGCTTCAATTTTGACCCGTTTCAGGCACAGAAATGACTTTAAACACACTTATTTTAGTTGAAAAAGTCATAATTCACATCCAACAGTCATTTAGAGTCAAAAGATTAAATGTTAAAATTTCATCATTATAGACCATTTTGGGAACGTTCGGCATGTCCGGAGTCATCGTTTTTCATCCGAAAATTGATTTTTTGGACTGTACCAAAAATGATTCAAAATGTCAATTGGATCGTGCCTCATGTTGAATAACCACTTTTTAAACCCTCACAGTGACCAAAATTGCCATTTTTACAGAGTTTTGCTTACTCAAAAGCTTCAATTTTGACCCGTTTCAGGCACAGAAAGGACTTTAAACACACTTATTTTAGTTGAAAAAGTCATAATGCACATCCAACAGTCATTTAGAGTCAAAATATTAAATGTTAAAATTTCATCATTATAGACCATTTTGGGAACGTTCGACATGTCCGGAGTCATCGTTTTTCATCCGAAAATTGATTTTTTGGACTGTACCCAAAATGATTCAAAATGTCAATTGGATCGTGCCTCATGTTGAATAACCACTTTTTAAACCCTCACAGTGACCAAAAGTGCCATTTTTACAGAGTTTTGCTTACTCAAAAGCTTCAATTTTGACCCGTTTCAGGCACAGAAATGACTTTAAACACACTTATTTTAGTTGAAAAAGTCATAATTCACATCCAACAGTCATTTAGAGTCAAAAGATTAAATGTTAAAATTTCATCATTATAGACCATTTTGGGAACGTTCGGCATGTCCGGAGTCATCGTTTTTCATCCGAAAATTGATTTTTTGGACTGTACCAAAAATGATTCAAAATGTCAATTGGATCGTGCCTCATGTTGAATAACCACTTTTTAAACCCTCACAGTGACCAAAAGTGCCATTTTTACAGAGTTTTGCTTACTCAAAAGCTTCAATTTTGACCCGTTTCAGGCACAGAAATGACTTTAAACACACGTATTTTAGTTGAAAAAGTCATAATGCACATCCAACAGTCATTTAGAGTCAAAAGATTAAATGTTAAAATTTCATCATTATAGACCATTTTGGGAACGTTCGACATGTCCGGAGTCATCGTTTTTCATCCGAAAATTGATTTTTTGGACTGTACCCAAAATGATTCAAAATGTCAATTGGATCGTGCCTCATGTTGAATAACCACTTTTTAAACCCTCACAGTGACCAAAAGTGCCATTTTTACAGAGTTTTGCTTACTCAAAAGCTTCAATTTTGACCCGTTTCAGGCACAGAAATGACTTTAAACACACTTATTTTAGTTGAAAAAGTCATAATGCACATCCAACAGTCATTTAGAGTCAAAAGATTAAATGTTAAAATTTCATCATTATAGACCATTTTGGGAACGTTCGGCATGTCCGGAGTCATCGTTTTTCATCCGAAAAATGATTTTTTGGACTGTACCAAAAATGATTCAAAATGTCAATTGGATCGTGCCTCATGTTGAATAACCACTGTTTAAACCCTCACAGTGACCAAAAGTGCCATTTTTACAGAGTTTTGCTTACTCAAAAGCTTCAATTTTGACCCGTTTCAGGCACAGAAATGACTTTAAACACACGGATTTTAGTTGAAAAAGTCATAATTCACATCCAACAGTCATTTAGAGTCAAAAGATTAAATGTTAAAATTTCATCATTATAGACCATTTTGGGAACTTTCCGCATGTCCGGAATAATCGTTTTTCATCCGAAAATTGATTTTTTGGACTGTACCAAAAATGATTCAAAATGTCAATTGGATCGTGCCTCATGTTGAATAACCACTTTTTAAACCCTCACAGTGACCAAAAGTGCCATTTTTACAGAGTTTTGCTTACTCAAAAGCTTCAATTTTGACCCGTTTCAGGCACAGAAATGACTTTAAACACACTTATTTTAGTTGAAAAAGTCATAATTCACATCCAACAGTCATTTAGAGTCAAAAGATTAAATGTTAAAATTTCATCATTATAGACCATTTTGGGAACGTTCTGCATGTCCGGAGTCATCGTTTTTCATCCGAAAATTGATTTTTTGGACTGTACCCAAAATGATTCAAAATGTCAATTGGATCGTGCCTCATGTTGAATAACCACTTTTTAAACCCTCACAGTGACCAAAAGTGCCATTTTTACAGAGTTTTGCTTACTCAAAAGCTTCAATTTTGACCCGTTTCAGGCACAGAAATGACTTTAAACACACTTATTTTAGTTGAAAAAGTCATAATGCACATCCAACAGCCATTTAGAGTCAAAAGATTAAATGTTAAAATTTCATCATTATAGACCATTTTGGGAACGTTCGGCATGTCCGGAGTCATCGTTTTTCATCCGAAAAATGATTTTTTGGACTGTACCAAAAATGATTCAAAATGTCAATTGGATCGTGCCTCATGTTGAATAACCACTGTTTAAACCCTCACAGTGACCAAAAGTGCCATTTTTACAGAGTTTTGCTTACTCAAAAGCTTCAATTTTGACCCGTTTCAGGCACAGAAATGACTTTAAACACACGGATTTTAGTTGAAAAAGTCATAATTCACATCCAACAGTCATTTAGAGTCAAAAGATTAAATGTTAAAATTTCATCATTATAGACCATTTTGGGAACGTTCCGCATGTCCGGAATAATCGTTTTTCATCCGAAAATTGATTTTTTGGACTGTACCAAAAATGATTCAAAATGTCAATTGGATCGTGCCTCATGTTGAATAACCACTTTTTAAACCCTCACAGTGACCAAAAGTGCCATTTTTACAGAGTTTTGCTTACTCAAAAGCTTCAATTTTGACCCGTTTCAGGAACAGAAATGACTTTAAACACACTTATTTTAGTTGAAAAAGTCATAATTCACATCCAACAGTCATTTAGAGTCAAAAGATTCAATGTTAAAATTTCATCATTATAGACCATTTTGGGAACGTTCGGCATGTCCGGAGTAATCGTTTTTCATCCGAAAATCGATTTTTTGGACTGTACCAAAAATGATTCAAAATGTCAATTGGATCGTGCCTCATGTTGAATAACCACTTTTTAACCCCTTCCAGGCTCATGACGAGCTGGGCTCGTCATGCTGTAGCCTCCTCAAACACTGATGACGAGCCCAGCTCGTCATGAACAATGGGAAATGGGAAGATCCAGCACAGCAGCAAAATATCGCTAGCAGCGATGGTGTTAAACCCTCACAGTGACCAAAATTGCCATTTTTACAGAGTTTTCCTTACTCAAAAGCTTCAATTTTGACCCGTTTCAGGCACAGAAATGACTTTAAACACACTTATTTTAGTTGAAAAAGTCATAATTCACATCCAACAGTCATTTAGAGTCAAAAGAATAAATGTTAAAATTTCATCATTATAGACCATTTTGGGAACGTTCGGCATGTCCGGAGTCATCGTTTTTCATCCGAAAATTGATTTTTTGGACTGTACCAAAAATGATTCAAAATGTCAATTGGATTGTGCCTCATGTTGAATAACCACTTTTTAAACCCTCACAGTGACCTAAAGTGCCATTTTTACAGAGTTTTGCTTACTCAAAAGCTTCAATTTTGACCCGTTTCAGGCACAGAAATGACTTTAAACACACGTATTTTAGTTGAAAAAGTCATAATTCACATCCAACAGTCATTTAGAGTCAAAAGATTAAATGTTAAAATTTCATCATTATAGACCATTTTGGGAACGTTCCGCATGTCCGGAATCATCGTTTTTCATCCGAAAATTGATTTTTTGGACTGTACCAAAAATGATTCAAAATGTCAATTGGATCGTGCCTCATGTTGAATAACCACTTTTTAAACCCTCACAGTGACCAAAATTGCCATTTTTACAGAGTTTTGCTTACTCAAAAGCTTCAATTTTGACCCGTTTCAGGCACAGAAATGACTTTAAACACACTTATTTTAGTTGAAAAAGTCATAATGCACATCCAACAGTCATTTAGAGTCAAAAGATTAAATGTTAAAATTTCATCATTATAGACCATTTTGGGAACGTTCGGCATGTCCGGAGTCATCGTTTTTCATCCGAAAATTGATTTTTTGGACTGTACCAAAAATGATTCAAAATGTCAATTGGATCGTGCCTCATGTTGAATAACCACTTTTTAAACCCTCACAGTGACCAAAATTGCCATTTTTACAGAGTTTTCCTTACTCAAAAGCTTCAATTTTGACCCGTTTCAGGCACAGAAATGACTTTAAACACACTTATTTTAGTTGAAAAAGTCATAATTCACATCCAACAGTCATTTAGAGTCAAAAGATTAAATGTTAAAATTTCATCATTATAGACCATTTTGGGAACGTTCGACATGTCCGGAGTCATCGTTTTTCATCCGAAAATTGATTTTTTGGACTGTACCCAAAATGATTCAAAATGTCAATTGGATCGTGCCTCATGTTGAATAACCACTTTTTAAACCCTCACAGTGACCAAAAGTGCCATTTTTACAGAGTTTTGCTTACTCAAAAGCTTCAATTTTGACCCGTTTCAGGCACAGAAATGACTTTAAACACACGTATTTTAGTTGAAAAAGTCATAATTCACATCCAACAGTCATTTAGAGTCAAAAGATTAAATGTTAAAATTTCATCATTATAGACCATTTTGGGAACGTTCTGCATGTCCGGTCATCGTTTTTCATCCGAAAATTGATTTTTTGGACTGTACCAAAAATGATTCAAAATGTCAATTGGATCGTGCCTCATGTTGAATAACCACTTTTTAAACCCTCACAGTGACCAAAAGTGCCATTTTTACAGAGTTTTGCTTACTCAAAAGCTCCAATTTTGACCCGTTTCAGGCACAGAAATGACTTTAAACACACTTATTTTAGTTGAAAAAGTCATAATTCACATCCAACAGTCATTTAGAGTCAAAAGATTAAATGTTAAAATTTCATCATTATAGACCATTTTGGGAACGTTCGACATGTCCGGAGTCATCGTTTTTCATCCGAAAATTGAATTTTTTGGACTGTACCCAAAATGATTCAAAATGTAAATTGGATCGTGCCTCATGTTGAATAACCACTTTTTAAACCCTCACAGTGACCAAAAGTGCCATTTTTACAGAGTTTTGCTTACTCAAAAGCTTCAATTTTGACCCGTTTCAGGCACAGAAATGACTTTAAACACACGTATTTTAGTTGAAAAAGTCATAATTCACATCCAACAGTCATTTAGAGTCAAAAGATTAAATGTTAAAATTTCATCATTATAGACCATTTTGGGAACGTTCGACATGTCCGGAGTCATCGTTTTTCATCCGAAAATTGATTTTTTGGACTGTACCCAAAATGATTCAAAATGTCAATTGGATCATGCCTCATGTTGAATAACCACTTTTTAAACCCTCACAGTGACCAAAAGTGCCATTTTTACAGAGTTTTGCTTACTCAAAAGCTTCAATTTTGACCCGTTTCAGGCACAGAAATGACTTTAAACACACTTATTTTAGTTGAAAAAGTCATAATTCACATCCAACAGTCATTTAGAGTCAAAAGATTAAATGTTAAAATTTCATCATTATAGACCATTTTGGGAACGTTCGGCATGTCCGGAGTCATCGTTTTTCATCCGAAAATCGTTTTTTTGGACTGTACCAAAAATGATTCAAAATGTCAATTGGATCGTGCCTCATGTTGAATAACCACTTTTTAAACCCTCACAGTGACCAAAATTGCCATTTTTACAGAGTTTTCCTTACTCAAAAGCTTCAATTTTGACCCGTTTCAGGCACAGAAATGACTTTAAACACACTTATTTTAGTTGAAAAAGTCATAATTCACATCCAACAGTCATTTAGAGTCAAAAGATTAAATGTTAAATTTTCATCATTATAGACCATTTTGGGAACGTTCGGCATGTCCGGAGTCATCGTTTTTCATCCGAAAATTGATTTTTTGGACTGTACCAAAAATGATTCAAAATGTCAATTGGATCGTGCCTCATGTTGAATAACCACTTTTTAAACCCTCACAGTGACCAAAATTGCCATTTTTACAGAGTTTTCCTTACTCAAAAGCTTCAATTTTGACCCGTTTCAGGCACAGAAATGACTTTAAACACACTTATTTTAGTTGAAAAAGTCATAATTCACATCCAACAGTCATTAAGAGTCAAGAGATTAAATGTTAAAATTTCATCATTATAGACCATTTTGGGAACGTTCGACATGTCCGGAGTCATCGTTTTTCATCCGAAAATTGATTTTTTGGACTGTACCCAAAATGATTCAAAATGTCAATTGGATCGTGCCTCATGTTGAATAACCACTTTTTAAACCCTCACAGTGACCAAAAGTGCCATTTTTACAGAGTTTTGCTTACTCAAAAGCTTCAATTTTGACCCGTTTCAGGCACAGAAATGACTTTAAACACACGTATTTTAGTTGAAAAAGTCATAATTCACATCCAACAGTCATTTAGAGTCAAAAGATTAAATGTTAAAATTTCATCATTATAGACCATTTTGGGAACGTTCTGCATGTCCGGAGTCATCGTTTTTCATCCGAAAATTGATTTTTTGGACTGTACCAAAAATGATTCAAAATGTCAATTGGATCGTGCCTCATGTTGAATAACCACTTTTTAAACCCTCACAGTGACCAAAATTGCCATTTTTACAGAGTTTTGCTTACTCAAAAGCTTCAATTTTGACCAGTTTCAGGCACAGAAAGGACTTTAAACACACTTATTTTAGTTGAAAAAGTCATAATGCACATCCAACAGTCATTTAGAGTCAAAAGATTAAATGTTAAAATGTCATCATTATAGACCATTTTGGGAACGTTCGACATGTCCGGAGTCATCGTTTTTCATCCGAAAATTGATTTTTTGGACTGTACCCAAAATGATTCAAAATGTCAATTGGATCGTGCCTCATGTTGAATAACCACTTTTTAAACCCTCACAGTGACCAAAATTGCCATTTTTACAGAGTTTTCCTTACTCAAAAGCTTCAATTTTGACCCGTTTCAGGCACAGAAATGACTTTAAACACACTTATTTTAGTTGAAAAAGTCATAATTCACATCCAACAGTCATTAAGAGTCAAGAGATTAAATGTTAAAATTTCATCATTATAGACCATTTTGGGAACGTTCGACATGTCCGGAGTCATCGTTTTTCATCCGAAAATTGATTTTTTGGACTGTACCCAAAATGATTCAAAATGTCAATTGGATCGTGCCTCATGTTGAATAACCACTTTTTAAACCCTCACAGTGACCAAAAGTGCCATTTTTACAGAGTTTTGCTTACTCAAAAGCTTCAATTTTGACCCGTTTCAGGCACAGAAATGACTTTAAACACACGTATGTTAGTTGAAAAAGTCATAATTCACATCCAACAGTCATTTAGAGTCAAAAGATTAAATGTTAAAATTTCATCATTATAGACCATTTTGGGAACGTTCTGCATGTCCGGAGTCATCGTTTTTCATCCGAAAATTGATTTTTTGGACTGTACCAAAAATGATTCAAAATGTCAATTGGATCGTGCCTCATGTTGAATAACCACTTTTTAAACCCTCACAGTGACCAAAATTGCCATTTTTACAGAGTTTTGCTTACTCAAAAGCTTCAATTTTGACCCGTTTCAGGCACAGAAATGACTTTAAACACACTTATTTTAGTTGAAAAAGTCATAATGCACATCCAACAGTCATTTAGAGTCAAAAGATTAAATGTTAAAATTTCATCATTATAGACCATTTTGGGAACGTTCGGCATGTCCGGAGTCATCGTTTTTCATCCGAAAATTGATTTTTTGGACTGTACCAAAAATGATTCAAAATGTCAATTGGATCGTGCCTCATGTTGAATAACCACTTTTTAAACCCTCACAGTGACCAAAATTGCCATTTTTACAGAGTTTTCCTTACTCAAAAGCTTCAATTTTGACCCGTTTCAGGCACAGAAATGACTTTAAACACACTTATTTTAGTTGAAAAAGTCATAATTCACATCCAACAGTCATTTAGAGTCAAAAGATTAAATGTTAAAATTTCATCATTATAGACCATTTTGGGAACGTTCGACATGTCCGGAGTCATCGTTTTTCATCCGAAAATTGATTTTTTGGACTGTACCCAAAATGATTCAAAATGTCAATTGGATCGTGCCTCATGTTGAATAACCACTTTTTAAACCCTCACAGTGACCAAAAGTGCCATTTTTACAGAGTTTTGCTTACTCAAAAGCTTCAATTTTGACCCGTTTCAGGCACAGAAATGACTTTAAACACACGTATTTTAGTTGAAAAAGTCATAATTCACATCCAACAGTCATTTAGAGTCAAAAGATTAAATGTTCAAATTTCATCATTATAGACCATTTTGGGAACGTTCGACATGTCCGGAGTCATCGTTTTTCATCCGAAAATTGAATTTTTTGGACTGTACCCAAAATGATTCAAAATGTAAATTGGATCGTGCCTCATGTTGAATAACCACTTTTTAAACCCTCACAGTGACCAAAAGTGCCATTTTTACAGAGTTTTGCTTACTCAAAAGCTTCAATTTTGACCCGTTTCAGGCACAGAAATGACTTTAAACACACGTATTTTAGTTGAAAAAGTCATAATTCACATCCAACAGTCATTTAGAGTCAAAAGATTAAATGTTAAAATTTCATCATTATAGACCATTTTGGGAACGTTCGACATGTCCGGAGTCATCGTTTTTCATCCGAAAATTGATTTTTTGGACTGTACCCAAAATGATTCAAAATGTCAATTGGATCATGCCTCATGTTGAATAACCACTTTTTAAACCCTCACAGTGACCAAAAGTGCCATTTTTACAGAGTTTTGCTTACTCAAAAGCTTCAATTTTGACCCGTTTCAGGCACAGAAATGACTTTAAACACACTTATTTTAGTTGAAAAAGTCATAATTCACATCCAACAGTCATTTAGAGTCAAAAGATTAAATGTTAAAATTTCATCATTATAGACCATTTTGGGAACGTTCGGCATGTCCGGAGTCATCGTTTTTCATCCGAAAATCGTTTTTTTGGACTGTACCAAAAATGATTCAAAATGTCAATTGGATCGTGCCTCATGTTGAATAACCACTTTTTAAACCCTCACAGTGACCAAAATTGCCATTTTTACAGAGTTTTCCTTACTCAAAAGCTTCAATTTTGACCCGTTTCAGGCACAGAAATGACTTTAAACACACTTATTTTAGTTGAAAAAGTCATAATTCACATCCAACAGTCATTTAGAGTCAAAAGATTAAATGTTAAATTTTCATCATTATAGACCATTTTGGGAACGTTCGGCATGTCCGGAGTCATCGTTTTTCATCCGAAAATTGATTTTTTGGACTGTACCAAAAATGATTCAAAATGTCAATTGGATCGTGCCTCATGTTGAATAACCACTTTTTAAACCCTCACAGTGACCAAAATTGCCATTTTTACAGAGTTTTCCTTACTCAAAAGCTTCAATTTTGACCCGTTTCAGGCACAGAAATGACTTTAAACACACTTATTTTAGTTGAAAAAGTCATAATTCACATCCAACAGTCATTAAGAGTCAAGAGATTAAATGTTAAAATTTCATCATTATAGACCATTTTGGGAACGTTCGACATGTCCGGAGTCATCGTTTTTCATCCGAAAATTGATTTTTTGGACTGTACCCAAAATGATTCAAAATGTCAATTGGATCGTGCCTCATGTTGAATAACCACTTTTTAAACCCTCACAGTGACCAAAAGTGCCATTTTTACAGAGTTTTGCTTACTCAAAAGCTTCAATTTTGACCCGTTTCAGGCACAGAAATGACTTTAAACACACGTATTTTAGTTGGAAAAGTCATAATTCACATCCAACAGTCATTTAGAGTCAAAAGATTAAATGTTAAAATTTCATCATTATAGACCATTTTGGGAACGTTCGACATGTCCGGAGTCCTCGTTTTTCATCCGAAAATTGATTTTTTGGACTGTACCCAAAATGATTCAAAATGTCAATTGGATCGTGCCTCATGTTGAATAACCACTTTTTAAACCCTCACAGTGACCAAAAGTGCCATTTTTACAGAGTTTTGCTTACTCAAAAGCTTCAATTTTGACCCGTTTCAGGCACAGAAATGACTTTAAACACACGTATTTTAGTTGAAAAAGTCATAATTCACATCCAACAGTCATTTAGAGTCAAAAGATTAAATGTTAAAATTTCATCATTATAGACCATTTTGGGAACGTTCGGCATGTCCGGAGTCATCGTTTTTCATCCGAAAATTGATTTTTTGGACTGTACCAAAAATGATTCAAAATGTCAATTGGATCGTGCCTCATGTTGAATAACCACTTTTTAAACCCTCACAGTGACCAAAACTGCCATTTTTACAGAGTTTTGCTTACTCAAAAGCTTCAATTTTGACCCGTTTCAGGCACAGAAAGGACTTTAAACACACTTATTTTAGTTGAAAAAGTCATAATGCACATCCAACAGTCATTTAGAGTCAAAAGATTAAATGTTAAAATGTCATCATTATAGACCATTTTGGGAACGTTCGACATGTCCGGAGTCATCGTTTTTCATCCGAAAATTGATTTTTTGGACTGTACCCAAAATGATTCAAAATGTCAATTGGATCGTGCCTCATGTTGAATAACCACTTTTTAAACCCTCACAGTGACCAAAATTGCCATTTTTACAGAGTTTTCCTTACTCAAAAGCTTCAATTTTGACCCGTTTCAGGCACAGAAATGACTTTAAACACACTTATTTTAGTTGAAAAAGTCATAATTCACATCCAACAGTCATTAAGAGTCAAGAGATTAAATGTTAAAATTTCATCATTATAGACCATTTTGGGAACGTTCGACATGTCCGGAGTCATCGTTTTTCATCCGAAAATTGATTTTTTGGACTGTACCCAAAATGATTCAAAATGTCAATTGGATCGTGCCTCATGTTGAATAACCACTTTTTAAACCCTCACAGTGACCAAAAGTGCCATTTTTACAGAGTTTTGCTTACTCAAAAGCTTCAATTTTGACCCGTTTCAGGCACAGAAATGACTTTAAACACACGTATGTTAGTTGAAAAAGTCATAATTCACATCCAACAGTCATTTAGAGTCAAAAGATTAAATGTTAAAATTTCATCATTATAGACCATTTTGGGAACGTTCTGCATGTCCGGAGTCATCGTTTTTCATCCGAAAATTGATTTTTTGGACTGTACCAAAAATGATTCAAAATGTCAATTGGATCGTGCCTCATGTTGAATAACCACTTTTTAAACCCTCACAGAGACCAAAAGTGCCATTTTTACAGAGTTTTGCTTACTCAAAAGCTTCAATTTTGACCCGTTTCAGGCACAGAAATGACTTTAAACACACTTATTTTAGTTGAAAAAGTCATAATTCACATCCAACAGTCATTTAGAGTCAAAAGATTAAATGTTAAAATGTCATCATTATAGACCATTTTGGGAACGTTCGACATGTCCGGAGTCATCGTTTTTCATCCGAAAATTGATTTTTTGGACTGTACCCAAAATGATTCAAAATGTCAATTGGATCGTGCCTCATGTTGAATAACCACTTTTTAAACCCTCACAGTGACCAAAAGTGCCATTTTTACAGAGTTTTGCTTACTCAAAAGCTTCAATTTTGACCCGTTTCAGGCACAGAAATGACTTTAAACACACGTATTTTAGTTGAAAAAGTCATAATTCACATCCAACAGTCATTTAGAGTCAAAAGATTAAATGTTAAAATTTCATCATTATAGACCATTTTGGGAACGTTCGGCATGTCCGGAGTCATCGTTTTTCATCCGAAAATTGATTTTTTGGACTGTACCAAAAATGATTCAAAATGTCAATTGGATCGTGCCTCATGTTGAATAACCACTTTTTAAACCCTCACAGTGACCAAAATTGCCATTTTTACAGAGTTTTGCTTACTCAAAAGCTTCAATTTTGACCCGTTTCAGGCACAGAAAGGACTTTAAACACACTTATTTTAGTTGAAAAAGTCATAATGCACATCCAACAGTCATTTAGAGTCAAAAGTTTAAATGTTAAAATTTCATCATTATAGACAATTTTGGGAACGTTCGACATGTCCGGAGTCATCGTTTTTCATCCGAAAATTGATTTTTTGGACTGCACCCAAAATGATTCAAAATGTCAATTGGATCGTGCCTCATGTTGAATAACCACTTTTTAAACCCTCACAGTGACCAAAAGTGCCATTTTTACAGAGTTTTGCTTACTCAAAAGCTTCAATTTTGACCCGTTTCAGGCACAGAAATGACTTTAAACACACGTATTTTAGTTGAAAAAGTCATAATTCACATCCAACAGTCATTTAGAGTCAAAAGATTAAATGTTAAAATTTCATCATTATAGACCATTTTGGGAACGTTCCGCATGTCCGGAATCATCGTTTTTCATCCGAAAATTGATTTTTTGGACTGTACCAAAAATGATTCAAAATGTCAATTGGATCGTGCCTCATGTTGAATAACCACTTTTTAAACCCTCACAGTGACCAAAATTGCCATTTTTACAGAGTTTTCCTTACTCAAAAGCTTCAATTTTGACCCGTTTCAGGCACAGAAATGACTTTAAACACACTTATTTTAGTTGAAAAAGTCATAATTCACATCCAACAGTCATTTAGAGTCAAAAGATTAAATGTTAAAATTTCATCATTATAGACCATTTTGGGAACGTTCGACATGTCCGGAGTCATCGTTTTTCATCCGAAAATTGAATTTTTTGGACTGTACCCAAAATGATTCAAAATGTAAATTGGATCGTGCCTCATGTTGAATAACCACTTTTTAAACCCTCACAGTGACCAAAAGTGCCATTTTTACAGAGTTTTGCTTACTCAAAAGCTTCAATTTTGACCCGTTTCAGGCACAGAAATGACTTTAAACACACGTATTTTAGTTGAAAAAGTCATAATTCACATCCAACAGTCATTTAGAGTCAAAAGATTAAATGTTAAAATTTCATCATTATAGACCATTTTGGGAACGTTCGACATGTCCGGAGTCATCGTTTTTCATCCGAAAATTGATTTTTTGGACTGTACCCAAAATGATTCAAAATGTCAATTGGATCATGCCTCATGTTGAATAACCACTTTTTAAACCCTCACAGTGACCAAAAGTGCCATTTTTACAGAGTTTTGCTTACTCAAAAGCTTCAATTTTGACCCGTTTCAGGCACAGAAATGACTTTAAACACACTTATTTTAGTTGAAAAAGTCATAATTCACATCCAACAGTCATTTAGAGTCAAAAGATTAAATGTTAAAATTTCATCATTATAGACCATTTTGGGAACGTTCGGCATGTCCGGAGTCATCGTTTTTCATCCGAAAATCGTTTTTTTGGACTGTACCAAAAATGATTCAAAATGTCAATTGGATCGTGCCTCATGTTGAATAACCACTTTTTAAACCCTCACAGTGACCAAAATTGCCATTTTTACAGAGTTTTGCTTACTCAAAAGCTTCAATTTTGACCCGTTTCAGGCACAGAAAGGACTTTAAACACACTTATTTTAGTTGAAAAAGTCATAATGCACATCCAACAGTCATTTAGAGTCAAAAGATTAAATGTTAAAATGTCATCATTATAGACCATTTTGGGAACGTTCGACATGTCCGGAGTCATCGTTTTTCATCCGAAAATTGATTTTTTGGACTGTACCCAAAATGATTCAAAATGTCAATTGGATCGTGCCTCATGTTGAATAACCACTTTTTAAACCCTCACAGTGACCAAAATTGCCATTTTTACAGAGTTTTCCTTACTCAAAAGCTTCAATTTTGACCCGTTTCAGGCACAGAAATGACTTTAAACACACTTATTTTAGTTGAAAAAGTCATAATTCACATCCAACAGTCATTAAGAGTCAAGAGATTAAATGTTAAAATTTCATCATTATAGACCATTTTGGGAACGTTCGACATGTCCGGAGTCATCGTTTTTCATCCGAAAATTGATTTTTTGGACTGTACCCAAAATGATTCAAAATGTCAATTGGATCGTGCCTCATGTTGAATAACCACTTTTTAAACCCTCACAGTGACCAAAAGTGCCATTTTTACAGAGTTTTGCTTACTCAAAAGCTTCAATTTTGACCCGTTTCAGGCACAGAAATGACTTTAAACACACGTATGTTAGTTGAAAAAGTCATAATTCACATCCAACAGTCATTTAGAGTCAAAAGATTAAATGTTAAAATTTCATCATTATAGACCATTTTGGGAACGTTCTGCATGTCCGGAGTCATCGTTTTTCATCCGAAAATTGATTTTTTGGACTGTACCAAAAATGATTCAAAATGTCAATTGGATCGTGCCTCATGTTGAATAACCACTTTTTAAACCCTCACAGTGACCAAAAGTGCCATTTTTACAGAGTTTTGCTTACTCAAAAGCTTCAATTTTGACCCGTTTCAGGCACAGAAATGACTTTAAACACACGTATTTTAGTTGAAAAAGTCATAATTCACATCCAACAGTCATTTAGAGTCAAAAGATTAAATGTTAAAATTTCATCATTATAGACCATTTTGGGAACGTTCGACATGTCCGGAGTCATCGTTTTTCATCCGAAAATTGATTTTTTGGACTGTACCCAAAATGATTCAAAATGTCAATTGGATCATGCCTCATGTTGAATAACCACTTTTTAAACCCTCACAGTGACCAAAAGTGCCATTTTTACAGAGTTTTGCTTACTCAAAAGCTTCAATTTTGACCCGTTTCAGGCACAGAAATGACTTTAAACACACTTATTTTAGTTGAAAAAGTCATAATTCACATCCAACAGTCATTTAGAGTCAAAAGATTAAATGTTAAAATTTCATCATTATAGACCATTTTGGGAACGTTCGGCATGTCCGGAGTCATCGTTTTTCATCCGAAAATCGTTTTTTTGGACTGTACCAAAAATGATTCAAAATGTCAATTGGATCGTGCCTCATGTTGAATAACCACTTTTTAAACCCTCACAGTGACCAAAATTGCCATTTTTACAGAGTTTTCCTTACTCAAAAGCTTCAATTTTGACCCGTTTCAGGCACAGAAATGACTTTAAACACACTTATTTTAGTTGAAAAAGTCATAATTCACATCCAACAGTCATTTAGAGTCAAAAGATTAAATGTTAAATTTTCATCATTATAGACCATTTTGGGAACGTTCGGCATGTCCGGAGTCATCGTTTTTCATCCGAAAATTGATTTTTTGGACTGTACCAAAAATGATTCAAAATGTCAATTGGATCGTGCCTCATGTTGAATAACCACTTTTTAAACCCTCACAGTGACCAAAATTGCCATTTTTACAGAGTTTTCCTTACTCAAAAGCTTCAATTTTGACCCGTTTCAGGCACAGAAATGACTTTAAACACACTTATTTTAGTTGAAAAAGTCATAATTCACATCCAACAGTCATTAAGAGTCAAGAGATTAAATGTTAAAATTTCATCATTATAGACCATTTTGGGAACGTTCGACATGTCCGGAGTCATCGTTTTTCATCCGAAAATTGATTTTTTGGACTGTACCCAAAATGATTCAAAATGTCAATTGGATCGTGCCTCATGTTGAATAACCACTTTTTAAACCCTCACAGTGACCAAAAGTGCCATTTTTACAGAGTTTTGCTTACTCAAAAGCTTCAATTTTGACCCGTTTCAGGCACAGAAATGACTTTAAACACACGTATTTTAGTTGAAAAAGTCATAATTCACATCCAACAGTCATTTAGAGTCAAAAGATTAAATGTTAAAATTTCATCATTATAGACCATTTTGGGAACGTTCTGCATGTCCGGAGTCATCGTTTTTCATCCGAAAATTGATTTTTTGGACTGTACCAAAAATGATTCAAAATGTCAATTGGATCGTGCCTCATGTTGAATAACCACTTTTTAAACCCTCACAGAGACCAAAAGTGCCATTTTTACAGAGTTTTGCTTACTCAAAAGCTTCAATTTTGACCCGTTTCAGGCACAGAAATGACTTTAAACACACTTATTTTAGTTGAAAAAGTCATAATTCACATCCAACAGTCATTTAGAGTCAAAAGATTAAATGGTAAAATTTCATCATTATAGACCATTTTGGGAACGTTCGACATGTCCGGAGTCATCGTTTTTCATCCGAAAATTGATTTTTTGGACTGTACCCAAAATGATTCAAAATGTCAATTGGATCGTGCCTCATGTTGAATAACCACTTTTTAAACCCTCACAGTGACCAAAAGTGCCATTTTTACAGAGTTTTGCTTACTCAAAAGCTTCAATTTTGACCCGTTTCAGGCACAGAAATGACTTTAAACACACGTATTTTAGTTGAAAAAGTCATAATTCACATCCAACAGTCATTTAGAGTCAAAAGATTAAATGTTAAAATTTCATCATTATAGACCATTTTGGGAACGTTCGGCATGTCCGGAGTCATCGTTTTTCATCCGAAAATTGATTTTTTGGACTGTACCAAAAATGATTCAAAATGTCAATTGGATCGTGCCTCATGTTGAATAACCACTTTTTAAACCCTCACAGTGACCAAAATTGCCATTTTTACAGAGTTTTGCTTACTCAAAAGCTTCAATTTTGACCCGTTTCAGGCACAGAAAGGACTTTAAACACACTTATTTTAGTTGAAAAAGTCATAATGCACATCCAACAGTCATTTAGAGTCAAAAGATTAAATGTTAAAATGTCATCATTATAGACCATTTTGGGAACGTTCGACATGTCCGGAGTCATCGTTTTTCATCCGAAAATTGATTTTTTGGACTGTACCCAAAATGATTCAAAATGTCAATTGGATCGTGCCTCATGTTGAATAACCACTTTTTAAACCCTCACAGTGACCAAAATTGCCATTTTTACAGAGTTTTCCTTACTCAAAAGCTTCAATTTTGACCCGTTTCAGGCACAGAAATGACTTTAAACACACTTATTTTAGTTGAAAAAGTCATAATTCACATCCAACAGTCATTAAGAGTCAAGAGATTAAATGTTAAAATTTCATCATTATAGACCATTTTGGGAACGTTCGACATGTCCGGAGTCATCGTTTTTCATCCGAAAATTGATTTTTTGGACTGTACCCAAAATGATTCAAAATGTCAATTGGATCGTGCCTCATGTTGAATAACCACTTTTTAAACCCTCACAGTGACCAAAAGTGCCATTTTTACAGAGTTTTGCTTACTCAAAAGCTTCAATTTTGACCCGTTTCAGGCACAGAAATGACTTTAAACACACGTATGTTAGTTGAAAAAGTCATAATTCACATCCAACAGTCATTTAGAGTCAAAAGATTAAATGTTAAAATTTCATCATTATAGACCATTTTGGGAACGTTCTGCATGTCCGGAGTCATCGTTTTTCATCCGAAAATTGATTTTTTGGACTGTACCAAAAATGATTCAAAATGTCAATTGGATCGTGCCTCATGTTGAATAACCACTTTTTAAACCCTCACAGAGACCAAAAGTGCCATTTTTACAGAGTTTTGCTTACTCAAAAGCTTCAATTTTGACCCGTTTCAGGCACAGAAATGACTTTAAACACACTTATTTTAGTTGAAAAAGTCATAATTCACATCCAACAGTCATTTAGAGTCAAAAGATTAAATGTTAAAATTTCATCATTATAGACCATTTTGGGAACGTTCGACATGTCCGGAGTCATCGTTTTTCATCCGAAAATTGATTTTTTGGACTGTACCCAAAATGATTCAAAATGTCAATTGGATCGTGCCTCATGTTGAATAACCACTTTTTAAACCCTCACAGTGACCAAAAGTGCCATTTTTACAGAGTTTTGCTTACTCAAAAGCTTCAATTTTGACCCGTTTCAGGCACAGAAATGACTTTAAACACACGTATTTTAGTTGAAAAAGTCATAATTCACATCCAACAGTCATTTAGAGTCAAAAGATTAAATGTTAAAATTTCATCATTATAGACCATTTTGGGAACGTTCGGCATGTCCGGAGTCATCGTTTTTCATCCGAAAATTGATTTTTTGGACTGTACCAAAAATGATTCAAAATGTCAATTGGATCGTGCCTCATGTTGAATAACCACTTTTTAAACCCTCACAGTGACCAAAATTGCCATTTTTACAGAGTTTTGCTTACTCAAAAGCTTCAATTTTGACCCGTTTCAGGCACAGAAAGGACTTTAAACACACTTATTTTAGTTGAAAAAGTCATAATGCACATCCAACAGTCATTTAGAGTCAAAAGATTAAATGTTAAAATTTCATCATTATAGACAATTTTGGGAACGTTCGACATGTCCGGAGTCATCGTTTTTCATCCGAAAATTGATTTTTTGGACTGTACCCAAAATGATTCAAAATGTCAATTGGATCGTGCCTCATGTTGAATAACCACTTTTTAAACCCTCACAGTGACCAAAAGTGCCATTTTTACAGAGTTTTGCTTACTCAAAAGCTTCAATTTTGACCCGTTTCAGGCACAGAAATGACTTTAAACACACGTATTTTAGTTGAAAAAGTCATAATTCACATCCAACAGTCATTTAGAGTCAAAAGATTAAATGTTAAAATTTCATCATTATAGACCATTTTGGGAACGTTCCGCATGTCCGGAATCATCGTTTTTCATCCGAAAATTGATTTTTTGGACTGTACCAAAAATGATTCAAAATGTCAATTGGATCGTGCCTCATGTTGAATAACCACTTTTTAAACCCTCACAGTGACCAAAATTGCCATTTTTACAGAGTTTTGCTTACTCAAAAGCTTCAATTTTGACCCGTTTCAGGCACAGAAATGACTTTAAACACACTTATTTTAGTTGAAAAAGTCATAATGCACATCCAACAGTCATTTAGAGTCAAAAGATTAAATGTTAAAATTTCATCATTATAGACCATTTTGGGAACGTTCGGCATGTCCGGAGTCATCGTTTTTCATCCGAAAATTGATTTTTTGGACTGTACCAAAAATGATTCAAAATGTCAATTGGATCGTGCCTCATGTTGAATAACCACTTTTTAAACCCTCACAGTGACCAAAATTGCCATTTTTACAGAGTTTTCCTTACTCAAAAGCTTCAATTTTGACCCGTTTCAGGCACAGAAATGACTTTAAACACACTTATTTTAGTTGAAAAAGTCATAATTCACATCCAACAGTCATTTAGAGTCAAAAGATTAAATGTTAAAATTTCATCATTATAGACCATTTTGGGAACGTTCGACATGTCCGGAATCATCGTTTTTCATCCGAAAATTGATTTTTTGGACTGTACCCAAAATGATTCAAAATGTCAATTGGATCGTGCCTCATGTTGAATAACCACTTTTTAAACCCTCACAGTGACCAAAAGTGCCATTTTTACAGAGTTTTGCTTACTCAAAAGCTTCAATTTTGACCCGTTTCAGGCACAGAAATGACTTTAAACACACGTATTTTAGTTGAAAAAGTCATAATTCACATCCAACAGTCATTTAGAGTCAAAAGATTAAATGTTAAAATTTCATCATTATAGACCATTTTGGGAACGTTCTGCATGTCCGGTCATCGTTTTTCATCCGAAAATTGATTTTTTGGACTGTACCAAAAATGATTCAAAATGTCAATTGGATCGTGCCTCATGTTGAATAACCACTTTTTAAACCCTCACAGTGACCAAAAGTGCCATTTTTACAGAGTTTTGCTTACTCAAAAGCTCCAATTTTGACCTGTTTCAGGCACAGAAATGACTTTAAACACACTTATTTTAGTTGAAAAAGTCATAATTCACATCCAACAGTCATTTAGAGTCAAAAGATTAAATGTTAAAATTTCATCATTATAGACCATTTTGGGAACGTTCGACATGTCCGGAGTCATCGTTTTTCATCCGAAAATTGAATTTTTTGGACTGTACCCAAAATGATTCAAAATGTAAATTGGATCGTGCCTCATGTTGAATAACCACTTTTTAAACCCTCACAGTGACCAAAAGTGCCATTTTTACAGAGTTTTGCTTACTCAAAAGCTTCAATTTTGACCCGTTTCAGGCACAGAAATGACTTTAAACACACGTATTTTAGTTGAAAAAGTCATAATTCACATCCAACAGTCATTTAGAGTCAAAAGATTAAATGTTAAAATTTCATCATTATAGACCATTTTGGGAACGTTCGACATGTCCGGAGTCATCGTTTTTCATCCGAAAATTGATTTTTTGGACTGTACCCAAAATGATTCAAAATGTCAATTGGATCGTGCCTCATGTTGAATAACCACTTTTTAAACCCTCACAGTGACCAAAAGTGCCATTTTTACAGAGTTTTGCTTACTCAAAAGCTTCAATTTTGACCCGTTTCAGGCACAGAAATGACTTTAAACACACGTATTTTAGTTGAAAAAGTCATAATTCACATCCAACAGTCATTTAGAGTCAAAAGATTAAATGTTAAAATTTCATCATTATAGACCATTTTGGGAACGTTCGGCATGTCCGGAGTCATCGTTTTTCATCCGAAAATCGTTTTTTTGGACTGTACCAAAAATGATTCAAAATGTCAATTGGATCGTGCCTCATGTTGAATAACCACTTTTTAAACCCTCACAGTGACCAAAATTGCCATTTTTACAGAGTTTTCCTTACTCAAAAGCTTCAATTTTGACCCGTTTCAGGCACAGAAATGACTTTAAACACACTTATTTTAGTTGAAAAAGTCATAATTCACATCCAACAGTCATTTAGAGTCAAAAGATTAAATGTTAAATTTTCATCATTATAGACCATTTTGGGAACGTTCGGCATGTCCGGAGTCATCGTTTTTCATCCGAAAACTGATTTTTTGGACTGTACCAAAAATGATTCAAAATGTCAATTGGATCGTGCCTCATGTTGAATAACCACTTTTTAAACCCTCACAGAGACCAAAAGTGCCATTTTTACAGAGTTTTGCTTACTCAAAAGCTTCAATTTTGACCCGTTTCAGGCACAGAAATGACTTTAAACACACTTATTTTAGTTGAAAAAGTCATAATTCACATCCAACAGTCATTTAGAGTCAAAAGATTAAATGTTAAAATTTCATCATTATAGACCATTTTGGGAACGTTCGACATGTCCGGAGTCATCGTTTTTCATCCGAAAATTGATTTTTTGGACTGTACCCAAAATGATTCAAAATGTCAATTGGATCGTGCCTCATGTTGAATAACCACTTTTTAAACCCTCACAGTGACCAAAAGTGCCATTTTTACAGAGTTTTGCTTACTCAAAAGCTTCAATTTTGACCCGTTTCAGGCACAGAAATGACTTTAAACACACGTATTTTAGTTGAAAAAGTCATAATTCACATCCAACAGTCATTTAGAGTCAAAAGATTAAATGTTAAAATTTCATCATTATAGACCATTTTGGGAACGTTCGGCATGTCCGGAGTCATCGTTTTTCATCCGAAAATTGATTTTTTGGACTGTACCAAAAATGATTCAAAATGTCAATTGGATCGTGCCTCATGTTGAATAACCACTTTTTAAACCCTCACAGTGACCAAAAGTGCCATTTTTACAGAGTTTTGCTTACTCAAAAGCTTCAATTTTGACCCGTTTCAGGCACAGAAATGACTTTAAACACACGTATTTTAGTTGAAAAAGTCATAATTCACATCCAACAGTCATTTAGAGTCAAAAGATTAAATGTTAAAATTTCATCATTATAGACCATTTTGGGAACGTTCCGCATGTCCGGAATCATCGTTTTTCATCCGAAAATTGATTTTTTGGACTGTACCAAAAATGATTCAAAATGTCAATTGGATCGTGCCTCATGTTGAATAACCACTTTTTAAACCCTCACAGTGACCAAAATTGCCATTTTTACAGAGTTTTGCTTACTCAAAAGCTTCAATTTTGACCCGTTTCAGGCACAGAAATGACTTTAAACACACTTATTTTAGTTGAAAAAGTCATAATGCACATCCAACAGTCATTTAGAGTCAAAAGATTAAATGTTAAAATTTCATCATTATAGACCATTTTGGGAACGTTCGGCATGTCCGGAGTCATCGTTTTTCATCCGAAAATTGATTTTTTGGACTGTACCAAAAATGATTCAAAATGTCAATTGGATCGTGCCTCATGTTGAATAACCACTTTTTAAACCCTCACAGTGACCAAAATTGCCATTTTTACAGAGTTTTCCTTACTCAAAAGCTTCAATTTTGACCCGTTTCAGGCACAGAAATGACTTTAAACACACTTATTTTAGTTGAAAAAGTCATAATTCACATCCAACAGTCATTTAGAGTCAAAAGATTAAATGTTAAAATTTCATCATTATAGACCATTTTGGGAACGTTCGACATGTCCGGAGTCATCGTTTTTCATCCGAAAATTGATTTTTTGGACTGTACCCAAAATGATTCAAAATGTCAATTGGATCGTGCCTCATGTTGAATAACCACTTTTTAAACCCTCACAGTGACCAAAAGTGCCATTTTTACAGAGTTTTGCTTACTCAAAAGCTTCAATTTTGACCCGTTTCAGGCACAGAAATGACTTTAAACACACGTATTTTAGTTGAAAAAGTCATAATTCACATCCAACAGTCATTTAGAGTCAAAAGATTAAATGTTAAAATTTCATCATTGTAGACCATTTTGGGAACGTTCTGCATGTCCGGAGTCATTGTTTTTCATCCGAAAATTGATTTTTTGGACTGTACCAAAAATGATTCAAAATGTCAATTGGATCGTGCCTCATGTTGAATAACCACTTTTTAAACCCTCACAGAGACCAAAAGTGCCATTTTTACAGAGTTTTGCTTACTCAAAAGCTTCAATTTTGACCCGTTTCAGGCACAGAAATGACTTTAAACACACTTATTTTAGTTGAAAAAGTCATAATTCACATCCAACAGTCATTTAGAGTCAAAAGATTAAATGTTAAAATTTCATCATTATAGACCATTTTGGGAACGTTCGACATGTCCGGAGTCATCGTTTTTCATCCGAAAATTGATTTTTTGGACTGTACCCAAAATGATTCAAAATGTCAATTGGATCGTGCCTCATGTTGAATAACCACTTTTTAAACCCTCACAGTGACCAAAAGTGCCATTTTTACAGAGTTTTGCTTACTCAAAAGCTTCAATTTTGACCCGTTTCAGGCACAGAAATGACTTTAAACACACTTATTTTAGTTGAAAAAGTCATAATTCACATCCAACAGTCATTTAGAGTCAAAAGATTAAATGTTAAAATGTCATCATTATAGACCATTTTGGGAACGTTCGACATGTCCGGAGTCATCGTTTTTCATCCGAAAATTGATTTTTTGGACTGTACCCAAAATGATTCAAAATGTCAATTGGATCGTGCCTCATGTTGAATAACCACTTTTTAAACCCTCACAGTGACCAAAATTGCCATTTTTACAGAGTTTTCCTTACTCAAAAGCTTCAATTTTGACCCGTTTCAGGCACAGAAATGACTTTAAACACACTTATTTTAGTTGAAAAAGTCATAATTCACATCCAACAGTCATTAAGAGTCAAGAGATTAAATGTTAAAATTTCATCATTATAGACCATTTTGGGAACGTTCGACATGTCCGGAGTCATCGTTTTTCATCCGAAAATTGATTTTTTGGACTGTACCCAAAATGATTCAAAATGTCAATTGGATCGTGCCTCATGTTGAATAACCACTTTTTAAACCCTCACAGTGACCAAAAGTGCCATTTTTACAGAGTTTTGCTTACTCAAAAGCTTCAATTTTGACCCGTTTCAGGCACAGAAATGACTTTAAACACACGTATGTTAGTTGAAAAAGTCATAATTCACATCCAACAGTCATTTAGAGTCAAAAGATTAAATGTTAAAATTTCATCATTATAGACCATTTTGGGAACGTTCTGCATGTCCGGAGTCATCGTTTTTCATCCGAAAATTGATTTTTTGGACTGTACCAAAAATGATTCAAAATGTCAATTGGATCGTGCCTCATGTTGAATAACCACTTTTTAAACCCTCACAGAGACCAAAAGTGCCATTTTTACAGAGTTTTGCTTACTCAAAAGCTTCAATTTTGACCCGTTTCAGGCACAGAAATGACTTTAAACACACTTATTTTAGTTGAAAAAGTCATAATTCACATCCAACAGTCATTTAGAGTCAAAAGATTAAATGTTAAAATTTCATCATTATAGACCATTTTGGGAACGTTCGACATGTCCGGAGTCATCGTTTTTCATCCGAAAATTGATTTTTTGGACTGTACCCAAAATGATTCAAAATGTCAATTGGATCGTGCCTCATGTTGAATAACCACTTTTTAAACCCTCACAGTGACCAAAAGTGCCATTTTTACAGAGTTTTGCTTACTCAAAAGCTTCAATTTTGACCCGTTTCAGGCACAGAAATGACTTTAAACACACGTATTTTAGTTGAAAAAGTCATAATTCACATCCAACAGTCATTTAGAGTCAAAAGATTAAATGTTAAAATTTCATCATTATAGACCATTTTGGGAACGTTCGGCATGTCCGGAGTCATCGTTTTTCATCCGAAAATTGATTTTTTGGACTGTACCAAAAATGATTCAAAATGTCAATTGGATCGTGCCTCATGTTGAATAACCACTTTTTAAACCCTCACAGTGACCAAAATTGCCATTTTTACAGAGTTTTGCTTACTCAAAAGCTTCAATTTTGACCCGTTTCAGGCACAGAAAGGACTTTAAACACACTTATTTTAGTTGAAAAAGTCATAATGCACATCCAACAGTCATTTAGAGTCAAAAGATTAAATGTTAAAATTTCATCATTATAGACAATTTTGGGAACGTTCGACATGTCCGGAGTCATCGTTTTTCATCCGAAAATTGATTTTTTGGACTGTACCCAAAATGATTCAAAATGTCAATTGGATCGTGCCTCATGTTGAATAACCACTTTTTAAACCCTCACAGTGACCAAAAGTGCCATTTTTACAGAGTTTTGCTTACTCAAAAGCTTCAATTTTGACCCGTTTCAGGCACAGAAATGACTTTAAACACACGTATTTTAGTTGAAAAAGTCATAATTCACATCCAACAGTCATTTAGAGTCAAAAGATTAAATGTTAAAATTTCATCATTATAGACCATTTTGGGAACGTTCCGCATGTCCGGAGTCATCGTTTTTCATCCGAAAATTGATTTTTTGGACTGTACCAAAAATGATTCAAAATGTCAATTGGATCGTGCCTCATGTTGAATAACCACTTTTTAAACCCTCACAGTGACCAAAATTGCCATTTTTACAGAGTTTTGCTTACTCAAAAGCTTCAATTTTGACCCGTTTCAGGCACAGAAATGACTTTAAACACACTTATTTTAGTTGAAAAAGTCATAATGCACATCCAACAGTCATTTAGAGTCAAAAGATTAAATGTTAAAATTTCATCATTATAGACCATTTTGGGAACGTTCGGCATGTCCGGAGTCATCGTTTTTCATCCGAAAATTGATTTTTTGGACTGTACCAAAAATGATTCAAAATGTCAATTGGATCGTGCCTCATGTTGAATAACCACTTTTTAAACCCTCACAGTGACCAAAATTGCCATTTTTACAGAGTTTTCCTTACTCAAAAGCTTCAATTTTGACCCGTTTCAGGCACAGAAATGACTTTAAACACACTTATTTTAGTTGAAAAAGTCATAATTCACATCCAACAGTCATTTAGAGTCAAAAGATTAAATGTTAAAATTTCATCATTATAGACCATTTTGGGAACGTTCGACATGTCCGGAGTCATCGTTTTTCATCCGAAAATTGATTTTTTGGACTGTACCCAAAATGATTCAAAATGTCAATTGGATCGTGCCTCATGTTGAATAACCACTTTTTAAACCCTCACAGTGACCAAAAGTGCCATTTTTTAGAGTTTTGCTTACTCAAAAGCTTCAATTTTGACCCGTTTCAGGCACAGAAATGACTTTAAACACACGTATTTTAGTTGAAAAAGTCATAATTCACATCCAACAGTCATTTAGAGTCAAAAGATTAAATGTTAAAATTTCATCATTATAGACCATTTTGGGAACGTTCTGCATGTCCGGTCATCGTTTTTCATCCGAAAATTGATTTTTTGGACTGTACCAAAAATGATTCAAAATGTCAATTGGATCGTGCCTCATGTTGAATAACCACTTTTTAAACCCTCACAGTGACCAAAAGTGCCATTTTTACAGAGTTTTGCTTACTCAAAAGCTCCAATTTTGACCCGTTTCAGGCACAGAAATGACTTTAAACACACTTATTTTAGTTGAAAAAGTCATAATTCACATCCAACAGTCATTTAGAGTCAAAAGATTAAATGTTAAAATTTCATCATTATAGACCATTTTGGGAACGTTCGACATGTCCGGAGTCATCGTTTTTCATCCGAAAATTGAATTTTTTGGACTGTACCCAAAATGATTCAAAATGTAAATTGGATCGTGCCTCATGTTGAATAACCACTTTTTAAACCCTCACAGTGACCAAAAGTGCCATTTTTACAGAGTTTTGCTTACTCAAAAGCTTCAATTTTGACCCGTTTCAGGCACAGAAATGACTTTAAACACACGTATTTTAGTTGAAAAAGTCATAATTCACATCCAACAGTCATTTAGAGTCAAAAGATTAAATGTTAAAATTTCATCATTAAAGACCATTTTGGGAACGTTCGACATGCCCGGAGTCATCGTTTTTCATCCGAAAATTGATTTTTTGGACTGTACCCAAAATGATTCAAAATGTCAATTGGATCATGCCTCATGTTGAATAACCACTTTTTAAACCCTCACAGTGACCAAAAGTGCCATTTTTACAGAGTTTTGCTTACTCAAAAGCTTCAATTTTGACCCGTTTCAGGCACAGAAATGACTTTAAACACACTTATTTTAGTTGAAAAAGTCATAATTCACATCCAACAGTCATTTAGAGTCAAAAGATTAAATGTTAAAATTTCATCATTATAGACCATTTTGGGAACGTTCGGCATGTCCGGAGTCATCGTTTTTCATCCGAAAATCGTTTTTTTGGACTGTACCAAAAATTATTCAAAATGTCAATTGGATCGTGCCTCATGTTGAATAACCACTTTTTAAACCCTCACAGTGACCAAAATTGCCATTTTTACAGAGTTTTCCTTACTCAAAAGCTTCAATTTTGACCCGTTTCAGGCACAGAAATGACTTTAAACACACTTATTTTAGTTGAAAAAGTCATAATTCACATCCAACAGTCATTTAGAGTCAAAAGATTAAATGTTAAATTTTCATCATTATAGACCATTTTGGGAACGTTCGGCATGTCCGGAGTCATCGTTTTTCATCCGAAAATTGATTTTTTGGACTGTACCAAAAATGATTCAAAATGTCAATTGGATCGTGCCTCATGTTGAATAACCACTTTTTAAACCCTCACAGTGACCAAAATTGCCATTTTTACAGAGTTTTCCTTACTCAAAAGCTTCAATTTTGACCCGTTTCAGGCACAGAAATGACTTTAAACACACTTATTTTAGTTGAAAAAGTCATAATTCACATCCAACAGTCATTAAGAGTCAAGAGATTAAATGTTAAAATTTCATCATTATAGACCATTTTGGGAACGTTCGACATGTCCGGAGTCATCGTTTTTCATCCGAAAATTGATTTTTTGGACTGTACCCAAAATGATTCAAAATGTCAATTGGATCGTGCCTCATGTTGAATAACCACTTTTTAAACCCTCACAGTGACCAAAAGTGCCATTTTTACAGAGTTTTGCTTACTCAAAAGCTTCAATTTTGACCCGTTTCAGGCACAGAAATGACTTTAAACACACGTATTTTAGTTGAAAAAGTCATAATTCACATCCAACAGTCATTTAGAGTCAAAAGATTAAATGTTAAAATTTCATCATTATAGACCATTTTGGGAACGTTCTGCATGTCCGGAGTCATCGTTTTTCATCCGAAAATTGATTTTTTGGACTGTACCAAAAATGATTCAAAATGTCAATTGGATCGTGCCTCATGTTGAATAACCACTTTTTAAACCCTCACAGAGACCAAAAGTGCCATTTTTACAGAGTTTTGCTTACTCAAAAGCTTCAATTTTGACCCGTTTCAGGCACAGAAATGACTTTAAACACACTTACTTTAGTTGAAAAAGTCATAATTCACATCCAACAGTCATTTAGAGTCAAAAGATTAAATGTTAAAATTTCATCATTATAGACCATTTTGGGAACGTTCGACATGTCCGGAGTCATCGTTTTTCATCCGAAAATTGATTTTTTTGGACTGTACCCAAAATGATTCCAAATGTCAATTGGATCGTGCCTCATGTTGAATAACCACTTTTTAAACCCTCACAGTGACCAAAAGTGCCATTTTTACAGAGTTTTGCTTACTCAAAAGCTTCAATTTTGACCCGTTTCAGGCACAGAAATGACTTTAAACACACGTATTTTAGTTGAAAAAGTCATAATTCACATCCAACAGTCATTTAGAGTCAAAAGATTAAATGTTAAAATTTCATCATTATAGACCATTTTGGGAACGTTCTGCATGTCCGGTCATCGTTTTTCATCCGAAAATTGATTTTTTGGACTGTACCAAAAATGATTCAAAATGTCAATTGGATCGTGCCTCATGTTGAATAACCACTTTTTAAACCCTCACAGTGACCAAAAGTGCCATTTTTACAGAGTTTTGCTTACTCAAAAGCTCCAATTTTGACCCGTTTCAGGCACAGAAATGACTTTAAACACACTTATTTTAGTTGAAAAAGTCATAATTCACATCCAACAGTCATTTAGAGTCAAAAGATTAAATGTTAAAATTTCATCATTATAGACCATTTTGGGAACGTTCGACATGTCCGGAGTCATCGTTTTTCATCCGAAAATTGAATTTTTTGGACTGTACCCAAAATGATTCAAAATGTAAATTGGATCGTGCCTCATGTTGAATAACCACTTTTTAAACCCTCACAGTGACCAAAAGTGCCATTTTTACAGAGTTTTGCTTACTCAAAAGCTTCAATTTTGACCCGTTTCAGGCACAGAAATGACTTTAAACACACGTATTTTAGTTGAAAAAGTCATAATTCACATCCAACAGTCATTTAGAGTCAAAAGATTAAATGTTAAAATTTCATCATTAAAGACCATTTTGGGAACGTTCGACATGCCCGGAGTCATCGTTTTTCATCCGAAAATTGATTTTTTGGACTGTACCCAAAATGATTCAAAATGTCAATTGGATCATGCCTCATGTTGAATAACCACTTTTTAAACCCTCACAGTGACCAAAAGTGCCATTTTTACAGAGTTTTGCTTACTCAAAAGCTTCAATTTTGACCCGTTTCAGGCACAGAAATGACTTTAAACACACTTATTTTAGTTGAAAAAGTCATAATTCACATCCAACAGTCATTTAGAGTCAAAAGATTAAATGTTAAAATTTCATCATTATAGACCATTTTGGGAACGTTCGGCATGTCCGGAGTCATCGTTTTTCATCCGAAAATCGTTTTTTTGGACTGTACCAAAAATGATTCAAAATGTCAATTGGATCGTGCCTCATGTTGAATAACCACTTTTTAAACCCTCACAGTGACCAAAATTGCCATTTTTACAGAGTTTTCCTTACTCAAAAGCTTCAATTTTGACCCGTTTCAGGCACAGAAATGACTTTAAACACACTTATTTTAGTTGAAAAAGTCATAATTCACATCCAACAGTCATTTAGAGTCAAAAGATTAAATGTTAAATTTTCATCATTATAGACCATTTTGGGAACGTTCGGCATGTCCGGAGTCATCGTTTTTCATCCGAAAATTGATTTTTTGGACTGTACCAAAAATGATTCAAAATGTCAATTGGATCGTGCCTCATGTTGAATAACCACTTTTTAAACCCTCACAGTGACCAAAATTGCCATTTTTACAGAGTTTTCCTTACTCAAAAGCTTCAATTTTGACCCGTTTCAGGCACAGAAATGACTTTAAACACACTTATTTTAGTTGAAAAAGTCATAATTCACATCCAACAGTCATTAAGAGTCAAGAGATTAAATGTTAAAATTTCATCATTATAGACCATTTTGGGAACGTTCGACATGTCCGGAGTCATCGTTTTTCATCCGAAAATTGATTTTTTGGACTGTACCCAAAATGATTCAAAATGTCAATTGGATCGTGCCTCATGTTGAATAACCACTTTTTAAACCCTCACAGTGACCAAAAGTGCCATTTTTACAGAGTTTTGCTTACTCAAAAGCTTCAATTTTGACCCGTTTCAGGCACAGAAATGACTTTAAACACACGTATTTTAGTTGAAAAAGTCATAATTCACATCCAACAGTCATTTAGAGTCAAAAGATTAAATGTTAAAATTTCATCATTATAGACCATTTTGGGAACGTTCTGCATGTCCGGAGTCATCGTTTTTCATCCGAAAATTGATTTTTTGGACTGTACCAAAAATGATTCAAAATGTCAATTGGATCGTGCCTCATGTTGAATAACCACTTTTTAAACCCTCACAGAGACCAAAAGTGCCATTTTTACAGAGTTTTGCTTACTCAAAAGCTTCAATTTTGACCCGTTTCAGGCACAGAAATGACTTTAAACACACTTATTTTAGTTGAAAAAGTCATAATTCACATCCAACAGTCATTTAGAGTCAAAAGATTAAATGTTAAAATTTCATCATTATAGACCATTTTGGGAACGTTCGACATGTCCGGAGTCATCGTTTTTCATCCGAAAATTGATTTTTTGGACTGTACCCAAAATGATTCCAAATGTCAATTGGATCGTGCCTCATGTTGAATAACCACTTTTTAAACCCTCACAGTGACCAAAAGTGCCATTTTTACAGAGTTTTGCTTACTCAAAAGCTTCAATTTTGACCCGTTTCAGGCACAGAAATGACTTTAAACACACGTATTTTAGTTGAAAAAGTCATAATTCACATCCAACAGTCATTTAGAGTCAAAAGATTAAATGTTAAAATTTCATCATTATAGACCATTTTGGGAAAGTTCGGCATGTCCGGAGTCATCGTTTTTCATCCGAAAATTGATTTTTTGGACTGTACCAAAAATGATTCAAAATGTCAATTGGATCGTGCCTCATGTTGAATAACCACTTTTTAAACCCTCACAGTGACCAAAATTGCCATTTTTACAGAGTTTTGCTTACTCAAAAGCTTCAATTTTGACCCGTTTCAGGCACAGAAAGGACTTTAAACACACTTATTTTAGTTGAAAAAGTCATAATGCACATCCAACAGTCATTTAGAGTCAAAAGATTAAATGTTAAAATGTCATCATTATAGACCATTTTGGGAACGTTCGACATGTCCGGAGTCATCGTTTTTCATCCGAAAATTGATTTTTTGGACTGTACCCAAAATGATTCAAAATGTCAATTGGATCGTGCCTCATGTTGAATAACCACTTTTTAAACCCTCACAGTGACCAAAATTGCCATTTTTACAGAGTTTTCCTTACTCAAAAGCTTCAATTTTGACCCGTTTCAGGCACAGAAATGACTTTAAACACACTTATTTTAGTTGAAAAAGTCATAATTCACATCCAACAGTCATTAAGAGTCAAGAGATTAAATGTTAAAATTTCATCATTATAGACCATTTTGGGAACGTTCGACATGTCCGGAGTCATCGTTTTTCATCCGAAAATTGATTTTTTGGACTGTACCCAAAATGATTCAAAATGTCAATTGGATCGTGCCTCATGTTGAATAACCACTTTTTAAACCCTCACAGTGACCAAAAGTGCCATTTTTACAGAGTTTTGCTTACTCAAAAGCTTCAATTTTGACCCGTTTCAGGCACAGAAATGACTTTAAACACACGTATGTTAGTTGAAAAAGTCATAATTCACATCCAACAGTCATTTAGAGTCAAAAGATTAAATGTTAAAATTTCATCATTATAGACCATTTTGGGAACGTTCTGCATGTCCGGAGTCATCGTTTTTCATCCGAAAATTGATTTTTTGGACTGTACCAAAAATGATTCAAAATGTCAATTGGATCGTGCCTCATGTTGAATAACCACTTTTTAAACCCTCACAGAGACCAAAAGTGCCATTTTTACAGAGTTTTGCTTACTCAAAAGCTTCAATTTTGACACGTTTCAGGCACAGAAATGACTTTAAACACACTTATTTTAGTTGAAAAAGTCATAATTCACATCCAACAGTCATTTAGAGTCAAAAGATTAAATGTTAAAATTTCATCATTATAGACCATTTTGGGAACGTTCGACATGTCCGGAGTCATCGTTTTTCATCCGAAAATTGATTTTTTGGACTGTACCCAAAATGATTCAAAATGTCAATTGGATCGTGCCTCATGTTGAATAACCACTTTTTAAACCCTCACAGTGACCAAAAGTGCCATTTTTACAGAGTTTTGCTTACTCAAAAGCTTCAATTTTGACCCGTTTCAGGCACAGAAATGACTTTAAACACACGTATTTTAGTTGAAAAAGTCATAATTCACATCCAACAGTCATTTAGAGTCAAAAGATTAAATGTAAAAATTTCATCATTATAGACCATTTTGGGAACGTTCCGCATGTCCGGAGTCATCGTTTTTCATCCGAAAATTGATTTTTTGGACTGTACCAAAAATGATTCAAAATGTCAATTGGATCGTGCCTCATGTTGAATAACCACTTTTTAAACCCTCACAGTGACCAAAATTGCCATTTTTACAGAGTTTTGCTTACTCAAAAGCTTCAATTTTGACCCGTTTCAGGCACAGAAATGACTTTAAACACACTTATTTTAGTTGAAAAAGTCATAATGCACATCCAACAGTCATTTAGAGTCAAAAGATTAAATGTTAAAATTTCATCATTATAGACCATTTTGGGAACGTTCGGCATGTCCGGAGTCATCGTTTTTCATCCGAAAATTGATTTTTTGGACTGTTCCAAAAATGATTCAAAATGTCAATTGGATCGTGCCTCATGTTGAATAACCACTTTTTAAACCCTCACAGTGACCAAAATTGCCATTTTTACAGAGTTTTCCTTACTCAAAAGCTTCAATTTTGACCCGTTTCAGGCACAGAAATGACTTTAAACACACTTATTTTAGTTGAAAAAGTCATAATTCACATCCAACAGTCATTTAGAGTCAAAAGATTAAATGTTAAAATTTCATCATTATAGACCATTTTGGGAACGTTCGACATGTCCGGAGTCATCGTTTTTCATCCGAAAATTGATTTTTTGGACTGTACCCAAAATGATTCAAAATGTCAATTGGATCGTGCCTCATGTTGAATAACCACTTTTTAAACCCTCACAGTGACCAAAAGTGCCATTTTTACAGAGTTTTGCTTACTCAAAAGCTTCAATTTTGACCCGTTTCAGGCACAGAAATGACTTTAAACACACGTATTTTAGTTGAAAAAGTCATAATTCACATCCAACAGTCATTTAGAGTCAAAAGATTAAATGTTAAAATTTCATCATTATAGACCATTTTGGGAACGTTCGACATGTCCGGAGTCATCGTTTTTCATCCGAAAATTGAATTTTTTGGACTGTACCCAAAATGATTCAAAATGTACATTGGATCGTGCCTCATGTTGAATAACCACTTTTTAAACCCTCACAGTGACCAAAAGTGCCATTTTTACAGAGTTTTGCTTACTCAAAAGCTTCAATTTTGACCCGTTTCAGGCACAGAAATGACTTTAAACACACGTATTTTAGTTGAAAAAGTCATAATTCACATCCAACAGTCATTTAGAGTCAAAAGATTAAATGTTAAAATTTCATCATTATAGACCATTTTGGGAACGTTCGACATGCCCGGAGTCATCGTTTTTCATCCGAAAATTGATTTTTTGGACTGTACCCAAAATGATTCAAAATGTCAATTGGATCATGCCTCATGTTGAATAACCACTTTTTAAACCCTCACAGTGACCAAAAGTGCCATTTTTACAGAGTTTTGCTTACTCAAAAGCTTCAATTTTGACCCGTTTCAGGCACAGAAATGACTTTAAACACACTTATTTTAGTTGAAAAAGTCATAATTCACATCCAACAGTCATTTAGAGTCAAAAGATTAAATGTTAAAATTTCATCATTATAGACCATTTTGGGAACGTTCGGCATGTCCGGAGTCATCGTTTTTCATCCGAAAATCGTTTTTTTGGACTGTACCAAAAATGATTCAAAATGTCAATTGGATCGTGCCTCATGTTGAATAACCACTTTTTAAACCCTCACAGTGACCAAAATTGCCATTTTTACAGAGTTTTCCTTACTCAAAAGCTTCAATTTTGACCCGTTTCAGGCACAGAAATGACTTTAAACACACTTATTTTAGTTGAAAAAGTCATAATTCACATCCAACAGTCATTTAGAGTCAAAAGATTAAATGTTAAATTTTCATCATTATAGACCATTTTGGGAACGTTCGGCATGTCCGGAGTCATCGTTTTTCATCCGAAAATTGATTTTTTGGACTGTACCAAAAATGATTCAAAATGTCAATTGGATCGTGCCTCATGTTGAATAACCACTTTTTAAACCCTCACAGTGACCAAAATTGCCATTTTTACAGAGTTTTCCTTACTCAAAAGCTTCAATTTTGACCCGTTTCAGGCACAGAAATGACTTTAAACACACTTATTTTAGTTGAAAAAGTCATAATTCACATCCAACAGTCATTAAGAGTCAAGAGATTAAATGTTAAAATTTCATCATTATAGACCATTTTGGGAACGTTCGACATGTCCGGAGTCATCGTTTTTCATCCGAAAATTGATTTTTTGGACTGTACCCAAAATGATTCAAAATGTCAATTGGATCGTGCCTCATGTTGAATAACCACTTTTTAAACCCTCACAGTGACCAAAAGTGCCATTTTTACAGAGTTTTGCTTACTCAAAAGCTTCAATTTTGACCCGTTTCAGGCACAGAAATGACTTTAAACACACTTATTTTAGTTGAAAAAGTCATAATTCACATCCAACAGTCATTTAGAGTCAAAAGATTAAATGTTAAAATTTCATCATTATAGACCATTTTGGGAACGTTCGACATGTCCGGAGTCATCGTTTTTCATCCGAAAATTGATTTTTTGGACTGTACCCAAAATGATTCCAAATGTCAATTGGATCGTGCCTCATGTTGAATAACCACTTTTTAAACCCTCACAGTGACCAAAAGTGCCATTTTTACAGAGTTTTGCTTACTCAAAAGCTTCAATTTTGACCCGTTTCAGGCACAGAAATGACTTTAAACACACGTATTTTAGTTGAAAAAGTCATAATTCACATCCAACAGTCATTTAGAGTCAAAAGATTAAATGTTAAAATTTCATCATTATAGACCATTTTGGGAAAGTTCGGCATGTCCGGAGTCATCGTTTTTCATCCGAAAATTGATTTTTTGGACTGTACCAAAAATGATTCAAAATGTCAATTGGATCGTGCCTCATGTTGAATAACCACTTTTTAAACCCTCACAGTGACCAAAATTGCCATTTTTACAGAGTTTTGCTTACTCAAAAGCTTCAATTTTGACCCGTTTCAGGCACAGAAAGGACTTTAAACACACTTATTTTAGTTGAAAAAGTCATAATGCACATCCAACAGTCATTTAGAGTCAAAAGATTAAATGTTAAAATGTCATCATTATAGACCATTTTGGGAACGTTCGACATGTCCGGAGTCATCGTTTTTCATCCGAAAATTGATTTTTTGGACTGTACCCAAAATGATTCAAAATGTCAATTGGATCGTGCCTCATGTTGAATAACCACTTTTTAAACCCTCACAGTGACCAAAATTGCCATTTTTACAGAGTTTTCCTTACTCAAAAGATTCAATTTTGACCCGTTTCAGGCACAGAAATGACTTTAAACACACTTATTTTAGTTGAAAAAGTCATAATTCACATCCAACAGTCATTAAGAGTCAAGAGATTAAATGTTAAAATTTCATCATTATAGACCATTTTGGGAACGTTCGACATGTCCGGAGTCATCGTTTTTCATCCGAAAATTGATTTTTTGGACTGTACCCAAAATGATTCAAAATGTCAATTGGATCGTGCCTCATGTTGAATAACCACTTTTTAAACCCTCACAGTGACCAAAAGTGCCATTTTTACAGAGTTTTGCTTACTCAAAAGCTTCAATTTTGACCCGTTTCAGGCACAGAAATGACTTTAAACACACGTATGTTAGTTGAAAAAGTCATAATTCACATCCAACAGTCATTTAGAGTCAAAAGATTAAATGTTAAAATTTCATCATTATAGACCATTTTGGGAACGTTCTGCATGTCCGGAGTCATCGTTTTTCATCCGAAAATTGATTTTTTGGACTGTACCAAAAATGATTCAAAATGTCAATTGGATCGTGCCTCATGTTGAATAACCACTTTTTAAACCCTCACAGAGACCAAAAGTGCCATTTTTACAGAGTTTTGCTTACTCAAAAGCTTCAATTTTGACCCGTTTCAGGCACAGAAATGACTTTAAACACACTTATTTTAGTTGAAAAAGTCATAATTCACATCCAACAGTCATTTAGAGTCAAAAGATTAAATGTTAAAATTTCATCATTATAGACCATTTTGGGAACGTTCGACATGTCCGGAGTCATCGTTTTTCATCCGAAAATTGATTTTTTGGACTGTACCCAAAATGATTCAAAATGTCAATTGGATCGTGCCTCATGTTGAATAACCACTTTTTAAACCCTCACAGTGACCAAAAGTGCCATTTTTACAGAGTTTTGCTTACTCAAAAGCTTCAATTTTGACCCGTTTCAGGCACAGAAAGGACTTTAAACACACTTATTTTAGTTGAAAAAGTCATAATGCACATCCAACAGTCATTTAGAGTCAAAAGATTAAATGTTAAAATTTCATCATTATAGACAATTTTGGGAACGTTCGACATGTCCGGAGTCATCGTTTTTCATCCGAAAATTGATTTTTTGGACTGTACCCAAAATGATTCAAAATGTCAATTGGATCGTGCCTCATGTTGAATAACCACTTTTTAAACCCTCACAGTGACCAAAAGTGCCATTTTTACAGAGTTTTGCTTACTCAAAAGCTTCAATTTTGACCCGTTTCAGGCACAGAAATGACTTTAAACACACGTATTTTAGTTGAAAAAGTCATAATTCACATCCAACAGTCATTTAGAGTCAAAAGATTAAATGTTAAAATTTCATCATTATAGACCATTTTGGGAACGTTCCGCATGTCCGGAATCATCGTTTTTCATCCGAAAATTGATTTTTTGGACTGTACCAAAAATGATTCAAAATGTCAATTGGATCGTGCCTCATGTTGAATAACCACTTTTTAAACCCTCACAGTGACCAAAATTGCCATTTTTACAGAGTTTTGCTTACTCAAAAGCTTCAATTTTGACCCGTTTCAGGCACAGAAATGACTTTAAACACACTTATTTTAGTTGAAAAAGTCATAATGCACATCCAACAGTCATTTAGAGTCAAAAGATTAAATGTTAAAATTTCATCATTATAGACCATTTTGGGAACGTTCGGCATGTCCGGAGTCATCGTTTTTCATCCGAAAATTGATTTTTTGGACTGTACCAAAAATGATTCAAAATGTCAATTGGATCGTGCCACATGTTGAATAACCACTTTTTAAACCCTCACAGTGACCAAAATTGCCATTTTTACAGAGTTTTCCTTACTCAAAAGCTTCAATTTTGACCCGTTTCAGGCACAGAAATGACTTTAAACACACTTATTTTAGTTGAAAAAGTCATAATTCACATCCAACAGTCATTTAGAGTCAAAAGATTAAATGTTAAAATTTCATCATTATAGACCATTTTGGGAACGTTCGACATGTCCGGAGTCATCGTTTTTCATCCGAAAATTGATTTTTTGGACTGTACCCAAAATGATTCAAAATGTCAATTGGATCGTGCCTCATGTTGAATAACCACTTTTTAAACCCTCACAGTGACCAAAAGTGCCATTTTTACAGAGTTTTGCTTACTCAAAAGCTTCAATTTTGACCCGTTTCAGGCACAGAAATGACTTTAAACACACGTATTTTAGTTGAAAAAGTCATAATTCACATCCAACAGTCATTTAGAGTCAAAAGATTAAATGTTAAAATTTCATCATTATAGACCATTTTGGGAACGTTCTGCATGTCCGGTCATCGTTTTTCATCCGAAAATTGATTTTTTGGACTGTACCAAAAATGATTCAAAATGTCAATTGGATCGTGCCTCATGTTGAATAACCACTTTTTAAACCCTCACAGTGACCAAAAGTGCCATTTTTACAGAGTTTTGCTTACTCAAAAGCTCCAATTTTGACCCGTTTCAGGCACAGAAATGACTTTAAACACACTTATTTTAGTTGAAAAAGTCATAATTCACATCCAACAGTCATTTAGAGTCAAAAGATTAAATGTTAAAATTTCATCATTATAGACCATTTTGGGAACGTTCGACATGTCCGGAGTCATCGTTTTTCATCCGAAAATTGAATTTTTTGGACTGTACCAAAAATGATTCAAAATGTCAATTGGATCGTGCCTCATGTTGAATAACCACTTTTTAAACCCTCACAGAGACCAAAAGTGCCATTTTTACAGAGTTTTGCTTACTCAAAAGCTTCAATTTTGACACGTTTCAGGCACAGAAATGACTTTAAACACACTTATTTTAGTTGAAAAAGTCATAATTCACATCCAACAGTCATTTAGAGTCAAAAGATTAAATGTTAAAATTTCATCATTATAGACCATTTTGGGAACGTTCGACATGTCCGGAGTCATCGTTTTTCATCCGAAAATTGATTTTTTGGACTGTACCCAAAATGATTCAAAATGTCAATTGGATCGTGCCTCATGTTGAATAACCACTTTTTAAACCCTCACAGTGACCAAAAGTGCCATTTTTACAGAGTTTTGCTTACTCAAAAGCTTCAATTTTGACCCGTTTCAGGCACAGAAATGACTTTAAACACACGTATTTTAGTTGAAAAAGTCATAATTCACATCCAACAGTCATTTAGAGTCAAAAGATTAAATGTAAAAATTTCATCATTATAGACCATTTTGGGAACGTTCCGCATGTCCGGAGTCATCGTTTTTCATCCGAAAATTGATTTTTTGGACTGTACCAAAAATGATTCAAAATGTCAATTGGATCGTGCCTCATGTTGAATAACCACTTTTTAAACCCTCACAGTGACCAAAATTGCCATTTTTACAGAGTTTTGCTTACTCAAAAGCTTCAATTTTGACCCGTTTCAGGCACAGAAATGACTTTAAACACACTTATTTTAGTTGAAAAAGTCATAATGCACATCCAACAGTCATTTAGAGTCAAAAGATTAAATGTTAAAATTTCATCATTATAGACCATTTTGGGAACGTTCGGCATGTCCGGAGTCATCGTTTTTCATCCGAAAATTGATTTTTTGGACTGTTCCAAAAATGATTCAAAATGTCAATTGGATCGTGCCTCATGTTGAATAACCACTTTTTAAACCCTCACAGTGACCAAAATTGCCATTTTTACAGAGTTTTCCTTACTCAAAAGCTTCAATTTTGACCCGTTTCAGGCACAGAAATGACTTTAAACACACTTATTTTAGTTGAAAAAGTCATAATTCACATCCAACAGTCATTTAGAGTCAAAAGATTAAATGTTAAAATTTCATCATTATAGACCATTTTGGGAACGTTCGACATGTCCGGAGTCATCGTTTTTCATCCGAAAATTGATTTTTTGGACTGTACCCAAAATGATTCAAAATGTCAATTGGATCGTGCCTCATGTTGAATAACCACTTTTTAAACCCTCACAGTGACCAAAAGTGCCATTTTTACAGAGTTTTGCTTACTCAAAAGCTTCAATTTTGACCCGTTTCAGGCACAGAAATGACTTTAAACACACGTATTTTAGTTGAAAAAGTCATAATTCACATCCAACAGTCATTTAGAGTCAAAAGATTAAATGTTAAAATTTCATCATTATAGACCATTTTGGGAACGTTCTGCATGTCCGGTCATCGTTTTTCATCCGAAAATTGATTTTTTGGACTGTACCAAAAATGATTCAAAATGTCAATTGGATCGTGCCTCATGTTGAATAACCACTTTTTAAACCCTCACAGTGACCAAAAGTGCCATTTTTACAGAGTTTTGCTTACTCAAAAGCTCCAATTTTGACCCGTTTCAGGCACAGAAATGACTTTAAACACACTTATTTTAGTTGAAAAAGTCATAATTCACATCCAACAGTCATTTAGAGTCAAAAGATTAAATGTTAAAATTTCATCATTATAGACCATTTTGGGAACGTTCGACATGTCCGGAGTCATCGTTTTTCATCCGAAAATTGAATTTTTTGGACTGTACCCAAAATGATTCAAAATGTACATTGGATCGTGCCTCATGTTGAATAACCACTTTTTAAACCCTCACAGTGACCAAAAGTGCCATTTTTACAGAGTTTTGCTTACTCAAAAGCTTCAATTTTGACCCGTTTCAGGCACAGAAATGACTTTAAACACACGTATTTTAGTTGAAAAAGTCATAATTCACATCCAACAGTCATTTAGAGTCAAAAGATTAAATGTTAAAATTTCATCATTATAGACCATTTTGGGAACGTTCGACATGCCCGGAGTCATCGTTTTTCATCCGAAAATTGATTTTTTGGACTGTACCCAAAATGATTCAAAATGTCAATTGGATCATGCCTCATGTTGAATAACCACTTTTTAAACCCTCACAGTGACCAAAAGTGCCATTTTTACAGAGTTTTGCTTACTCAAAAGCTTCAATTTTGACCCGTTTCAGGCACAGAAATGACTTTAAACACACTTATTTTAGTTGAAAAAGTCATAATTCACATCCAACAGTCATTTAGAGTCAAAAGATTAAATGTTAAAATTTCATCATTATAGACCATTTTGGGAACGTTCGGCATGTCCGGAGTCATCGTTTTTCATCCGAAAATCGTTTTTTTGGACTGTACCAAAAATGATTCAAAATGTCAATTGGATCGTGCCTCATGTTGAATAACCACTTTTTAAACCCTCACAGTGACCAAAATTGCCATTTTTACAGAGTTTTCCTTACTCAAAAGCTTCAATTTTGACCCGTTTCAGGCACAGAAATGACTTTAAACACACTTATTTTAGTTGAAAAAGTCATAATTCACATCCAACAGTCATTTAGAGTCAAAAGATTAAATGTTAAATTTTCATCATTATAGACCATTTTGGGAACGTTCGGCATGTCCGGAGTCATCGTTTTTCATCCGAAAATTGATTTTTTGGACTGTACCAAAAATGATTCAAAATGTCAATTGGATCGTGCCTCATGTTGAATAACCACTTTTTAAACCCTCACAGTGACCAAAATTGCCATTTTTACAGAGTTTTCCTTACTCAAAAGCTTCAATTTTGACCCGTTTCAGGCACAGAAATGACTTTAAACACACTTATTTTAGTTGAAAAAGTCATAATTCACATCCAACAGTCATTAAGAGTCAAGAGATTAAATGTTAAAATTTCATCATTATAGACCATTTTGGGAACGTTCGACATGTCCGGAGTCATCGTTTTTCATCCGAAAATTGATTTTTTGGACTGTACCCAAAATGATTCAAAATGTCAATTGGATCGTGCCTCATGTTGAATAACCACTTTTTAAACCCTCACAGTGACCAAAAGTGCCATTTTTACAGAGTTTTGCTTACTCAAAAGCTTCAATTTTGACCCGTTTCAGGCACAGAAATGACTTTAAACACACTTATTTTAGTTGAAAAAGTCATAATTCACATCCAACAGTCATTTAGAGTCAAAAGATTAAATGTTAAAATTTCATCATTATAGACCATTTTGGGAACGTTCGACATGTCCGGAGTCATCGTTTTTCATCCGAAAATTGATTTTTTGGACTGTACCCAAAATGATTCCAAATGTCAATTGGATCGTGCCTCATGTTGAATAACCACTTTTTAAACCCTCACAGTGACCAAAAGTGCCATTTTTACAGAGTTTTGCTTACTCAAAAGCTTCAATTTTGACCCGTTTCAGGCACAGAAATGACTTTAAACACACGTATTTTAAAAGAAAAAGTCATAATTCACATCCAACAGTCATTTAGAGTCAAAAGATTAAATGTTAAAATTTCATCATTATAGACCATTTTGGGAAAGTTCGGCATGTCCGGAGTCATCGTTTTTCATCCGAAAATTGATTTTTTGGACTGTACCAAAAATGATTCAAAATGTCAATTGGATCGTGCCTCATGTTGAATAACCACTTTTTAAACCCTCACAGTGACCAAAATTGCCATTTTTACAGAGTTTTGCTTACTCAAAAGCTTCAATTTTGACCCGTTTCAGGCACAGAAAGGACTTTAAACACACTTATTTTAGTTGAAAAAGTCATAATGCACATCCAACAGTCATTTAGAGTCAAAAGATTAAATGTTAAAATGTCATCATTATAGACCATTTTGGGAACGTTCGACATGTCCGGAGTCATCGTTTTTCATCCGAAAATTGATTTTTTGGACTGTACCCAAAATGATTCAAAATGTCAATTGGATCGTGCCTCATGTTGAATAACCACTTTTTAAACCCTCACAGTGACCAAAATTGCCATTTTTACAGAGTTTTCCTTACTCAAAAGATTCAATTTTGACCCGTTTCAGGCACAGAAATGACTTTAAACACACTTATTTTAGTTGAAAAAGTCATAATTCACATCCAACAGTCATTAAGAGTCAAGAGATTAAATGTTAAAATTTCATCATTATAGACCATTTTGGGAACGTTCGACATGTCCGGAGTCATCGTTTTTCATCCGAAAATTGATTTTTTGGACTGTACCCAAAATGATTCAAAATGTCAATTGGATCGTGCCTCATGTTGAATAACCACTTTTTAAACCCTCACAGTGACCAAAAGTGCCATTTTTACAGAGTTTTGCTTACTCAAAAGCTTCAATTTTGACCCGTTTCAGGCACAGAAATGACTTTAAACACACGTATGTTAGTTGAAAAAGTCATAATTCACATCCAACAGTCATTTAGAGTCAAAAGATTAAATGTTAAAATTTCATCATTATAGACCATTTTGGGAACGTTCTGCATGTCCGGAGTCATCGTTTTTCATCCGAAAATTGATTTTTTGGACTGTACCAAAAATGATTCAAAATGTCAATTGGATCGTGCCTCATGTTGAATAACCACTTTTTAAACCCTCACAGAGACCAAAAGTGCCATTTTTACAGAGTTTTGCTTACTCAAAAGCTTCAATTTTGACCCGTTTCAGGCACAGAAATGACTTTAAACACACTTATTTTAGTTGAAAAAGTCATAATTCACATCCAACAGTCATTTAGAGTCAAAAGATTAAATGTTAAAATTTCATCATTATAGACCATTTTGGGAACGTTCGACATGTCCGGAGTCATCGTTTTTCATCCGAAAATTGATTTTTTGGACTGTACCCAAAATGATTCAAAATGTCAATTGGATCGTGCCTCATGTTGAATAACCACTTTTTAAACCCTCACAGTGACCAAAAGTGCCATTTTTACAGAGTTTTGCTTACTCAAAAGCTTCAATTTTGACCCGTTTCAGGCACAGAAAGGACTTTAAACACACTTATTTTAGTTGAAAAAGTCATAATGCACATCCAACAGTCATTTAGAGTCAAAAGATTAAATGTTAAAATTTCATCATTATAGACAATTTTGGGAACGTTCGACATGTCCGGAGTCATCGTTTTTCATCCGAAAATTGATTTTTTGGACTGTACCCAAAATGATTCAAAATGTCAATTGGATCGTGCCTCATGTTGAATAACCACTTTTTAAACCCTCACAGTGACCAAAAGTGCCATTTTTACAGAGTTTTGCTTACTCAAAAGCTTCAATTTTGACCCGTTTCAGGCACAGAAATGACTTTAAACACACGTATTTTAGTTGAAAAAGTCATAATTCACATCCAACAGTCATTTAGAGTCAAAAGATTAAATGTTAAAATTTCATCATTATAGACCATTTTGGGAACGTTCCGCATGTCCGGAATCATCGTTTTTCATCCGAAAATTGATTTTTTGGACTGTACCAAAAATGATTCAAAATGTCAATTGGATCGTGCCTCATGTTGAATAACCACTTTTTAAACCCTCACAGTGACCAAAATTGCCATTTTTACAGAGTTTTGCTTACTCAAAAGCTTCAATTTTGACCCGTTTCAGGCACAGAAATGACTTTAAACACACTTATTTTAGTTGAAAAAGTCATAATGCACATCCAACAGTCATTTAGAGTCAAAAGATTAAATGTTAAAATTTCATCATTATAGACCATTTTGGGAACGTTCGGCATGTCCGGAGTCATCGTTTTTCATCCGAAAATTGATTTTTTGGACTGTACCAAAAATGATTCAAAATGTCAATTGGATCGTGCCACATGTTGAATAACCACTTTTTAAACCCTCACAGTGACCAAAATTGCCATTTTTACAGAGTTTTCCTTACTCAAAAGCTTCAATTTTGACCCGTTTCAGGCACAGAAATGACTTTAAACACACTTATTTTAGTTGAAAAAGTCATAATTCACATCCAACAGTCATTTAGAGTCAAAAGATTAAATGTTAAAATTTCATCATTATAGACCATTTTGGGAACGTTCGACATGTCCGGAGTCATCGTTTTTCATCCGAAAATTGATTTTTTGGACTGTACCCAAAATGATTCAAAATGTCAATTGGATCGTGCCTCATGTTGAATAACCACTTTTTAAACCCTCACAGTGACCAAAAGTGCCATTTTTACAGAGTTTTGCTTACTCAAAAGCTTCAATTTTGACCCGTTTCAGGCACAGAAATGACTTTAAACACACGTATTTTAGTTGAAAAAGTCATAATTCACATCCAACAGTCATTTAGAGTCAAAAGATTAAATGTTAAAATTTCATCATTATAGACCATTTTGGGAACGTTCTGCATGTCCGGTCATCGTTTTTCATCCGAAAATTGATTTTTTGGACTGTACCAAAAATGATTCAAAATGTCAATTGGATCGTGCCTCATGTTGAATAACCACTTTTTAAACCCTCACAGTGACCAAAAGTGCCATTTTTACAGAGTTTTGCTTACTCAAAAGCTCCAATTTTGACCCGTTTCAGGCACAGAAATGACTTTAAACACACTTATTTTAGTTGAAAAAGTCATAATTCACATCCAACAGTCATTTAGAGTCAAAAGATTAAATGTTAAAATTTCATCATTATAGACCATTTTGGGAACGTTCGACATGTCCGGAGTCATCGTTTTTCATCCGAAAATTGAATTTTTTGGACTGTACCCAAAATGATTCAAAATGTAAATTGGATCGTGCCTCATGTTGAATAACCACTTTTTAAACCCTCACAGTGACCAAAAGTGCCATTTTTACAGAGTTTTGCTTACTCAAAAGCTTCAATTTTGACCCGTTTCAGGCACAGAAATGACTTTAAACACACGTATTTTAGTTGAAAAAGTCATAATTCACATCCAACAGTCATTTAGAGTCAAAAGATTAAATGTTAAAATTTCATCATTATAGACCATTTTGGGAACGTTCGACATGTCCGGAGTCATCGTTTTTCATCCGAAAATTGATTTTTTGGACTGTACCCAAAATGATTCAAAATGTCAATTGGATCATGCCTCATGTTGAATAACCACTTTTTAAACCCTCACAGTGACCAAAAGTGCCATTTTTACAGAGTTTTGCTTACTCAAAAGCTTCAATTTTGACCCGTTTCAGGCACAGAAATGACTTTAAACACACTTATTTTAGTTGAAAAAGTCATAATTCACATCCAACAGTCATTTAGAGTCAAAAGAATAAATGTTAAAATTTCATCATTATAGACCATTTTGGGAACGTTCGGCATGTCCGGAGTCATCGTTTTTCATCCGAAAATCGTTTTTTTGGACTGTACCAAAAATGATTCAAAATGTCAATTGGATCGTGCCTCATGTTGAATAACCACTTTTTAAACCCTCACAGTGACCAAAATTGCCATTTTTACAGAGTTTTCCTTACTCAAAAGCTTCAATTTTGACCCGTTTCAGGCACAGAAATGACTTTAAACACACTTATTTTAGTTGAAAAAGTCATAATTCACATCCAACAGTCATTTAGAGTCAAAAGATTAAATGTTAAATTTTCATCATTATAGACCATTTTGGGAACGTTCGGCATGTCCGGAGTCATCGTTTTTCATCCGAAAATTGATTTTTTGGACTGTACCAAAAATGATTCAAAATGTCAATTGGATCGTGCCTCATGTTGAATAACCACTTTTTAAACCCTCACAGTGACCAAAATTGCCATTTTTACAGAGTTTTCCTTACTCAAAAGCTTCAATTTTGACCCGTTTCAGGCACAGAAATGACTTTAAACACACTTATTTTAGTTGAAAAAGTCATAATTCACATCCAACAGTCATTAAGAGTCAAGAGATTAAATGTTAAAATTTCATCATTATAGACCATTTTGGGAACGTTCGACATGTCCGGAGTCATCGTTTTTCATCCGAAAATTGATTTTTTGGACTGTACCCAAAATGATTCAAAATGTCAATTGGATCGTGCCTCATGTTGAATAACCACTTTTTAAACCCTCACAGTGACCAAAAGTGCAATTTTTACAGAGTTTTGCTTACTCAAAAGCTTCAATTTTGACCCGTTTCAGGCACAGAAATGACTTTAAACACACGTATTTTAGTTGAAAAAGTCATAATTCACATCCAACAGTCATTTAGAGTCAAAAGATTAAATGTTAAAATTTCATCATTATAGACCATTTTGGGAACGTTCGACATGTCCGGAGTCATCGTTTTTCATCCGAAAATTGATTTTTTGGACTGTACCCAAAATGATTCAAAATGTCAATTGGATCATGCCTCATGTTGAATAACCACTTTTTAAACCCTCACAGTGACCAAAAGTGCCATTTTTACAGAGTTTTGCTTACTCAAAAGCTTCAATTTTGACCCGTTTCAGGCACAGAAATGACTTTAAACACACTTATTTTAGTTGAAAAAGTCATAATTCACATCCAACAGTCATTTAGAGTCAAAAGATTAAATGTTAAAATTTCATCATTATAGACCATTTTGGGAACGTTCGACATGTCCGGAGTCATCGTTTTTCATCCGAAAATTGATTTTTTGGACTGTACCAAAAATGATTCAAAATGTCAATTGGATCGTGCCTCATGTTGAATAACCACTTTTTAAACCCTCACAGTGACCAAAAGTGCCATTTTTACAGAGTTTTGCTTACTCAAAAGCTTCAATTTTGACCCGTTTCAGGCACAGAAATGACTTTAAACACACGTATGTTAGTTGAAAAAGTCATAATTCACATCCAACAGTCATTTAGAGTCAAAAGATTAAATGTTAAAATTTCATCATTATAGACCATTTTGGGAACGTTCTGCATGTCCGGAGTCATCGTTTTTCATCCGAAAATTGATTTTTTGGACTGTACCAAAAATGATTCAAAATGTCAATTGGATCGTGCCTCATGTTGAATAACCACTTTTTAAACCCTCACAGAGACCAAAAGTGCCATTTTTACAGAGTTTTGCTTACTCAAAAGCTTCAATTTTGACACGTTTCAGGCACAGAAATGACTTTAAACACACTTATTTTAGTTGAAAAAGTCATAATTCACATCCAACAGTCATTTAGAGTCAAAAGATTAAATGTTAAAATTTCATCATTATAGACCATTTTGGGAACGTTCGACATGTCCGGAGTCATCGTTTTTCATCCGAAAATTGATTTTTTGGACTGTACCCAAAATGATTCAAAATGTCAATTGGATCGTGCCTCATGTTGAATAACCACTTTTTAAACCCTCACAGTGACCAAAAGTGCCATTTTTACAGAGTTTTGCTTACTCAAAAGCTTCAATTTTGACCCGTTTCAGGCACAGAAATGACTTTAAACACACGTATTTTAGTTGAAAAAGTCATAATTCACATCCAACAGTCATTTAGAGTCAAAAGATTAAATGTAAAAATTTCATCATTATAGACCATTTTGGGAACGTTCCGCATGTCCGGAGTCATCGTTTTTCATCCGAAAATTGATTTTTTGGACTGTACCAAAAATGATTCAAAATGTCAATTGGATCGTGCCTCATGTTGAATAACCACTTTTTAAACCCTCACAGTGACCAAAATTGCCATTTTTACAGAGTTTTGCTTACTCAAAAGCTTCAATTTTGACCCGTTTCAGGCACAGAAATGACTTTAAACACACTTATTTTAGTTGAAAAAGTCATAATGCACATCCAACAGTCATTTAGAGTCAAAAGATTAAATGTTAAAATTTCATCATTATAGACCATTTTGGGAACGTTCGGCATGTCCGGAGTCATCGTTTTTCATCCGAAAATTGATTTTTTGGACTGTTCCAAAAATGATTCAAAATGTCAATTGGATCGTGCCTCATGTTGAATAACCACTTTTTAAACCCTCACAGTGACCAAAATTGCCATATTTACAGAGTTTTCCTTACTCAAAAGCTTCAATTTTGACCCGTTTCAGGCACAGAAATGACTTTAAACACACTTATTTTAGTTGAAAAAGTCATAATTCACATCCAACAGTCATTTAGAGTCAAAAGATTAAATGTTAAAATTTCATCATTATAGACCATTTTGGGAACGTTCGACATGTCCGGAGTCATCGTTTTTCATCCGAAAATTGATTTTTTGGACTGTACCCAAAATGATTCAAAATGTCAATTGGATCGTGCCTCATGTTGAATAACCACTTTTTAAACCCTCACAGTGACCAAAAGTGCCATTTTTACAGAGTTTTGCTTACTCAAAAGCTTCAATTTTGACCCGTTTCAGGCACAGAAATGACTTTAAACACACGTATTTTAGTTGAAAAAGTCATAATTCACATCCAACAGTCATTTAGAGTCAAAAGATTAAATGTTAAAATTTCATCATTATAGACCATTTTGGGAACGTTCTGCATGTCCGGTCATCGTTTTTCATCCGAAAATTGATTTTTTGGACTGTACCAAAAATGATTCAAAATGTCAATTGGATCGTGCCTCATGTTGAATAACCACTTTTTAAACCCTCACAGTGACCAAAAGTGCCATTTTTACAGAGTTTTGCTTACTCAAAAGCTCCAATTTTGACCCGTTTCAGGCACAGAAATGACTTTAAACACACTTATTTTAGTTGAAAAAGTCATAATTCACATCCAACAGTCATTTAGAGTCAAAAGATTAAATGTTAAAATTTCATCATTATAGACCATTTTGGGAACGTTCGACATGTCCGGAGTCATCGTTTTTCATCCGAAAATTGAATTTTTTGGACTGTACCCAAAATGATTCAAAATGTAAATTGGATCGTGCCTCATGTTGAATAACCACTTTTTAAACCCTCACAGTGACCAAAAGTGCCATTTTTACAGAGTTTTGCTTACTCAAAAGCTTCAATTTTGACCCGTTTCAGGCACAGAAATGACTTTAAACACACGTATTTTAGTTGAAAAAGTCATAATTCACATCCAACAGTCATTTAGAGTCAAAAGATTAAATGTTAAAATTTCATCATTATAGACCATTTTGGGAACGTTCGACATGCCCGGAGTCATCGTTTTTCATCCGAAAATTGATTTTTTGGACTGTACCCAAAATGATTCAAAATGTCAATTGGATCATGCCTCATGTTGAATAACCACTTTTTAAACCCTCACAGTGACCAAAAGTGCCATTTTTACAGAGTTTTGCTTACTCAAAAGCTTCAATTTTGACCCGTTTCAGGCACAGAAATGACTTTAAACACACTTATTTTAGTTGAAAAAGTCATAATTCACATCCAACAGTCATTTAGAGTCAAAAGATTAAATGTTAAAATTTCATCATTATAGACCATTTTGGGAACATTCGGCATGTCCGGAGTCATCGTTTTTCATCCGAAAATCGTTTTTTTGGACTGTACCAAAAATGATTCAAAATGTCAATTGGATCGTGCCTCATGTTGAATAACCACTTTTTAAACCCTCACAGTGACCAAAATTGCCATTTTTACAGAGTTTTCCTTACTCAAAAGCTTCAATTTTGACCCGTTTCAGGCACAGAAATGACTTTAAACACACTTATTTTAGTTGAAAAAGTCATAATTCACATCCAACAGTCATTTAGAGTCAAAAGATTAAATGTTAAATTTTCATCATTATAGACCATTTTGGGAACGTTCGGCATGTCCGGAGTCATCGTTTTTCATCCGAAAATTGATTTTTTGGACTGTACCAAAAATGATTCAAAATGTCAATTGGATCGTGCCTCATGTTGAATAACCACTTTTTAAACCCTCACAGTGACCAAAATTGCCATTTTTACAGAGTTTTCCTTACTCAAAAGCTTCAATTTTGACCCGTTTCAGGCACAGAAATGACTTTAAACACACTTATTTTAGTTGAAAAAGTCATAATTCACATCCAACAGTCATTAAGAGTCAAGAGATTAAATGTTAAAATTTCATCATTATAGACCATTTTGGGAACGTTCGACATGTCCGGAGTCATCGTTTTTCATCCGAAAATTGATTTTTTGGACTGTACCCAAAATGATTCAAAATGTCAATTGGATCGTGCCTCATGTTGAATAACCACTTTTTAAACCCTCACAGTGACCAAAAGTGCCATTTTTACAGAGTTTTGCTTACTCAAAAGCTTCAATTTTGACCCGTTTCAGGCACAGAAATGACTTTAAACACACTTATTTTAGTTGAAAAAGTCATAATTCACATCCAACAGTCATTTAGAGTCAAAAGATTAAATGTTAAAATTTCATCATTATAGACCATTTTGGGAACGTTCGACATGTCCGGAGTCATCGTTTTTCATCCGAAAATTGATTTTTTGGACTGTACCCAAAATGATTCCAAATGTCAATTGGATCGTGCCTCATGTTGAATAACCACTTTTTAAACCCTCACAGTGACCAAAAGTGCCATTTTTACAGAGTTTTGCTTACTCAAAAGCTTCAATTTTGACCCGTTTCAGGCACAGAAATGACTTTAAACACACGTATTTTAGTTGAAAAAGTCATAATTCACATCCAACAGTCATTTAGAGTCAAAAGATTAAATGTTAAAATTTCATCATTATAGACCATTTTGGGAAAGTTCGGCATGTCCGGAGTCATCGTTTTTCATCCGAAAATTGATTTTTTGGACTGTACCAAAAATGATTCAAAATGTCAATTGGATCGTGCCTCATGTTGAATAACCACTTTTTAAACCCTCACAGTGACCAAAATTGCCATTTTTACAGAGTTTTGCTTACTCAAAAGCTTCAATTTTGACCCGTTTCAGGCACAGAAAGGACTTTAAACACACTTATTTTAGTTGAAAAAGTCATAATGCACATCCAACAGTCATTTAGAGTCAAAAGATTAAATGTTAAAATGTCATCATTATAGACCATTTTGGGAACGTTCGACATGTCCGGAGTCATCGTTTTTCATCCGAAAATTGATTTTTTGGACTGTACCCAAAATGATTCAAAATGTCAATTGGATCGTGCCTCATGTTGAATAACCACTTTTTAAACCCTCACAGTGACCAAAATTGCCATTTTTACAGAGTTTTCCTTACTCAAAAGCTTCAATTTTGACCCGTTTCAGGCACAGAAATGACTTTAAACACACTTATTTTAGTTGAAAAAGTCATAATTCACATCCAACAGTCATTAAGAGTCAAGAGATTAAATGTTAAAATTTCATCATTATAGACCATTTTGGGAACGTTCGACATGTCCGGAGTCATCGTTTTTCATCCGAAAATTGATTTTTTGGACTGTACCCAAAATGATTCAAAATGTCAATTGGATCGTGCCTCATGTTGAATAACCACTTTTTAAACCCTCACAGTGACCAAAAGTGCCATTTTTACAGAGTTTTGCTTACTCAAAAGCTTCAATTTTGACCCGTTTCAGGCACAGAAATGACTTTAAACACACGTATGTTAGTTGAAAAAGTCATAATTCACATCCAACAGTCATTTAGAGTCAAAAGATTAAATGTTAAAATTTCATCATTATAGACCATTTTGGGAACGTTCTGCATGTCCGGAGTCATCGTTTTTCATCCGAAAATTGATTTTTTGGACTGTACCAAAAATGATTCAAAATGTCAATTGGATCGTGCCTCATGTTGAATAACCACTTTTTAAACCCTCACAGAGACCAAAAGTGCCATTTTTACAGAGTTTTGCTTACTCAAAAGCTTCAATTTTGACCCGTTTCAGGCACAGAAATGACTTTAAACACACTTATTTTAGTTGAAAAAGTCATAATTCACATCCAACAGTCATTTAGAGTCAAAAGATTAAATGTTAAAATTTCATCATTATAGACCATTTTGGGAACGTTCGACATGTCCGGAGTCATCGTTTTTCATCCGAAAATTGATTTTTTGGACTGTACCCAAAATGATTCAAAATGTCAATTGGATCGTGCCTCATGTTGAATAACCACTTTTTAAACCCTCACAGTGACCAAAAGTGCCATTTTTACAGAGTTTTGCTTACTCAAAAGCTTCAATTTTGACCCGTTTCAGGCACAGAAAGGACTTTAAACACACTTATTTTAGTTGAAAAAGTCATAATGCACATCCAACAGTCATTTAGAGTCAAAAGATTAAATGTTAAAATTTCATCATTATAGACAATTTTGGGAACGTTCGACATGTCCGGAGTCATCGTTTTTCATCCGAAAATTGATTTTTTGGACTGTACCCAAAATGATTCAAAATGTCAATTGGATCGTGCCTCATGTTGAATAACCACTTTTTAAACCCTCACAGTGACCAAAAGTGCCATTTTTACAGAGTTTTGCTTACTCAAAAGCTTCAATTTTGACCCGTTTCAGGCACAGAAATGACTTTAAACACACGTATTTTAGTTGAAAAAGTCATAATTCACATCCAACAGTCATTTAGAGTCAAAAGATTAAATGTTAAAATTTCATCATTATAGACCATTTTGGGAACGTTCCGCATGTCCGGAATCATCGTTTTTCATCCGAAAATTGATTTTTTGGACTGTACCAAAAATGATTCAAAATGTCAATTGGATCGTGCCTCATGTTGAATAACCACTTTTTAAACCCTCACAGTGACCAAAATTGCCATTTTTACAGAGTTTTGCTTACTCAAAAGCTTCAATTTTGACCCGTTTCAGGCACAGAAATGACTTTAAACACACTTATTTTAGTTGAAAAAGTCATAATGCACATCCAACAGTCATTTAGAGTCAAAAGATTAAATGTTAAAATTTCATCATTATAGACCATTTTGGGAACGTTCGGCATGTCCGGAGTCATCGTTTTTCATCCGAAAATTGATTTTTTGGACTGTACCAAAAATGATTCAAAATGTCAATTGGATCGTGCCTCATGTTGAATAACCACTTTTTAAACCCTCACAGTGACCAAAATTGCCATTTTTACAGAGTTTTCCTTACTCAAAAGCTTCAATTTTGACCCGTTTCAGGCACAGAAATGACTTTAAACACACTTATTTTAGTTGAAAAAGTCATAATTCACATCCAACAGTCATTTAGAGTCAAAAGATTAAATGTTAAAATTTCATCATTATAGACCATTTTGGGAACGTTCGACATGTCCGGAGTCATCGTTTTTCATCCGAAAATTGATTTTTTGGACTGTACCCAAAATGATTCAAAATGTCAATTGGATCGTGCCTCATGTTGAATAACCACTTTTTAAACCCTCACAGTGACCAAAAGTGCCATTTTTACAGAGTTTTGCTTACTCAAAAGCTTCAATTTTGACCCGTTTCAGGCACAGAAATGACTTTAAACACACGTATTTTAGTTGAAAAAGTCATAATTCACATCCAACAGTCATTTAGAGTCAAAAGATTAAATGTTAAAATTTCATCATTATAGACCATTTTGGGAACGTTCTGCATGTCCGGTCATCGTTTTTCATCCGAAAATTGATTTTTTGGACTGTACCAAAAATGATTCAAAATGTCAATTGGATCGTGCCTCATGTTGAATAACCACTTTTTAAACCCTCACAGTGACCAAAAGTGCCATTTTTACAGAGTTTTGCTTACTCAAAAGCTCCAATTTTGACCCGTTTCAGGCACAGAAATGACTTTAAACACACTTATTTTAGTTGAAAAAGTCATAATTCACATCCAACAGTCATTTAGAGTCAAAAGATTAAATGTTAAAATTTCATCATTATAGACCATTTTGGGAACGTTCGACATGTCCGGAGTCATCGTTTTTCATCCGAAAATTGAATTTTTTGGACTGTACCCAAAATGATTCAAAATGTAAATTGGATCGTGCCTCATGTTGAATAACCACTTTTTAAACCCTCACAGTGACCAAAAGTGCCATTTTTACAGAGTTTTGCTTACTCAAAAGCTTCAATTTTGACCCGTTTCAGGCACAGAAATGACTTTAAACACACGTATTTTAGTTGAAAAAGTCATAATTCACATCCAACAGTCATTTAGAGTCAAAAGATTAAATGTTAAAATTTCATCATTATAGACCATTTTGGGAACGTTCGACATGTCCGGAGTCATCGTTTTTCATCCGAAAATTGATTTTTTGGACTGTACCCAAAATGATTCAAAATGTCAATTGGATCATGCCTCATGTTGAATAACCACTTTTTAAACCCTCACAGTGACCAAAAGTGCCATTTTTACAGAGTTTTGCTTACTCAAAAGCTTCAATTTTGACCCGTTTCAGGCACAGAAATGACTTTAAACACACTTATTTTAGTTGAAAAAGTCATAATTCACATCCAACAGTCATTTAGAGTCAAAAGATTAAATGTTAAAATTTCATCATTATAGACCATTTTGGGAACGTTCGGCATGTCCGGAGTCATCGTTTTTCATCCGAAAATCGTTTTTTTGGACTGTACCAAAAATGATTCAAAATGTCAATTGGATCGTGCCTCATGTTGAATAACCACTTTTTAAACCCTCACAGTGACCAAAATTGCCATTTTTACAGAGTTTTCCTTACTCAAAAGCTTCAATTTTGACCCGTTTCAGGCACAGAAATGACTTTAAACACACTTATTTTAGTTGAAAAAGTCATAATTCACATCCAACAGTCATTTAGAGTCAAAAGATTAAATGTTAAATTTTCATCATTATAGACCATTTTGGGAACGTTCGGCATGTCCGGAGTCATCGTTTTTCATCCGAAAATTGATTTTTTGGACTGTACCAAAAATGATTCAAAATGTCAATTGGATCGTGCCTCATGTTGAATAACCACTTTTTAAACCCTCACAGTGACCAAAATTGCCATTTTTACAGAGTTTTCCTTACTCAAAAGCTTCAATTTTGACCCGTTTCAGGCACAGAAATGACTTTAAACACACTTATTTTAGTTGAAAAAGTCATAATTCACATCCAACAGTCATTAAGAGTCAAGAGATTAAATGTTAAAATTTCATCATTATAGACCATTTTGGGAACGTTCGACATGTCCGGAGTCATCGTTTTTCATCCGAAAATTGATTTTTTGGACTGTACCCAAAATGATTCAAAATGTCAATTGGATCGTGCCTCATGTTGAATAACCACTTTTTAAACCCTCACAGTGACCAAAAGTGCCATTTTTACAGAGTTTTGCTTACTCAAAAGCTTCAATTTTGACCCGTTTCAGGCACAGAAATGACTTTAAACACACGTATTTTAGTTGAAAAAGTCATAATTCACATCCAACAGTCATTTAGAGTCAAAAGATTAAATGTTAAAATTTCATCATTATAGACCATTTTGGGAACGTTCGACATGTCCGGAGTCATCGTTTTTCATCCGAAAATTGATTTTTTGGACTGTACCCAAAATGATTCAAAATGTCAATTGGATCATGCCTCATGTTGAATAACCACTTTTTAAACCCTCACAGTGACCAAAAGTGCCATTTTTACAGAGTTTTGCTTACTCAAAAGCTTCAATTTTGACCCGTTTCAGGCACAGAAATGACTTTAAACACACTTATTTTAGTTGAAAAAGTCATAATTCACATCCAACAGTCATTTAGAGTCAAAAGATTAAATGTTAAAATTTCATCATTATAGACCATTTTGGGAACGTTCGACATGTCCGGAGTCATCGTTTTTCATCCGAAAATTGATTTTTTGGACTGTACCAAAAATGATTCAAAATGTCAATTGGATCGTGCCTCATGTTGAATAACCACTTTTTAAACCCTCACAGTGACCAAAATTGCCATTTTTACAGAGTTTTCCTTACTCAAAAGCTTCAATTTTGACCCGTTTCAGGCACAGAAATGACTTTAAACACACGTATTTTAGTTGAAAAAGTCATAATTCACATCCAACAGTCATTTAGAGTCAAAAGATTAAATGTTAAATTTTCATCATTATAGACCATTTTGGGAACGTTCGGCATGTCCGGAGTCATCGTTTTTCATCCGAAAATTGATTTTTTGGACTGTACCAAAAATGATTCAAAATGTCAATTGGATCGTGCCTCATGTTGAATAACCACTTTTTAAACCCTCACAGTGACCAAAATTGCCATTTTTACAGAGTTTTCCTTACTCAAAAGCTTCAATTTTGACCCGTTTCAGGCACAGAAATGACTTTAAACACACTTATTTTAGTTGAAAAAGTCATAATTCACATCCAACAGTCATTAAGAGTCAAGAGATTAAATGTTAAAATTTCATCATTATAGACCATTTTGGGAACGTTCGACATGTCCGGAGTCATCGTTTTTCATCCGAAAATTGATTTTTTGGACTGTACCCAAAATGATTCAAAATGTCAATTGGATCGTGCCTCATGTTGAATAACCACTTTTTAAACCCTCACAGTGACCAAAAGTGCCATTTTTACAGAGTTTTGCTTACTCAAAAGCTTCAATTTTGACCCGTTTCAGGCACAGAAATGACTTTAACACACATATTTTAGTTGAAAAAGTCATAATTCACATCCAACAGTCATTTAGAGTCAAAAGATTAAATGTTAAAATTTCATCATTATAGACCATTTTGGGAACGTTCTGCATGTCCGGAGTCATCGTTTTTCATCCGAAAATTGATTTTTTGGACTGTACCAAAAATGATTCAAAATGTCAATTGGATCGTGCCTCATGTTGAATAACCACTTTTTAAACCCTCACAGAGACCAAAAGTGCCATTTTTACAGAGTTTTGCTTACTCAAAAGCTTCAATTTTGACCCGTTTCAGGCACAGAAATGACTTTAAACACACTTATTTTAGTTGAAAAAGTCATAATTCACATCCAACAGTCATTTAGAGTCAAAAGATTAAATGTTAAAATTTCATCATTATAGACCATTTTGGGAACGTTCGACATGTCCGGAGTCATCGTTTTTCATCCGAAAATTGATTTTTTGGACTGTACCCAAAATGATTCAAAATGTCAATTGGATCGTGCCTCATGTTGAATAACCACTTTTTAAACCCTCACAGTGACCAAAAGTGCCATTTTTACAGAGTTTTGCTTACTCAAAAGCTTCAATTTTGACCCGTTTCAGGCACAGAAATGACTTTAAACACACGTATTTTAGTTGAAAAAGTCATAATTCACATCCAACAGTCATTTAGAGTCAAAAGATTAAATGTTAAAATTTCATCATTATAGACCATTTTGGGAACGTTCGGCATGTCCGGAGTCATCGTTTTTCATCCGAAAATTGATTTTTTGGACTGTACCAAAAATGATTCAAAATGTCAATTGGATCGTGCCTCATGTTGAATAACCACTTTTTAAACCCTCACAGTGACCAAAATTGCCATTTTTACAGAGTTTTGCTTACTCAAAAGCTTCAATTTTGACCCGTTTCAGGCACAGAAAGGACTTTAAACACACTTATTTTAGTTGAAAAAGTCATAATGCACATCCAACAGTCATTTAGAGTCAAAAGATTAAATGTTAAAATGTCATCATTATAGACCATTTTGGGAACGTTCGACATGTCCGGAGTCATCGTTTTTCATCCGAAAATTGATTTTTTGGACTGTACCCAAAATGATTCAAAATGTCAATTGGATCGTGCCTCATGTTGAATAACCACTTTTTAAACCCTCACAGTGACCAAAATTGCCATTTTTACAGAGTTTTCCTTACTCAAAAGCTTCAATTTTGACCCGTTTCAGGCACAGAAATGACTTTAAACACACTTATTTTAGTTGAAAAAGTCATAATTCACATCCAACAGTCATTAAGAGTCAAGAGATTAAATGTTAAAATTTCATCATTATAGACCATTTTGGGAACGTTCGACATGTCCGGAGTCATCGTTTTTCATCCGAAAATTGATTTTTTGGACTGTACCCAAAATGATTCAAAATGTCAATTGGATCGTGCCTCATGTTGAATAACCACTTTTTAAACCCTCACAGTGACCAAAAGTGCCATTTTTACAGAGTTTTGCTTACTCAAAAGCTTCAATTTTGACCCGTTTCAGGCACAGAAATGACTTTAAACACACGTATGTTAGTTGAAAAAGTCATAATTCACATCCAACAGTCATTTAGAGTCAAAAGATTAAATGTTAAAATTTCATCATTATAGACCATTTTGGGAACGTTCTGCATGTCCGGAGTCATCGTTTTTCATCCGAAAATTGATTTTTTGGACTGTACCAAAAATGATTCAAAATGTCAATTGGATCGTGCCTCATGTTGAATAACCACTTTTTAAACCCTCACAGAGACCAAAAGTGCCATTTTTACAGAGTTTTGCTTACTCAAAAGCTTCAATTTTGACCCGTTTCAGGCACAGAAATGACTTTAAACACACTTATTTTAGTTGAAAAAGTCATAATTCACATCCAACAGTCATTTAGAGTCAAAAGATTAAATGTTAAAATTTCATCATTATAGACCATTTTGGGAACGTTCGACATGTCCGGAGTCATCGTTTTTCATCCGAAAATTGATTTTTTGGACTGTACCCAAAATGATTCAAAATGTCATTTTGGATCGTGCCTCATGTTGAATAACCACTTTTTAAACCCTCACAGTGACCAAAAGTGCCATTTTTACAGAGTTTTGCTTACTCAAAAGCTTCAATTTTGACCCGTTTCAGGCACAGAAATGACTTTAAACACACGTATTTTAGTTGAAAAAGTCATAATTCACATCCAACAGTCATTTAGAGTCAAAAGATTAAATGTTAAAATTTCATCATTATAGACCATTTTGGGAACGTTCGGCATGTCCGGAGTCATCGTTTTTCATCCGAAAATTGATTTTTTGGACTGTACCAAAAATGATTCAAAATGTCAATTGGATCGTGCCTCATGTTGAATAACCACTTTTTAAACCCTCACAGTGACCAAAATTGCCATTTTTACAGAGTTTTGCTTACTCAAAAGCTTCAATTTTGACCCGTTTCAGGCACAGAAATGACTTTAAACACACTTATTTTAGTTGAAAAAGTCATAATTCACATCCAACAGTCATTTAGAGTCAAAAGATTAAATGTTAAAATTTCATCATTATAGACCATTTTGGGAACGTTCGACATGTCCGGAGTCATCGTTTTTCATCCGAAAATTGATTTTTTGGACTGTACCCAAAATGATTCAAAATGTCAATTGGGTCGTGCCTCATGTTGAATAACCACTTTTTAAACCCTCACAGTGACCAAAAGTGCCATTTTTACAGAGTTTTGCTTACTCAAAAGCTTCAATTTTGACCCGTTTCAGGCACAGAAATGACTTTAAACACACTTATTTTAGTTGAAAAAGTCATAATTCACATCCAACAGTCATTTAGAGTCAAAAGATTAAATAATAAAATGTTCGACAGGTCCGGAGTCATCGTTTTTCATCCGAAATTGATTTTTTGGACTGTCCCAAAAATGATTCAAAATGTCAATTGGATCGTGCCTCATGTTGAATAACCACTTTTTAAGCCCTCACAGTGACCAAAATTGCCATTTTCACATAGTTTTGCTTACTCAAAAGCTTCAATTTTGACCCGTTTCAAGCACAGAAACGGCTTTAAACACACCTATTTTAGTTGAAAAAGTCATAATTCACATCCAACAGTCATTTAGAGTCAAAAGATTAAATGTTAAAATTTCATCATTATAGACCATTTTGGGAACGTTCGACATGTCCGGAGTCATCGTTTTTCATCCGAAAATTGATTTTTTTGGACTGTGCTAAAAATGATTCAAAATGTCAATTGGATCGTGCCTCATGTTAAATAACCACTTTTTAAACCCTCAGAGTGACCAAAATTGCCATTTTTACAGAGTTTTACTTCCTCAAAAGCTTCAATTTTGACCCGTTCCAGGCACAGAAATGACTTTAAACACACTTATTTTAGTTGAAAAAGTCATAATGCACATCCAACAGTCATTTAGAGTCAAAAGATTAAATGTAAAAATTTCATCATTAGAGACCATTTTGGGAACGTTCGACATGTCCGGAGTCATCGTTTTTCATCCGAAAATTGATTTTTTGGACTGTACCAAAAATGATTCAAAATGTCAATTGGATCGTGCCTCATGTTGAATAACCACTTTTTAAACCCTCACAGTGACCAAAATTGCTATTTTTACAGAGTTTTGCTTACTCAAAAGCTTAAATTTTGACCCGTTTCAGGCACAGAAATGACTTTAAACACACTTATTTTAGTTGAAAAAGTTATAATTCACATCCAACAGTCATTTAGAGTCAAAAGATTAAATGTTAAAATTTCATCATTATAGACCACTTTGGGAACGTTCGACATGTCCGGAGTCATCGTTTTTCATCCGAAAATTGATTTTTTGGACTATACCAAAAATGATTCACATCCAACAGTCATTTAGAGTCAAAAGATTAAATGTTAAAATTTCATCATTATAGACCATTTTGGGAACGTTCGGCATCGTTTTTCGTCCGAAAATTGATTTTTTGGACTGTACCAAAAATGATTCAAAATGTCAATTGGATCGTGCCTCATGTTGAATAACCACTTTTTAAACCCTCACAGTGACCAAAATTGCCATTTTTACAGAGTTTTCCTTACTCAAAAGCTTTAATTTTGACCCGTTTCAGGCACAGAAATGACTTTAAACACACTTATTTTAGTTGAAAAAGTCATAATTCACATCCAACAGTCATTTAGAGTCAAAAGATTAAATGGTAAAATTCCATCATTATAGACCATTTTGGGAATGTTCGACAGGTCCGGAGTCATCGTTTTTCATCCGAAAATTGATTTTTTTGGACTGTACCAAAAATGATTCAAAATGTCAATTGGATCGTGCCTCATGTTGAATACCCACTTTTTAAACCCTCACAGTGACCAAAATTGCCATTTTCACTTAGTTTTGCTTATTCAAAAGCTTCAATTTTGACCCGTTTCAGGCACAGAAATGGCTTTAACCACTTGGATGCTAATGACAAGGGTAACTCGTCATGCACTGCCCATTCATTTCAATGGAAATCTCATTAAAGGCGCTGAATTCTCTTAGCGTCCAAGTGGTTAAACACACCTATTTTAGTTGAAAAAGTCATAATTCACATCCAACAGTCATTTAGAGTCAAAAGATTAAATGTTAAAATTTCATCATTATAGACCATTTTGGGAACGTTCGACATGTCCGGCCGGAGTCATCGTTTTTCATCCGAAAATTGATTTTTTTGGACTGTCCTAAAAATGATTCAAAATGTCAATTGGATCGTGCCTCATGTTGAATAACCACTTTTTAAACCCTCACAGTGACCAAAATTGCTATTTTTACAGAGTTTTGCTTACTCAAAAGCTTAAATTTTGACCCGTTTCAGGCACAGAAATGACTTTAAACACACTTATTTTAGTTGAAAAAGTCATAATTCACATCCAACAGTCATTTAGAGTCAAAAGATTAAATGTTAAAATTTCATCATTATAGACCATTTTGGGAACGTTCGACATGTCCGGAGTCATCGTTTTTCATCCGAAAATTGATTTTTTGGACTGTACCCAAAATGATTCAAAATGTCAATTGGATCGTGCCTCATGTTGAATAACCACTTTTTAAACCCTCACAGTGACCAAAAGTGCCATTTTTACAGAGTTTTGCTTACTCAAAAGCTTCAATTTTGACCCGTTTCAGGCACAGAAATGACTTTAAACACACGTATTTTAGTTGAAAAAGTCATAATTCACATCCAACAGTCATTTAGAGTCAAAAGATTAAATGTTAAAATTTCATCATTATAGACCATTTTGGGAACGTTCGGCATGTCCGGAGTCATCGTTTTTCATCCGAAAATTGATTTTTTGGACTGTACCAAAAATGATTCAAAATGTCAATTGGATCGTGCCTCATGTTGAATAACCACTTTTTAAACCCTCACAGTGACCAAAATTGCCATTTTTACAGAGTTTTGCTTACTCAAAAGCTTCAATTTTGACCCGTTTCAGGCACAGAAAGGACTTTAAACACACTTATTTTAGTTGAAAAAGTCATAATGCACATCCAACAGTCATTTAGAGTCAAAAGATTAAATGTTAAAATTTCATCATTATAGACCATTTTGGGAACGTTCGACATGTCCGGAGTCATCGTTTTTCATCCGAAAATTGATTTTTTGGACTGTACCCAAAATGATTCAAAATGTCAATTGGATCGTGCCTCATGTTGAATAACCACTTTTTAAACCCTCACAGTGACCAAAAGTGCCATTTTTACAGAGTTTTGCTTACTCAAAAGCTTCAATTTTGACCCGTTTCAGGCACAGAAATGACTTTAAACACACTTATTTTAGTTGAAAAAGTCATAATGCACATCCAACAGTCATTTAGAGTCAAAAGATTAAATGTTAAAATTTCATCATTATAGACCATTTTGGGAACGTTTGACGTGTCCGGAGTCATCGTTTTTCATCCGAAAATCGATTTTTTGGACTATATCAAAAATGATTCAAAATGTCAATTGGATCATGCCTCATGTTGAATAACCACTTTTTAAACCCTCACAGTGACCAAAATTGCCATTTGTACAGAGTTTTGCTTACTCAAAAGCTTCAATTTTGACCCGTTTCAGTCACAGAAATGACTTTAAACACACTTATTTTAGTTGAAAAAGTCATAATGCACATCCAACAGTCATTTAGAGTCAAAAGATTAAATGTTAAAATTTCATCATTATAGACTTTTTTGGGAACGTTCGGCATGTCCGGAGTCATCGTTTTTCATCCGAAAATCGATTTTTTGGACTGTACCAAAAATGATTCAAAATGTCAATTGGATCGTGCCTCATGTTGAATAACCACTTTTTAACCCCTTCCAGGCTCATGACGAGCTGGGCTCGTCATGCTGTAGCCTCCTCAAACACTGATGACGAGCCCAGCTCGTCATGAACAATGGGAAATGGGAAGATCCAGCACAGCAGCAAAATATCGCTAGCAGCGATGGTGTTAAACCCTCACAGTGACCAAAATTGCCATTTTTACAGAGTTTTCCTTATCAAAAGCTTCAATTTTGACCCGTTTCAGGCACAGAAATGACTTTAAACACACTTATTTTAGTTGAAAAAGTCATAATTCACATCCAACAGTCATTTAGAGTCAAAAGAATAAATGTTAAAATTTCATCATTATAGACCATTTTGGGAACGTTCGGCATGTCCGGAGTCATCGTTTTTCATCCGAAAATTGATTTTTTGGACTGTACCAAAAATGATTCAAAATGTCAATTGGATTGTGCCTCATGTTGAATAACCACTTTTTAAACCCTCACAGTGACCTAAAGTGCCATTTTTACAGAGTTTTGCTTACTCAAAAGCTTCAATTTTGACCCGTTTCAGGCACAGAAATGACTTTAAACACACCTATTTTAGTTGAAAAAGTCATAATTCACATCCAACAGTCATTTAGAGTCAAAAGATTAAATGTTAAAATTTCATCATTATAGACCATTTTGGGAACGTTCCGCATGTCCGGAATCATCGTTTTTCATCCGAAAATTGATTTTTTGGACTGTACCAAAAATGATTCAAAATGTCAATTGGATCGTGCCTCATGTTGAATAACCACTTTTTAAACCCTCACAGTGACCAAAATTGCCATTTTTACAGAGTTTTGCTTACTCAAAAGCTTCAATTTTGACCCGTTTCAGGCACAGAAATGACTTTAAACACACTTATTTTAGTTGAAAAAGTCATAATGCACATCCAACAGTCATTTAGAGTCAAAAGATTAAATGTTAAAATTTCATCATTATAGACCATTTTGGGAACGTTCGGCATGTCCGGAGTCATCGTTTTTCATCCGAAAATTGATTTTTTGGACAGTACCCAAAATGATTCAAAATGTCAATTGGATCGTGCCTCATGTTGAATAACCACTTTTTAAACCCTCACAGTGACCAAAAGTGCCATTTTTACAGAGTTTTGCTTACTCAAAAGCTTCAATTTTGACCCGTTTCAGGCACAGAAATTACTTTAAACACACGTATTTTAGTTAAAAAAGTCATAATTCACATCCAACAGTCATTTAGAGTCAAAAGATTAAATGTTAAAATTTCATCATTATAGACCATTTTGGGAACGTTCTGCATGTCCGGAGTCATCGTTTTTCATCCGAAAATTGATTTTTTGGACTGTACCAAAAATGATTCAAAATGTCAATTGGATCGTGCCTCATGTTGAATAACCACTTTTTAAACCCTCACAGTGACCAAAAGTGCCATTTTTACAGAGTTTTCCTTATCAAAAGCTTCAATTTTGACCCGTTTCAGGCACAGAAATGACTTTAAACACACTTATTTTAGTTGAAAAAGTCATAATTCACATCCAACAGTCATTTAGAGTCAAAAGAATAAATGTTAAAATTTCATCATTATAGACCATTTTGGGAACGTTCGGCATGTCCGGAGTCATCGTTTTTCATCCGAAAATTGATTTTTTGGACTGTACCAAAAATGATTCAAAATGTCAATTGGATTGTGCCTCATGTTGAATAACCACTTTTTAAACCCTCACAGTGACCTAAAGTGCCATTTTTACAGAGTTTTGCTTACTCAAAAGCTTCAATTTTGACCCGTTTCAGGCACAGAAATGACTTTAAACACACATATTTTAGTTGAAAAAGTCATAATTCACATCCAACAGTCATTTAGAGTCAAAAGATTAAATGTTAAAATTTCATCATTATAGACCATTTTGGGAACGTTCCGCATGTCCGGAATCATCGTTTTTCATCCGAAAATTGATTTTTTGGACTGTACCAAAAATGATTCAAAATGTCAATTGGATCGTGCCTCATGTTAAATAACCACTTTTTAAACCCTCACAGTGACCAAAATTGCCATTTTTACAGAGTTTTGCTTACTCAAAAGCTTCAATTTTGACCCGTTTCAGGCACAGAAATGACTTTAAACACACTTATTTTAGTTGAAAAAGTCATAATTCACATCCAACAGTCATTTAGAGTCAAAAGATTAAATGTTAAAATTTCATCATTATAGACCATTTTGGGAACGTTCCGCATGTCCGGAATCATCGTTTTTCATCCGAAAATTGATTTTTTGGACTGTACCAAAAATGATTCAAAATGTCAATTGGATCGTGCCTCATGTTGAATAACCACTTTTTAAACCCTCACAGTGACCAAAATTGCCATTTTTACAGAGTTTTGCTTACTCAAAAGCTTCAATTTTGACCCGTTTCAGGCACAGAAATGACTTTAAACACACTTATTTTAGTTGAAAAAGTCATAATGCACATCCAACAGTCATTTAGAGTCAAAAGATTAAATGTTAAAATTTCATCATTATAGACCATTTTGGGAACGTTCGGCATGTCCGGAGTCATCGTTTTTCATCCGAAAATTGATTTTTTGGACAGTACCCAAAATGATTCAAAATGTCAATTGGATCGTGCCTCATGTTGAATAACCACTTTTTAAACCCTCACAGTGACCAAAAGTGCCATTTTTACAGAGTTTTGCTTACTCAAAAGCTTCAATTTTGACCCGTTTCAGGCACAGAAATTACTTCAAACACACGTATTTTAGTTAAAAAAGTCATAATTCACATCCAACAGTCATTTAGAGTCAAAAGATTAAATGTTAAAATTTCATCATTATAGACCATTTTGGGAACGTTCTGCATGTCCGGAGTCATCGTTTTTCATCCGAAAATTGATTTTTTGGACTGTACCAAAAATGATTCAAAATGTCAATTGGATCGTGCCTCATGTTGAATAACCACTTTTTAAACCCTCACAGTGACCAAAAGTGCCATTTTTACAGAGTTTTCCTTATCAAAAGCTTCAATTTTGACCCGTTTCAGGCACAGAAATGACTTTAAACACACTTATTTTAGTTGAAAAAGTCATAATTCACATCCAACAGTCATTTAGAGTCAAAAGAATAAATGTTAAAATTTCATCATTATAGACCATTTTGGGAACGTTCGGCATGTCCGGAGTCATCGTTTTTCATCCGAAAATTGATTTTTTGGACTGTACCAAAAATGATTCAAAATGTCAATTGGATTGTGCCTCATGTTGAATAACCACTTTTTAAACCCTCACAGTGACCTAAAGTGCCATTTTTACAGAGTTTTGCTTACTCAAAAGCTTCAATTTTGACCCGTTTCAGGCACAGAAATGACTTTAAACACACGTATTTTAGTTGAAAAAGTCATAATTCACATCCAACAGTCATTTAGAGTCAAAAGATTAAATGTTAAAATTTCATCATTATAGACCATTTTGGGAACGTTCCGCATGTCCGGAATCATCGTTTTTCATCCGAAAATTGATTTTTTGGACTGTACCAAAAATGATTCAAAATGTCAATTGGATCGTGCCTCATGTTAAATAACCACTTTTTAAACCCTCACAGTGACCAAAATTGCCATTTTTACAGAGTTTTGCTTACTCAAAAGCTTCAATTTTGACCCGTTTCAGGCACAGAAATGACTTTAAACACACTTATTTTAGTTGAAAAAGTCATAATTCACATCCAACAGTCATTTAGAGTCAAAAGATTAAATGTTAAAATTTCATCATTATAGACCATTTTGGGAACGTTCGACATGTCCGGAGTCATCGTTTTTCATCCGAAAATTGATTTTTTGGACTGTACCAAAAATGATTCAAAATGTCAATTGGATCTTGCCTCATGTTGAATAACCACTTTTTAAACCCTCACAGTGACCAAAATTGCCATTTTTACAGAGTTTTGCTTACTCAAAAGCTTCAATTTTGACCCGTTTCAGGCACAGAAATGACTTTAAACACACTTATTTTAGTTGAAAAAGTCATAATGCACATCCAATAGTCATTTAGAGTCAAAAGATTAAATGTTAAAATTTCATCATTATAGACCATTTTGGGAACGTTCGACATGTCCGGAGTCATCGTTTTTCATCCGAAAATTGATTTTTTGGACTGTACCCAAAATGATTCAAAATGTCAATTGGATCGTGCCTCATGTTGAATAACCACTTTTTAAACCCTCACAGTGACCAAAAGTGCCATTTTTACAGAGTTTTGCTTACTCAAAAGCTTCAATTTTGACCCGTTTCAGGCACAGAAATGACTTTAAACACACATATTTTAGTTGAAAAAGTCATAATTCACATCCAACAGTTATTTAGAGTCAAAAGATTAAATGTTAAAATTTCATCATTATAGACCATTTTGGGAACGTTCGGCATGTCCGGAGTCATCGTTTTTCATCCGAAAATTGATTTTTTGGACTGTAAAAAAAATGATTCAAAATGTCAAGTGGATCGTGCCTCATGTTGAATAACCACTTTTTAAACCCTCACAGTGACCAAAATTGCCATTTTTACAGAGTTTTCCTTACTCAAAAGCTTCAATTTTGACCAGTTTCAGGCACAGAAATGACTTTAAACACACGTATTTTAGTTGAAAAAGTCATAATTCACATCCAACAGTCATTTAGAGTCAAAAGATTAAATGTTAAAATTTCATCAATATAGACCATTTTGGGAACGTTTGGCATGTCCGGAGTCATCGTTTTTCATCCGAAAATTGATTTTTTGGACTGTACCTAAAATGATTCAAAATGTCAATTGGATAGTGCCTCATGTTGAATAACCACTTTTTAAACCCTCACAGTGACCAAAAGTGCCATTTTTACAGAGTTTTGCTTACTCAAAAGCTTTAATTTTGACCCGTTTCAGGCACAGAAATGACTTTAAACACACGTAGTTTAGTTGAAAAAGTCATAATTCACATCCAACAGTCATTTAGAGTCAAAAGATTAAATGTTAAAATTTCATCATTATAGACCATTTTGGGAACGTTCTGCATGTCCGGAGTCATCGTTTTTCATCCGAAAATTGATTTTTTGGACTGTACCAAAAATGATTCAAAATGTCAATTGGATCGTGCCTCATGTTGAATAACCACTTTTTAAACCCTCACAGTGACCAAAAGTGCCATTTTTACAGAGTTTTGCTTACTCAAAAGCTTCAATTTTGACCCGTTTCAGGCACAGAAATGACTTTAAACACACTTATTTTAGTTGAAAAAGTCATAATTCACATCCAACAGTCATTTAGAGTCAAAAGATTAAATGTTAAAATTTCATCATTATAGACCATTTTGGGAACGTTCGACATGTCCGGAGTCATCGTTTTTCATCCGAAAATTGATTTTTTGGACTGTACCAAAAATGATTCAAAATGTCAATTGGATCTTGCCTCATGTTGAATAACCACTTTTTAAACCCTCACAGTGACCAAAATTGCCATTTTTACAGAGTTTTGCTTACTCAAAAGCTTCAATTTTGACCCGTTTCAGGCACAGAAATGACTTTAAACACACTTATTTTAGTTGAAAAAGTCATAATGCACATCCAATAGTCATTTAGAGTCAAAAGATTAAATGTTAAAATTTCATCATTATAGACCATTTTGGGAACGTTCGACATGTCCGGAGTCATCGTTTTTCATCCGAAAATTGATTTTTTGGACTGTACCCAAAATGATTCAAAATGTCAATTGGATCGTGCCTCATGTTGAATAACCACTTTTTAAACCCTCACAGTGACCAAAATTGCCATTTTTACAGAGTTTTGCTTACTCAAAAGCTTCAATTTTGACCCGTTTCAGGCACAGAAAGGACTTTAAACACACTTATTTTAGTTGAAAAAGTCATAATGCACATCCAACAGTCATTTAGAGTCAAAAGATTAAATGTTAAAATTTCATCATTATAGACCATTTTGGGAACGTTCGACATGTCCGGAGTCATCGTTTTTCATCCGAAAATTGATTTTTTGGACTGTACCCAAAATGATTCAAAATGTCAATTGGATCGTGCCTCATGTTGAATAACCACTTTTTAAACCCTCACAGTGACCAAAAGTGCCATTTTTACAGAGTTTTGCTTACTCAAAAGCTTCAATTTTGACCCGTTTCAGGCACAGAAATGACTTTAAACACACTTATTTTAGTTGAAAAAGTCATAATTCACATCCAACAGTCATTTAGAGTCAAAAGATTAAATGTTAAAATTTCATCATTATAGACCATTTTGGGAACGTTCGACATGTCCGGAGTCATCGTTTTTCATCCGAAAATTGATTTTTTGGACTGTACCCAAAATGATTCAAAATGTCAATTGGGTCGTGCCTCATGTTGAATAACCACTTTTTAAACCCTCACAGTGACCAAAAGTGCCATTTTTACAGAGTTTTGCTTACTCAAAAGCTTCAATTTTGACCCGTTTCAGGCACAGAAATGACTTTAAACACACGTATTTTAGTTGAAAAAGTCATAATTCACATCCAACAGTCATTTAGAGTCAAAAGATTAAATGTTAAAATTTCATCATTATAGACCATTTTGGGAACGTTCGGCATGTCCGGAGTCATCGTTTTTCATCTGAAAATTGATTTTTTGGACTGTACCAAAAATGATTCAAAATGTCAATTGGATCGTGCCTCATGTTGAATAACCACTTTTTAAACCCTCACAGTGACCAAAATTGCCATTTTTACAGAGTTTTCCTTACTCAAAAGCTTCAATTTTGACCCGTTTCAGGCACAGAAATGACTTTAAACACACTTATTTTAGTTAAAAAAGTCATAATTCACATCCAACAGTCATTTAGAGTCAAAAGATTAAATGTTAAAATTTCATCATTATAGACCATTTTGGGAACGTTCGGCATGTCCGGAGTCATCGTTTTTCATCCGAAAATTGATTTTTTGGACTGTACCAAAAATGATTCAAAATGTCAATTGGATCGTGCCTCATGTTGAATAACCACTTTTTAAACCCTCACAGTGACCAAAATTGCCATTTTTACAGAGTTTTCCTTACTCAAAAGCTTCAATTTTGACCCGTTTCAGGCATAGAAATGACTTTAAACACACTTATTTTAGTTGAAAAAGTCATAATTCACATCCAACAGTCATTAAGAGTCAAGAGATTAAATGTTAACATTTCATCATTATAGACCATTTTGGGAACGTTCGACATGTCCGGAGTCATCGTTTTTCATCCGAAAATTGATTTTTTGGACTGTACCCAAAATGATTCAAAATGTCAATTGGATCGTGCCTCATGTTGAATAACCACTTTTTAAACCCTCACAGTGACCAAAAGTGCCATTTTTACAGAGTTTTGCTTACTCAAAAGCTTCAATTTTGACCCGTTTCAGGCACAGAAATGACTTTAAACACACGTATTTTAGTTGAAAAAGTCATAATTCACATCCAACAGTCATTTAGAGTCAAAAGATTAAATGTTAAAATTTCATCATTATAGACCATTTTGGGAACGTTCTGCATGTCCGGAGTCATCGTTTTTCATCCGAAAATTGATTTTTTGGACTGTACCAAAAATGATTCAAAATGTCAATTGGATCGTGCCTCATGTTTAATAACCACTTTTTAAACCCTCACAGTGACCAAAATTGCCATTTTTACAGAGTTTTCCTTACTCAAAAGCTTCAATTTTGACCCGTTTCAGGCACAGAAATGACTTTAAACACACTTATTTTAGTTGAAAAAGTCATAATTCACATCCAACAGTCATTAAGAGTCAAGAGATTAAATGTTAAAATTTCATCATTATAGACCATTTTGGGAACGTTCGACATGTCCGGAGTCATCGTTTTTCATCCGAAAATTGATTTTTTGGACTGTACCCAAAATGAATCAAAATGTCAATTGGATCGTGCCTCATGTTGAATAACCACTTTTTAAACCCTCACAGTGACCAAAAGTGCCATTTTTACAGAGTTTTGCTTACTCAAAAGCTTCAATTTTGACCCGTTTCAGGCACAGAAATGACTTTAAACACACGTATTTTAGTTGAAAAAGTCATAATTCACATCCAACAGTCATTTAGAGTCAAAAGATTAAATGTTAAAATTTCATCATTATAGACCATTTTGGGAACGTTCTGCATGTCCGGAGTCATCGTTTTTCATCCGAAAATTGATTTTTTGGACTGTACCAAAAATGATTCAAAATGTCAATTGGATCGTGCCTCATGTTGAATAACCACTTTTTAAACCCTCACAGTGACCAAAAGTGCCATTTTTACAGAGTTTTGCTTACTCAAAAGCTTCAATTTTGAACCGTTTCAGGCACAGAAATGACTTTAAACACACGTATTTTAGTTGAAAAAGTCATAATGCACATCCAACAGTCATTTAGAGTCAAAAGATTAAATGTTAAAATTTCATCATTATAGACCATTTTGGGAACGTTCGACATGTCCGGAGTCATCGTTTTTCATCCAAAAATTGATTTTTTGGACTGTACCCAAAATGATTCAAAATGTCAATTGGATCGTGCCTCATGTTGAATAACCACTTTTTAAACCCTCACAGTGACCAAAAGTGCCATTTTTACAGAGTTTTGCTTACTCAAAAGCTTCAATTTTGACCCGTTTCAGGCACAGAAATGACTTTAAACACACTTATTTTAGTTGAAAAAGTCATAATGCACATCCAACAGTCATTTAGAGTCAAAAGATTAAATGTTAAAATTTCATCATTATAGACCATTTTGGGAACGTTTGACGTGTCCGGAGTCATCGTTTTTCATCCGAAAATCGATTTTTTGGACTATATCAAAAATGATTCAAAATGTCAATTGGATCATGCCTCATGTTGAATAACCACTTTTTAAACCCTCACAGTGACCAAAATTGCCATTTGTACAGAGTTTTGCTTACTCAAAAGCTTCAATTTTGACCCGTTTCAGTCACAGAAATGACTTTAAACACACTTATTTTAGTTGAAAAAGTCATAATGCACATCCAACAGTCATTTAGAGTCAAAAGATTAAATGTTAAAATTTCATCATTATAGACCATTTTGGGAATGTTCGACAGGTCCGGAGTCATCGTTTTTCATCCGAAATTGATTTTTTGGACTGTCCCAAAAATGATTCAAAATGTCAATTGGATCGTGCCTCATGTTGAATAACCACTTTTTAAGCCCTCACAGTGACCAAAATTGCCATTTTCACATAGTTTTGCTTACTCAAAAGCTTCAATTTTGACCCGTTTCAGGCACAGAAATGACTTTAAACACACTTATTTTAGTTGAAAAAGTCATAATTCACATCCAACAGTCATTTAGAGTCAAAAGAATAAATGTTAAAATTTCATCATTATAGACCATTTTGGGAACGTTCGGCATGTCCGGAGTCATCGTTTTTCATCCGAAAATTGATTTTTTGGACTGTACCAAAAATGATTCAAAATGTCAATTGGATTGTGCCTCATGTTGAATAACCACTTTTTAAACCCTCACAGTGACCTAAAGTGCCATTTTTACAGAGTTTTGCTTACTCAAAAGCTTCAATTTTGACCCGTTTCAGGCACAGAAATGACTTTAAACACACGTATTTTAGTTGAAAAAGTCATAATTCACATCCAACAGTCATTTAGAGTCAAAAGATTAAATGTTAAAATTTCATCATTATAGACCATTTTGGGAACGTTCGACATGTCCGGAGTCATCGTTTTTCATCCGAAAATTGATTTTTTGGACTGTACCCAAAATGATTCAAAATGTCAATTGGATCGTGCCTCATGTTGAATAACCACTTTTTAAACCCTCACAGTGACCAAAAGTGCCATTTTTACAGAGTTTTGCTTACTCAAAAGCTTCAATTTTGACCCGTTTCAGGCACAGAAATGACTTTAAACACACATATTTTAGTTGAAAAAGTCATAATTCACATCCAACAGTTATTTAGAGTCAAAAGATTAAATGTTAAAATTTCATCATTATAGACCATTTTGGGAACGTTCGGCATGTCCGGAGTCATCGTTTTTCATCCGAAAATTGATTTTTTGGACTGTACCTAAAATGATTCAAAATGTCAATTGGATAGTGCCTCATGTTGAATAACCACTTTTTAAACCCTCACAGTGACCAAAAGTGCCATTTTTACAGAGTTTTGCTTACTCAAAAGCTTTAATTTTGACCCGTTTCAGGCACAGAAATGACTTTAAACACACGTAGTTTAGTTGAAAAAGTCATAATTCACATCCAACAGTCATTTAGAGTCAAAAGATTAAATGTTAAAATTTCATCATTATAGACCATTTTGGGAACGTTCTGCATGTCCGGAGTCATCGTTTTTCATCCGAAAATTGATTTTTTGGACTGTACCAAAAATGATTCAAAATGTCAATTGGATCGTGCCTCATGTTGAATAACCACTTTTTAAACCCTCACAGTGACCAAAAGTGCCATTTTTACAGAGTTTTGCTTACTCAAAAGCTTCAATTTTGACCCGTTTCAGGCACAGAAATGACTTTAAACACACTTATTTTAGTTGAAAAAGTCATAATTCACATCCAACAGTCATTTAGAGTCAAAAGATTAAATGTTAAAATTTCATCATTATAGACCATTTTGGGAACGTTCGACATGTCCGGAGTCATCGTTTTTCATCCGAAAATTGATTTTTTGGACTGTACCAAAAATGATTCAAAATGTCAATTGGATCTTGCCTCATGTTGAATAACCACTTTTTAAACCCTCACAGTGACCAAAATTGCCATTTTTACAGAGTTTTGCTTACTCAAAAGCTTCAATTTTGACCCGTTTCAGGCACAGAAATGACTTTAAACACACTTATTTTAGTTGAAAAAGTCATAATGCACATCCAATAGTCATTTAGAGTCAAAAGATTAAATGTTAAAATTTCATCATTATAGACCATTTTGGGAACGTTCGACATGTCCGGAGTCATCGTTTTTCATCCGAAAATTGATTTTTTGGACTGTACCCAAAATGATTCAAAATGTCAATTGGATCGTGCCTCATGTTGAATAACCACTTTTTAAACCCTCACAGTGACCAAAATTGCCATTTTTACAGAGTTTTACTTACTCAAAAGCTTCAATTTTGACCCGTTTCAGGCACAGAAAGGACTTTAAACACACTTATTTTAGTTGAAAAAGTCATAATGCACATCCAACAGTCATTTAGAGTCAAAAGATTAAATGTTAAAATTTCATCATTATAGACTATTTTGGGAACGTTCGACATGTCCGGAGTCATCGTTTTTCATCCGAAAATTGATTTTTTGGACTGTACCCAAAATGATTCAAAATGTCAATTGGATCGTGCCTCATGTTGAATAACCACTTTTTAAACCCTCACAGTGACCAAAAGTGCCATTTTTACAGAGTTTTGCTTACTCAAAAGCTTCATTTTTGACCCGTTTCAGGCACAGAAATGACTTTAAACACACTTATTTTAGTTGAAAAAGTCATAATTCACATCCAACAGTCATTTAGAGTCAAAAGATTAAATGTTAAAATTTCATCATTATAGACCATTTTGGGAACGTTCGACATGTCCGGAGTCATCGTTTTTCATCCGAAAATTGATTTTTTGGACTGTACCCAAAATGATTCAAAATGTCAATTGGGTCGTGCCTCATGTTGAATAACCACTTTTTAAACCCTCACAGTGACCAAAAGTGCCATTTTTACAGAGTTTTGCTTACTCAAAAGCTTCAATTTTGACCCGTTTCAGGCACAGAAATGACTTTAAACACACTTATTTTAGTTGAAAAAGTCATAATTCACATCCAACAGTCATTTAGAGTCAAAAGAATAAATGTTAAAATTTCATCATTATAGACCATTTTGGGAACGTTCGACATGTCCGGAGTCATCGTTTTTCATCCGAAAATTGATTTTTTGGACTGTACCCAAAATGATTCAAAATGTCAATTGGATCGTGCCTCATGTTGAATAACCACTTTTTAAACCCTCCCAGTGACCAAAAGTGCCATTTTTACAGAGTTTTGCTTACTCAAAAGCTTCAATTTTGACCCGTTTCAGGCACAGAAATGACTTTAAACACACTTATTTTAGTTGAAAAAGTCATAATTCACATCCAACAGTCATTTAGAGTCAAAAGATTAAATGTTAAAATTTCATCATTATAGACCATTTTGGGAACGTTCGGCATGTCCGGAGTCATCGTTTTTCATCCGAAAATCGATTTTTTGGACTGTACCAAAAATGATTCAAAATGTCAATTGGATCGTGCCTCATGTTGAATAACCACTTTTTAACCCCTTCCAGGCTCATGACGAGCTGGGCTCGTCATGGTGTAGCCTCCTCAAACACTGATGACGAGCCCAGCTCGTCATGAACAATGGGAAATGGGAAGATCCAGCACAGCAGCAAAATATCGCTAGCAGCGATGGTGTTAAACCCTCACAGTGACCAAAATTGCCATTTTTACAGAGTTTTCCTTATTCAAAAGCTTCAATTTTGACCCGTTTCAGGCACAGAAATGACTTTAAACACACTTATTTTAGTTGAAAAAGTCATAATTCACATCCAACAGTCATTTAGAGTCAAAAGAATAAATGTTAAAATTTCATCATTATAGACCATTTTGGGAACGTTCGGCATGTCCGGAGTCATCGTTTTTCATCCGAAAATTGATTTTTTGAACTGTACCAAAAATGATTCAAAATGTCAATTGGATTGTGCCTCATGTTGAATAACCACTTTTTAAACCCTCACAGTGACCAAAATTGCCATTTTTACAGAGTTTTGCTTACTGAAAAGCTTTAATTTTGACCCGTTTCAGGCACAGAAATGACTTTAAACACACTTATTTTAGTTGAAAAAGTCATAATGCACATCCAACAGTCATTTAGAGTCAAAAGATTAAATGTTAAAATTTCATCATTATAGACCATTTTGGGAACGTTCGACATGTCCGGAGTCATCGTTTTTCATCCAAAAATTGATTTTTCGGACTGTACCCAAAATGATTCAAAATGTCAATTGGATCGTGCCTCATGTTGAATAACCACTTTTTAAACCCTCACAGTGACCAAAAGTGCCATTTTTACAGAGTTTTGCTTACTCAAAAGCTTCAATTTTGACCCGTTTCAGGCACAGAAATGACTTTAAACACACGTATTTTAGTTGAAAAAGTCATAATGCACATCCAACAGTCATTTAGAGTCAAAAGATTAAATGTTAAAATTTCATCATTATAGACCATTTTGGGAATGTTCGACATGTCCGGAGTCATCGTTTTTCATCCAAAAATTGATTTTTTGGACTGTACCCAAAATGATTCAAAATGTCAATTGGATCGTGCCTCATGTTGAATAACCACTTTTTAAACCATCACAGTGACCAAAAGTGCAATTTTTACAGAGTTTTGCTTACTCAAAAGCTTCAATTTTGACCCGTTTCAGGCACAGAAATGACTTTAAACACACTTATTTTAGTTGAAAAAGTCATAATTCACATCCAACAGTCATTTAGAGTCAAAAGATTAAATGTTAAAATTTCATCATTATAGACCATTTTGGGAACGTTCTGCATGTCCGGAGTCATCGTTTTTCATCCGAAAATTGATTTTTTGGACTGTACCAAAAATGATTCAAAATGTCAATTGGATCGTGCCTCATGTTGAATAACCACTTTTTAAACCCTTGCAGTGACCAAAAGTGCCATTTTTACAGAGTTTTCCTTACTCAAAAGCTTCAATTTTGACCCGTTTCAGGCACAGAAATGACTTTAAACACACTTATTTTAGTTGAAAAAGTCATAATTCACATCCAACAGTCATTTATAGTCAAAAGATTAAATGTTAAAATTTCATCATTATAGACCATTTTGGGAACGTTCGACATGTCCGGAGTCATCGTTTTTCATCCGAAAATTGATTTTTTGGACTGTACCCAAAATGATTCAAAATGTCAATTGGATCGTGCCTCATGTTGAATAACCACTTTTTAAACCCTCACAGTGACCAAAAGTGCCATTTTTACAGAGTTTTGCTTACTCAAAAGCTTCAATTTTGACCCGTTTCAGGCACAGAAATGACTTTAAACACACGTATTTTAGTTGAAAAAGTCATAATTCACATCCAACAGTCATTTAGAGTCAAAAGATTAAAAGTTAAAATTTCATCATTATAGACCATTTTGGGAACGTTCTGCATGTCCGGAGTCATCGTTTTTCATCCGAAAATTGATTTTTTGGACTGTACCAAAAATGATTCAAAATGTCAATTGGATCGTGCCTCATGTTTAATAACCACTTTTTAAACCCTCACAGTGACCAAAATTGCCATTTTTACAGAGTTTTCCTTACTCAAAAGCTTCAATTTTGACCCGTTTCAGGCACAGAAATGACTTTAAACACACTTATTTTAGTTGAAAAAGTCATAATGCACATCCAACAGTCATTTAGAGTCAAAAGATTAAATGTTAAAATTTCATCATTATAGACCATTTTGGGAACGTTCGACATGTCCGGAGTCATCGTTTTTCATCCGAAAATTGTTTTTTTGGACTGTACCAAAAATGATTCAAAATGTCAATTGGATTGTGCCTCATGTTGAATAACCACTGTTTAAACCCTCACAGTGACCAAAAGTGCCATTTTTACAGAGTTTTGCTTACTCAAAAGCTTCATTTTTGACTTGTTTCAGGCACAGAAATGACTTTAAACACACGTATTTTAGTTGAAAAAGTCATAATTCACATCCAACAGTCATTTAGAGTCAAAAGATTAAATGTTAAAATTTCATCATTATAGACCATTTTGGGAACGTTCCGCATGTCCGGAATCATCGTTTTTCATCCGAAAATTGATTTTTTGGACTGTACCAAAAATGATTCAAAATGTCAATTGGATCGTGCCTCATGTTGAATAACCACTTTTTAAACCCTCACAGTGACCAAAAGTGCCATTTTTACAGAGTTTTGCTTACTCAAAAGCTTCAATTTTGACCCGTTTCAGGCACAGAAATGACTTTAAACACACTTATTTTAGTTGAAAAAGTCATAATTCACATCCAACAGTCATTTAGAGTCAAAAGATTAAATGTTAAAATTTCATCATTATAGACCATTTTGGGAACGTTCGGCATGTCCGGAGTCATCGTTTTTCATCCGAAAATTGATTTTTTGGACTGTACCAAAAATGATTCAAAATGTCAATTGGATTGTGCCTCATGTTGAATAACCACTTTTTAACCCCTTCCAGGCTCATGACGAGCTGGGCTCGTCATGGTGTAGCCTCCTCAAACACTGATGACGAGCCCAGCTCGTCATGAACAATGGGAAATGGGAAGATCCAGCACAGCAGCAAAATATCGCTAGCAGCGATGGTGTTAAACCCTCACAGTGACCAAAATTGCCATTTTTACAGAGTTTTCCTTACTCAAAAGCTTCAATTTTGACCCGTTTCAGGCACAGAAAGGACTTTAAACACACTTATTTTAGTTGAAAAAGTCATAATGCACATCCAACAGTCATTTAGAGTCAAAAGATTAAATGTTAAAATTTCATCATTATAGACCATTTTGGGAACGTTCGACATGTCCGGAGTCATCGTTTTTCATCCGAAAATTGATTTTTTGGACTGTAACCAAAATGATTCAAAATGTCAATTGGGTCGTGCCTCATGTTGAATAACCACTTTTTAAACCCTCACAGTGACCAAAAGTGCCATTTTTACAGAGTTTTGCTTACTCAAAAGCTTCAATTTTGACCCATTTCAGGCACAGAAATGACTTTAAACACACGTATTTTAGTTGAAAAAGTCATAATTCACATCCAACAGTCATTTAGAGTCAAAAGATTAAATGTTAAAATTTCATCATTATAGACCATTTTGGGAACGTTCTGCATGTCCGGAGTCATCGTTTTTCATCCGAAAATTGATTTTTTGGACTGTACCAAAAATGATTCAAAATGTCAATTGGATCGTGCCTCATGTTGAATAACCACTTTTTAAACCCTCACAGTGACCAAAAGTGCCATTTTTACAGAGTTTTGCTTACTCAAAAGCTTCAATTTTGACCCATTTCAGGCACAGAAATGACTTTAAACACACGTATTTTAGTTGAAAAAGTCATAATGCACATCCAACAGTCATTTAGAGTCAAAAGATTAAATGTTAAAATTTCATCATTATAGACCATTTTGGGAACGTTCGACATGTCCGGAGTCATCGTTTTTCATCCGAAAATTGATTTTTTGGACTGTACCCAAAATGATTTAAAATGTCAATTGGATCGTGCCTCATGTTGAATAACCACTTTTTAAACCCTCACAGTGACCAAAAGTGCCATTTTTACAGAGTTTTGCTTACTCAAAAGCTTCAATTTTGACCCGTTTCAGGCACAGAAATGACTTTAAACACACTTATTTTAGTTGAAAAAGTCATAATGCACATCCAACAGTCATTTAGAGTCAAAAGATTAAATGTTAAAATTTCATCATTATAGACCATTTTGGGAACGTTCGGCATGTCCGGAGTCATCGTTTTTCATCCGAAAAATGATTTTTTGGACTGTACCAAAAATGATTCAAAATGTCAATTGGATCGTGCCTCATGTTGAATAACCACTGTTTAAACCCTCACAGTGACCTAAAGTGCCATTTTTACAGAGTTTTGCTTACTCAAAAGCTTCAATTTTGACCCGTTTCAGGCACAGAAATGACTTTAAACACACGTATTTTAGTTGAAAAAGTCATAATTCACATCCAACAGTCATTTAGAGTCAAAAGATTAAATGTTAAAATTTCATCATTATAGACCATTTTGGGAACGTTCGACATGTCCGGAGTCATCGTTTTTCATCCGAAAATTGATTTTTTGGACTGTACCCAAAATGATTCAAAATGTCAATTGGGTCGTGCCTCATGTTGAATAACCACTTTTTAAACCCTCACAGTGACCAAAAGTGCCATTTTTACAGAGTTTTGCTTACTCAAAAGCTTCAATTTTGACCCGTTTCAGGCACAGAAATGACTTTAAACACACGTATTTTAGTTGAAAAAGTCATAATTCACATCCAACAGTCATTTAGAGTCAAAAGATTAAATGTTAAAATTTCATCATTATAGACCATTTTGGGAACGTTCGGCATGTCCGGAGTCATCGTTTTTCATCTGAAAATTGATTTTTTGGACTGTACCAAAAATGATTCAAAATGTCAATTAGATCGTGCCTCATGTTGAATAACCACTTTTTAAACCCTCACAGTGACCAAAATTGCCATTTTTACAGAGTTTTCCTTACTCAAAAGCTTCAATTTTGACCCGTTTCAGGCACAGAAATGACTTTAAACACACTTATTTTAGTTGAAAAAGTCATAATTCACATCCAACAGTCATTTAGAGTCAAAAGATTAAATGTTAAAATTTCATCATTATAGACCATTTTGGGAACGTTCGGCATGTCCGGAGTCATCGTTTTTCATCCGAAAATTGATTTTTTGGACTGTACCAAAAATGATTCAAAATGTCAATTGGATCGTGCCTCATGTTGAATAACCACTTTTTAAACCCTCACAGTGACCAAAATTGCCATTTTTACAGAGTTTTCCTTACTCAAAAGCTTCAATTTTGACCCGTTTCAGGCATAGAAATGACTTTAAACACACTTATTTTAGTTGAAAAAGTCATAATTCACATCCAACAGTCATTAAGAGTCAAGAGATTAAATGTTAACATTTCATCATTATAGACCATTTTGGGAACGTTCGACATGTCCGGAGTCATCGTTTTTCATCCGAAAATTGATTTTTTGGACTGTACCCAAAATGATTCAAAATGTCAATTGGATCGTGCCTCATGTTGAATAACCACTTTTTAAACCCTCACAGTGACCAAAAGTGCCATTTTTACAGAGTTTTGCTTACTCAAAAGCTTCAATTTTGACCCGTTTCAGGCACAGAAATGACTTTAAACACACGTATTTTAGTTGAAAAAGTCATAATTCACATCCAACAGTCATTTAGAGTCAAAAGATTAAATGTTAAAATTTCATCATTATAGACCATTTTGGGAACGTTCTGCATGTCCGGAGTCATCGTTTTTCATCCGAAAATTGATTTTTTGGACTGTACCAAAAATGATTCAAAATGTCAATTGGATCGTGCCTCATGTTGAATAACCACTTTTTAAACCCTCACAGTGACCAAAAGTGCCATTTTTACAGAGTTTTGCTTACTCAAAAGCTTCAATTTTGACCCATTTCAGGCACAGAAATGACTTTAAACACACGTATTTTAGTTGAAAAAGTCATAATGCACATCCAACAGTCATTTAGAGTCAAAAGATTAAATGTTAAAATTTCATCATTATAGACCAATTTGGGAACGTTCGACATGTCCGGAGTCATCGTTTTTCATCCGAAAATTGATTTTTTGGACTGTACCCAAAATGATTTAAAATGTCAATTGGATTTTGCCTCATGTTGAATAACCACTTTTTAAACCCTCACAGTGACCAAAAGTGCCATTTTTACAGAGTTTTGCTTACTCAAAAGCTTCAATTTTGACCCGTTTCAGGCACAGAAATGACTTTAAACACACTTATTTTAGTTGAAAAAGTCATAATGCACATCCAACAGTCATTTAGAGTCAAAAGATTAAATGTTAAAATTTCATCATTATAGACCATTTTGGGAACGTTCGGCATGTCCGGAGTCATTGTTTTTCATCCGAAAAATGATTTTTTGGACTGTACCAAAAATGATTCAAAATGTCAATTGGATCGTGCCTCATGTTGAATAACCACTGTTTAAACCCTCACAGTGACCTAAAGTGCCATTTTTACAGAGTTTTGCTTACTCAAAAGCTTCAATTTTGACCCGTTTCAGGCACAGAAATGACTTTAAACACACGTATTTTAGTTGAAAAAGTCATAATTCACATCCAACAGTCATTTAGAGTCAAAAGATTAAATGTTAAAATTTCATCATTATAGACCATTTTGGGAACGTTCCGCATGTCCGGAATCATCGTTTTTCATCCGAAAATTGATTTTTTGGACTGTACCAAAAATGATTCAAAATGTCAATTGGATCGTGCCTCATGTTGAATAACCACTTTTTAAACCCTCACAGTGACCAAAATTGCCATTTTTACAGAGTTTTGCTTACTCAAAAGCTTCAATTTTGACCCGTTTCAGGCACAGAAATGACTTTAAACACACTTATTTTAGTTGAAAAAGTCATAATGCACATCCAACAGTCATTTAGAGTCAAAAGATTAAATGTTAAAATTTCATCATTATAGACCATTTTGGGAACGTTCGGCATGTCCGGAGTCATCGTTTTTCATCCGAAAATTGATTTTTTGGACTGTACCAAAAATGATTCAAAATGTCAATTGGATCGTGCCTCATGTTGAATAACCACTTTTTAAACCCTCACAGTGACCAAAATTGCCATTTTTACAGAGTTTTCCTTACTCAAAAGCTTCAATTTTGACCCGTTTCAGGCACAGAAATGACTTTAAACACACTTATTTTAGTTGAAAAAGTCATAATTCACATCCAACAGTCATTAAGAGTCAAGAGATTAAATGTTAAAATTTCATCATTATAGACCATTTTGGGAACGTTCGACATGTCCGGAGTCATCGTTTTTCATCCGAAAATTGATTTTTTGGACTGTACCCAAAATGATTCAAAATGTCAATTGGATCGTGCCTCATGTTGAATAACCACTTTTTAAACCCTCCCAGTGACCAAAAGTGCCATTTTTACAGAGTTTTGCTTACTCAAAAGCTTCAATTTTGACCCGTTTCAGGCACAGAAATGACTTTAAACACACTTATTTTAGTTGAAAAAGTCATAATTCACATCCAACAGTCATTTAGAGTCAAAAGATTAAATGTTAAAATTTCATCATTATAGACCATTTTGGGAACGTTCGGCATGTCCGGAGTCATCGTTTTTCATCCGAAAATTGATTTTTTGAACTGTACCAAAAATGATTCAAAATGTCAATTGGATTGTGCCTCATGTTGAATAACCACTTTTTAAACCCTCACAGTGACCTAAAGTGCCATTTTTACTGAGTTTTGCTTACTCAAAAGCTTCAATTTTGACCCGTTTCAGGCACAGAAATGACTTTAAACACACGTATTTTAGTTGAAAAAGTCATAATTCACATCCAACAGTCATTTAGAGTCAAAAGATTAAATGTTAAAATTTCATCATTATAGACCATTTTGGGAACGTTCCGCATGTCCGGAATCATCGTTTTTCATCCGAAAATTGATTTTTTGGACTGTACCAAAAATGATTCAAAATGTCAATTGGATCGTGCCTCATGTTGAATAACCACTTTTTAAACCCTCACAGTGACCAAAATTGCCATTTTTACAGAGTTTTGCTTACTGAAAAGCTTTAATTTTGACCCGTTTCAGGCACAGAAATGACTTTAAACACACTTATTTTAGTTGAAAATGTCATAATGCACATCCAACAGTCATTTAGAGTCAAAAGATTAAATGTTAAAATTTCATCATTATAGACCATTTTGGGAACGTTCGACATGTCCGGAGTCATCGTTTTTCATCCAAAAATTGATTTTTTGGACTGTACCCAAAATGATTCAAAATGTCAATTGGATCGTGCCTCATGTTGAATAACCACTTTTTAAACCCTCACAGTGACCAAAAGTGCCATTTTTACAGAGTTTTGCTTACTCAAAAGCTTCAATTTTGACCCGTTTCAGGCACAGAAATGACTTTAAACACACGTATTTTAGTTGAAAAAGTCATAATGCACATCCAACAGTCATTTAGAGTCAAAAGATTAAATGTTAAAATTTCATCATTATAGACCATTTTGGGAATGTTCGACATGTCCGGAGTCATCGTTTTTCATCCAAAAATTGATTTTTTGGACTGTACCCAAAATGATTCAAAATGTCAATTGGATCGTGCCTCATGTTGAATAACCACTTTTTAAACCCTCACAGTGACCAAAAGTGCCATTTTTACAGAGTTTTGCTTACTCAAAAGCTTCAATTTTGACCCGTTTCAGGCACAGAAATGACTTTAAACACACGTATTTTAGTTGAAAAAGTCATAATTCACATCCAACAGTCATTTAGAGTCAAAAGATTAAATGTTAAAATTTCATCATTATAGACCATTTTGGGAACGTTCGACATGTCCGGAGTCATCGTTTTTCATCCGAAAATTGATTTTTTGGACTGTACCCAAAATGATTCAAAATGTCAATTGGATCGTGCCTCATGTTGAATAACCACTTTTTAAACCCTCACAGTGACCAAAAGTGCCATTTTTACAGAGTTTTGCTTACTCAAAAGCTTCAATTTTGACCCGTTTCAGGCACAGAAATGACTTTAAACACACGTATTTTAGTTGAAAAAGTCATAATTCACATCCAACAGTCATTTAGAGTCAAAAGATTAAATGTTAAAATTTCATCATTATAGACCATTTTGGGAACGTTCTGCATGTCCGGAGTCATCGTTTTTCATCCGAAAATTGATTTTTTGGACTGTACCAAAAATGATTCAAAATGTCAATTGGATCGTGCCTCATGTTGAATAACCACTTTTTAAACCCTCACAGTGACCAAAAGTGCCATTTTTACAGAGTTTTGCTTACTCAAAAGCTTCAATTTTGACCCATTTCAGGCACAGAAATGACTTTAAACACACGTATTTTAGTTGAAAAAGTCATAATGCACATCCAACAGTCATTTAGAGTCAAAAGATTAAATGTTAAAATTTCATCATTATAGACCATTTTGGGAACGTTCGACATGTCCGGAGTCATCGTTTTTCATCCGAAAATTGATTTTTTGGACTGTACCCAAAATGATTTAAAATGTCAATTGGATTTTGCCTCATGTTGAATAACCACTTTTTAAACCCTCACAGTGACCAAAAGTGCCATTTTTACAGAGTTTTGCTTACTCAAAAGCTTCAATTTTGACCCGTTTCAGGCACAGAAATGACTTTAAACACACTTATTTTAGTTGAAAAAGTCATAATGCACATCCAACAGTCATTTAGAGTCAAAAGATTAAATGTTAAAATTTCATCATTATAGACCATTTTGGGAACGTTCGGCATGTCCGGAGTCATTGTTTTTCATCCGAAAAATGATTTTTTGGACTGTACCAAAAATGATTCAAAATGTCAATTGGATCGTGCCTCATGTTGAATAACCACTGTTTAAACCCTCACAGTGACCTAAAGTGCCATTTTTACAGAGTTTTGCTTACTCAAAAGCTTCAATTTTGACCCGTTTCAGGCACAGAAATGACTTTAAACACACGTATTTTAGTTGAAAAAGTCATAATTCACATCCAACAGTCATTTAGAGTCAAAAGATTAAATGTTAAAATTTCATCATTATAGACCATTTTGGGAACGTTCCGCATGTCCGGAATCATCGTTTTTCATCCGAAAATTGATTTTTTGGACTGTACCAAAAATGATTCAAAATGTCAATTGGATCGTGCCTCATGTTGAATAACCACTTTTTAAACCCTCACAGTGACCAAAATTGCCATTTTTACAGAGTTTTGCTTACTCAAAAGCTTCAATTTTGACCCGTTTCAGGCACAGAAATGACTTTAAACACACTTATTTTAGTTGAAAAAGTCATAATGCACATCCAACAGTCATTTAGAGTCAAAAGATTAAATGTTAAAATTTCATCATTATAGACCATTTTGGGAACGTTCGGCATGTCCGGAGTCATCGTTTTTCATCCGAAAATTGATTTTTTGGACTGTACCAAAAATGATTCAAAATGTCAATTGGATCGTGCCTCATGTTGAATAACCACTTTTTAAACCCTCACAGTGACCAAAATTGCCATTTTTACAGAGTTTTCCTTACTCAAAAGCTTCAATTTTGACCCGTTTCAGGCACAGAAATGACTTTAAACACACTTATTTTAGTTGAAAAAGTCATAATTCACATCCAACAGTCATTAAGAGTCAAGAGATTAAATGTTAAAATTTCATCATTATAGACCATTTTGGGAACGTTCGACATGTCCGGAGTCATCGTTTTTCATCCGAAAATTGATTTTTTGGACTGTACCCAAAATGATTCAAAATGTCAATTGGATCGTGCCTCATGTTGAATAACCACTTTTTAAACCCTCCCAGTGACCAAAAGTGCCATTTTTACAGAGTTTTGCTTACTCAAAAGCTTCAATTTTGACCCGTTTCAGGCACAGAAATGACTTTAAACACACTTATTTTAGTTGAAAAAGTCATAATTCACATCCAACAGTCATTTAGAGTCAAAAGATTAAATGTTAAAATTTCATCATTATAGACCATTTTGGGAACGTTCGGCATGTCCGGAGTCATCGTTTTTCATCCGAAAATTGATTTTTTGAACTGTACCAAAAATGATTCAAAATGTCAATTGGATTGTGCCTCATGTTGAATAACCACTTTTTAAACCCTCACAGTGACCTAAAGTGCCATTTTTACTGAGTTTTGCTTACTCAAAAGCTTCAATTTTGACCCGTTTCAGGCACAGAAATGACTTTAAACACACGTATTTTAGTTGAAAAAGTCATAATTCACATCCAACAGTCATTTAGAGTCAAAAGATTAAATGTTAAAATTTCATCATTATAGACCATTTTGGGAACGTTCCGCATGTCCGGAATCATCGTTTTTCATCCGAAAATTGATTTTTTGGACTGTACCAAAAATGATTCAAAATGTCAATTGGATCGTGCCTCATGTTGAATAACCACTTTTTAAACCCTCACAGTGACCAAAATTGCCATTTTTACAGAGTTTTGCTTACTGAAAAGCTTTAATTTTGACCCGTTTCAGGCACAGAAATGACTTTAAACACACTTATTTTAGTTGAAAATGTCATAATGCACATCCAACAGTCATTTAGAGTCAAAAGATTAAATGTTAAAATTTCATCATTATAGACCATTTTGGGAACGTTCGACATGTCCGGAGTCATCGTTTTTCATCCAAAAATTGATTTTTTGGACTGTACCCAAAATGATTCAAAATGTCAATTGGATCGTGCCTCATGTTGAATAACCACTTTTTAAACCCTCACAGTGACCAAAAGTGCCATTTTTACAGAGTTTTGCTTACTCAAAAGCTTCAATTTTGACCCGTTTCAGGCACAGAAATGACTTTAAACACACGTATTTTAGTTGAAAAAGTCATAATGCACATCCAACAGTCATTTAGAGTCAAAAGATTAAATGTTAAAATTTCATCATTATAGACCATTTTGGGAATGTTCGACATGTCCGGAGTCATCGTTTTTCATCCAAAAATTGATTTTTTGGACTGTACCCAAAATGATTCAAAATGTCAATTGGATCGTGCCTCATGTTGAATAACCACTTTTTAAACCCTCACAGTGACCAAAAGTGCCATTTTTACAGAGTTTTGCTTACTCAAAAGCTTCAATTTTGACCCGTTTCAGGCACAGAAATGACTTTAAACACACGTATTTTAGTTGAAAAAGTCATAATTCACATCCAACAGTCATTTAGAGTCAAAAGATTAAATGTTAAAATTTCATCATTATAGACCATTTTGGGAACGTTCTGCATGTCCGGAGTCATCGTTTTTCATCCGAAAATTGATTTTTTGGACTGTACCAAAAATGATTCAAAATGTCAATTGGATCGTGCCTCATGTTGAATAACCACTTTTTAAACCCTCACAGTGACCAAAAGTGCCATTTTTACAGAGTTTTGCTTACTCAAAAGCTTCAATTTTGACCCATTTCAGGCACAGAAATGACTTTAAACACACGTATTTTAGTTGAAAAAGTCATAATGCACATCCAACAGTCATTTAGAGTCAAAAGATTAAATGTTAAAATTTCATCATTATAGACCATTTTGGGAACGTTCGACATGTCCGGAGTCATCGTTTTTCATCCGAAAATTGATTTTTTGGACTGTACCCAAAATGATTTAAAATGTCAATTGGATTTTGCCTCATGTTGAATAACCACTTTTTAAACCCTCACAGTGACCAAAAGTGCCATTTTTACAGAGTTTTGCTTACTCAAAAGCTTCAATTTTGACCCGTTTCAGGCACAGAAATGACTTTAAACACACTTATTTTAGTTGAAAAAGTCATAATGCACATCCAACAGTCATTTAGAGTCAAAAGATTAAATGTTAAAATTTCATCATTATAGACCATTTTGGGAACGTTCGGCATGTCCGGAGTCATTGTTTTTCATCCGAAAAATGATTTTTTGGACTGTACCAAAAATGATTCAAAATGTCAATTGGATCGTGCCTCATGTTGAATAACCACTGTTTAAACCCTCACAGTGACCTAAAGTGCCATTTTTACAGAGTTTTGCTTACTCAAAAGCTTCAATTTTGACCCGTTTCAGGCACAGAAATGACTTTAAACACACGTATTTTAGTTGAAAAAGTCATAATTCACATCCAACAGTCATTTAGAGTCAAAAGATTAAATGTTAAAATTTCATCATTATAGACCATTTTGGGAACGTTCCGCATGTCCGGAATCATCGTTTTTCATCCGAAAATTGATTTTTTGGACTGTACCAAAAATGATTCAAAATGTCAATTGGATCGTGCCTCATGTTGAATAACCACTTTTTAAACCCTCACAGTGACCAAAATTGCCATTTTTACAGAGTTTTGCTTACTCAAAAGCTTCAATTTTGACCCGTTTCAGGCACAGAAATGACTTTAAACACACTTATTTTAGTTGAAAAAGTCATAATGCACATCCAACAGTCATTTAGAGTCAAAAGATTAAATGTTAAAATTTCATCATTATAGACCATTTTGGGAACGTTCGGCATGTCCGGAGTCATCGTTTTTCATCCGAAAATTGATTTTTTGGACTGTACCAAAAATGATTCAAAATGTCAATTGGATCGTGCCTCATGTTGAATAACCACTTTTTAAACCCTCACAGTGACCAAAATTGCCATTTTTACAGAGTTTTCCTTACTCAAAAGCTTCAATTTTGACCCGTTTCAGGCACAGAAATGACTTTAAACACACTTATTTTAGTTGAAAAAGTCATAATTCACATCCAACAGTCATTAAGAGTCAAGAGATTAAATGTTAAAATTTCATCATTATAGACCATTTTGGGAACGTTCGACATGTCCGGAGTCATCGTTTTTCATCCGAAAATTGATTTTTTGGACTGTACCCAAAATGATTCAAAATGTCAATTGGATCGTGCCTCATGTTGAATAACCACTTTTTAAACCCTCCCAGTGACCAAAAGTGCCATTTTTACAGAGTTTTGCTTACTCAAAAGCTTCAATTTTGACCCGTTTCAGGCACAGAAATGACTTTAAACACACTTATTTTAGTTGAAAAAGTCATAATTCACATCCAACAGTCATTTAGAGTCAAAAGATTAAATGTTAAAATTTCATCATTATAGACCATTTTGGGAACGTTCGGCATGTCCGGAGTCATCGTTTTTCATCCGAAAATTGATTTTTTGAACTGTACCAAAAATGATTCAAAATGTCAATTGGATTGTGCCTCATGTTGAATAACCACTTTTTAAACCCTCACAGTGACCTAAAGTGCCATTTTTACTGAGTTTTGCTTACTCAAAAGCTTCAATTTTGACCCGTTTCAGGCACAGAAATGACTTTAAACACACGTATTTTAGTTGAAAAAGTCATAATTCACATCCAACAGTCATTTAGAGTCAAAAGATTAAATGTTAAAATTTCATCATTATAGACCATTTTGGGAACGTTCCGCATGTCCGGAATCATCGTTTTTCATCCGAAAATTGATTTTTTGGACTGTACCAAAAATGATTCAAAATGTCAATTGGATCGTGCCTCATGTTGAATAACCACTTTTTAAACCCTCACAGTGACCAAAATTGCCATTTTTACAGAGTTTTGCTTACTGAAAAGCTTTAATTTTGACCCGTTTCAGGCACAGAAATGACTTTAAACACACTTATTTTAGTTGAAAAAGTCATAATGCACATCCAACAGTCATTTAGAGTCAAAAGATTAAATGTTAAAATTTCATCATTATAGACCATTTTGGGAACGTTCGACATGTCCGGAGTCATCGTTTTTCATCCAAAAATTGATTTTTTGGACTGTACCCAAAATGATTCAAAATGTCAATTGGATCGTGCCTCATGTTGAATAACCACTTTTTAAACCCTCACAGTGACCAAAAGTGCCATTTTTACAGAGTTTTGCTTACTCAAAAGCTTCAATTTTGACCCGTTTCAGGCACAGAAATGACTTTAAACACACGTATTTTAGTTGAAAAAGTCATAATGCACATCCAACAGTCATTTAGAGTCAAAAGATTAAATGTTAAAATTTCATCATTATAGACCATTTTGGGAATGTTCGACATGTCCGGAGTCATCGTTTTTCATCCAAAAATTGATTTTTTGGACTGTACCCAAAATGATTCAAAATGTCAATTGGATCGTGCCTCATGTTGAATAACCACTTTTTAAACCCTCACAGTGACCAAAAGTGCAATTTTTACAGAGTTTTGCTTACTCAAAAGCTTCAATTTTGACCCGTTTCAGGCACAGAAATGACTTTAAACACACTTATTTTAGTTGAAAAAGTCATAATTCACATCCAACAGTCATTTAGAGTCAAAAGATTAAATGTTAAAATTTCATCATTATAGACCATTTTGGGAACGTTCGGCATGTCCGGAGTCATCGTTTTTCATCCGAAAATTGATTTTTCGGACTGTACCAAAAATGATTCAAAATGTCAATTGGATCGTGCCTCATGTTGAATAACCACTTTTTAAACCCTCACAGTGACCAAAATTGCCATTTTTACAGAGTTTTCCTTACTCAAAAGCTTCAATTTTGACCCGTTTCAGGCATAGAAATGACTTTAAACACACTTATTTTAGTTGAAAAAGTCATAATTCACATCCAACAGTCATTAAGAGTCAAGAGATTAAATGTTAACATTTCATCATTATAGACCATTTTGGGAACGTTCGACATGTCCGGAGTCATCGTTTTTCATCCGAAAATTGATTTTTTGGACTGTACCCAAAATGATTCAAAATGTCAATTGGATCGTGCCTCATGTTGAATAACCACTTTTTAAACCCTCACAGTGACCAAAAGTGCCATTTTTACAGAGTTTTGCTTACTCAAAAGCTTCAATTTTGACCCGTTTCAGGCACAGAAATGACTTTAAACACACGTATTTTAGTTGAAAAAGTCATAATTCACATCCAACAGTCATTTAGAGTCAAAAGATTAAATGTTAAAATTTCATCATTATAGACCATTTTGGGAACGTTCTGCATGTCCGGAGTCATCGTTTTTCATCCGAAAATTGATTTTTTGGACTGTACCAAAAATGATTCAAAATGTCAATTGGATCGTGCCTCATGTTTAATAACCACTTTTTAAACCCTCACAGTGACCAAAATTGCCATTTTTACAGAGTTTTCCTTACTCAAAAGCTTCAATTTTGACCCGTTTCAGGCACAGAAATGACTTTAAACACACTTATTTTAGTTGAAAAAGTCATAATGCACATCCAACAGTCATTTAGAGTCAAAAGATTAAATGTTAAAATTTCATCATTATAGACCATTTTGGGAACGTTCGACATGTCCGGAGTCATCGTTTTTCATCCGAAAATTGTTTTTTTGGACTGTACCAAAAATGATTCAAAATGTCAATTGGATCGTGCCTCATGTTGAATAACCACTGTTTAAACCCTCACAGTGACCAAAAGTGCCATTTTTACAGAGTTTTGCTTACTCAAAAGCTTCATTTTTGACTTGTTTCAGGCACAGAAATGACTTTAAACACACGTATTTTAGTTGAAAAAGTCATAATTCACATCCAACAGTCATTTAGAGTCAAAAGATTAAATGTTAAAATTTCATCATTATAGACCATTTTGGGAACGTTCCGCATGTCCGGAATCATCGTTTTTCATCCGAAAATTGATTTTTTGGACTGTACCAAAAATGATTCAAAATGTCAATTGGATCGTGCCTCATGTTGAATAACCACTTTTTAAACCCTCACAGTGACCAAAAGTGCCATTTTTACAGAGTTTTGCTTACTCAAAAGCTTCAATTTTGACCCTTTTCAGGCACAGAAATGACTTTAAACACACTTATTTTAGTTGAAAAAGTCATAATTCACATCCAACAGTCATTTAGAGTCAAAAGATTAAATGTTAAAATTTCATCATTATAGACCATTTTGGGAACGTTCGGCATGTCCGGAGTCATCGTTTTTCATCCGAAAATCGATTTTTTGGACTGTACCAAAAATGATTCAAAATGTCAATTGGATTGTGCCTCATGTTGAATAACCACTTTTTAACCCCTTCCAGGCTCATGACGAGCTGGGCTCGTCATGGTGTAGCCTCCTCAAACACTGATGACGAGCCCAGCTCGTCATGAACAATGGGAAATGGGAAGATCCAGCACAGCAGCAAAATATCGCTAGCAGCGATGGTGTTAAACCCTCACAGTGACCAAAATTGCCATTTTTACAGAGTTTTCCTTACTCAAAAGCTTCAATTTTGACCCGTTTCAGGCACAGAAAGGACTTTAAACACACTTATTTTAGTTGAAAAAGTCATAATGCACATCCAACAGTCATTTAGAGTCAAAAGATTAAATGTTAAAATTTCATCATTATAGACCATTTTGGGAACGTTCGACATGTCCGGAGTCATCGTTTTTCATCCGAAAATTGATTTTTTGGACTGTACCCAAAATGATTCAAAATGTCAATTGGATCGTGCCTCATGTTGAATAACCACTTTTTAAACCCTCACAGTGACCAAAAGTGCCATTTTTACAGAGTTTTGCTTACTCAAAAGCTTCAATTTTGACCCGTTTCAGGCACAGAAATGACTTTAAACACACTTATTTTAGTTGAAAAAGTCATAATTCACATCCAACAGTCATTTAGAGTCAAAAGATTAAATGTTAAAATTTCATCATTATAGACCATTTTGGGAACGTTCGACATGTCCGGAGTCATCGTTTTTCATCCGAAAATTGATTTTTTGGACTGTACCCAAAATGATTCAAAATGTCAATTGGGTCGTGCCTCATGTTGAATAACCACTTTTTAAACCCTCACAGTGACCAAAAGTGCCATTTTTACAGAGTTTTGCTTACTCAAAAGCTTCAATTTTGACCCGTTTCAGGCACAGAAATGACTTTAAACACACGTATTTTAGTTGAAAAAGTCATAATTCACATCCAACAGTCATTAAGAGTCAAGAGATTAAATGTTAACATTTCATCATTATAGACCATTTTGGGAACGTTCGACATGTCCGGAGTCATCGTTTTTCATCCGAAAATTGATTTTTTGGACTGTACCCAAAATGATTCAAAATGTCAATTGGATCGTGCCTCATGTTGAATAACCACTTTTTAAACCCTCACAGTGACCAAAATTGCCATTTTTACAGAGTTTTCCTTACTCAAAAGCTTCAATTTTGACCCGTTTCAGGCATAGAAATGACTTTAAACACACTTATTTTAGTTGAAAAAGTCATAATTCACATCCAACAGTCATTAAGAGTCAAGAGATTAAATGTTAACATTTCATCATTATAGACCATTTTGGGAACGTTCGACATGTCCGGAGTCATCGTTTTTCATCCGAAAATTGATTTTTTGGACTGTACCCAAAATGATTCAAAATGTCAATTGGATCGTGCCTCATGTTGAATAACCACTTTTTAAACCCTCACAGTGACCAAAAGTGCCATTTTTACAGAGTTTTGCTTACTCAAAAGCTTCAATTTTGACCCGTTTCAGGCACAGAAATGACTTTAAACACACGTATTTTAGTTGAAAAAGTCATAATTCACATCCAACAGTCATTTAGAGTCAAAAGATTAAATGTTAAAATTTCATCATTATAGACCATTTTGGGAACGTTCTGCATGTCCAGAGTCATCGTTTTTCATCCGAAAATTGATTTTTTGGACTGTACCAAAAATGATTCAAAATGTCAATTGGATCGTGCCTCATGTTGAATAACCACTTTTTAAACCCTCACAGTGACCAAAAGTGCCATTTTTACAGAGTTTTGCTTACTCAAAAGCTTCAATTTTGACCCGTTTCAGGCACAGAAATGACTTTAAACACACGTATTTTAGTTGAAAAAGTCATAATTCACATCCAACAGTCATTTAGAGTCAAAAGATTAAATGTTAAAATTTCATCATTATAGACCATTTTGGGAACGTTCTGCATGTCCGGAGTCATCGTTTTTCATCCGAAAATTGATTTTTTGGACTGTACCAAAAATGATTCAAAATGTCAATTGGATCGTGCCTCATGTTTAATAACCACTTTTTAAACCCTCACAGTGACCAAAATTGCCATTTTTACAGAGTTTTCCTTACTCAAAAGCTTCAATTTTGACCCGTTTCAGGCACAGAAATGACTTTAAACACACTTATTTTAGTTGAAAAAGTCATAATGCACATCCAACAGTCATTTAGAGTCAAAAGATTAAATGTTAAAATTTCATCATTATAGACCATTTTGGGAACGTTCGACATGTCCGGAGTCATCGTTTTTCATCCGAAAATTGTTTTTTTGGACTGTACCAAAAATGATTCAAAATGTCAATTGGATCGTGCCTCATGTTGAATAACCACTGTTTAAACCCTCACAGTGACCAAAAGTGCCATTTTTACAGAGTTTTGCTTACTCAAAAGCTTCATTTTTGACTTGTTTCAGGCACAGAAATGACTTTAAACACACGTATTTTAGTTGAAAAAGTCATAATTCACATCCAACAGTCATTTAGAGTCAAAAGATTAAATGTTAAAATTTCATCATTATAGACCATTTTGGGAACGTTCCGCATGTCCGGAATCATCGTTTTTCATCCGAAAATTGATTTTTTGGACTGTACCAAAAATGATTCAAAATGTCAATTGGATCGTGCCTCATGTTGAATAACCACTTTTTAAACCCTCACAGTGACCAAAAGTGCCATTTTTACAGAGTTTTGCTTACTCAAAAGCTTCAATTTTGACCCGTTTCAGGCACAGAAATGACTTTAAACACACTTATTTTAGTTGAAAAAGTCATAATTCACATCCAACAGTCATTTAGAGTCAAAAGATTAAATGTTAAAATTTCATCATTATAGACCATTTTGGGAACGTTCGGCATGTCCGGAGTCATCGTTTTTCATCCGAAAATCGATTTTTTGGACTGTACCAAAAATGATTCAAAATGTCAATTGGATTGTGCCTCATGTTGAATAACCACTTTTTAACCCCTTCCAGGCTCATGACGAGCTGGGCTCGTCATGGTGTAGCCTCCTCAAACACTGATGACGAGCCCAGCTCGTCATGAACAATGGGAAATGGGAAGATCCAGCACAGCAGCAAAATATCGCTAGCAGCGATGGTGTTAAACCCTCACAGTGACCAAAATTGCCATTTTTACAGAGTTTTCCTTACTCAAAAGCTTCAATTTTGACCCGTTTCAGGCACAGAAAGGACTTTAAACACACTTATTTTAGTTGAAAAAGTCATAATGCACATCCAACAGTCATTTAGAGTCAAAAGATTAAATGTTAAAATTTCATCATTATAGACCATTTTGGGAACGTTCGACATGTCCGGAGTCATCGTTTTTCATCCGAAAATTGATTTTTTGGACTGTACCCAAAATGATTCAAAATGTCAATTGGATCGTGCCTCATGTTGAATAACCACTTTTTAAACCCTCACAGTGACCAAAAGTGCCATTTTTACAGAGTTTTGCTTACTCAAAAGCTTCAATTTTGACCCGTTTCAGGCACAGAAATGACTTTAAACACACTTATTTTAGTTGAAAAAGTCATAATTCACATCCAACAGTCATTTAGAGTCAAAAGATTAAATGTTAAAATTTCATCATTATAGACCATTTTGGGAACGTTCGACATGTCCGGAGTCATCGTTTTTCATCCGAAAATTGATTTTTTGGACTGTACCCAAAATGATTCAAAATGTCAATTGGGTCGTGCCTCATGTTGAATAACCACTTTTTAAACCCTCACAGTGACCAAAAGTGCCATTTTTACAGAGTTTTGCTTACTCAAAAGCTTCAATTTTGACCCGTTTCAGGCACAGAAATGACTTTAAACACACGTATTTTAGTTGAAAAAGTCATAATTCACATCCAACAGTCATTAAGAGTCAAGAGATTAAATGTTAACATTTCATCATTATAGACCATTTTGGGAACGTTCGACATGTCCGGAGTCATCGTTTTTCATCCGAAAATTGATTTTTTGGACTGTACCCAAAATGATTCAAAATGTCAATTGGATCGTGCCTCATGTTGAATAACCACTTTTTAAACCCTCACAGTGACCAAAAGTGCCATTTTTACAGAGTTTTGCTTACTCAAAAGCTTCAATTTTGACCCGTTTCAGGCACAGAAATGACTTTAAACACACGTATTTTAGTTGAAAAAGTCATAATTCACATCCAACAGTCATTTAGAGTCAAAAGATTAAATGTTAAAATTTCATCATTATAGACCATTTTGGGAACGTTCTGCATGTCCGGAGTCATCGTTTTTCATCCGAAAATTGATTTTTTGGACTGTACCAAAAATGATTCAAAATGTCAATTGGATCGTGCCTCATGTTGAATAACCACTTTTTAAACCCTCACAGTGACCAAAAGTGCCATTTTTACAGAGTTTTGCTTACTCAAAAGCTTCAATTTTGACCCATTTCAGGCACAGAAATGACTTTAAACACACGTATTTTAGTTGAAAAAGTCATAATGCACATCCAACAGTCATTTAGAGTCAAAAGATTAAATGTTAAAATTTCATCATTATAGACCATTTTGGGAACGTTCGACATGTCCGGAGTCATCGTTTTTCATCCGAAAATTGATTTTTTGGACTGTACCCAAAATGATTTAAAATGTCAATTGGATCGTGCCTCATGTTGAATAACCACTTTTTAAACCCTCACAGTGACCAAAAGTGCCATTTTTACAGAGTTTTGCTTACTCAAAAGCTTCAATTTTGACCCGTTTCAGGCACAGAAATGACTTTAAACACACTTATTTTAGTTGAAAAAGTCATAATGCACATCCAACAGTCATTTAGAGTCAAAAGATTAAATGTTAAAATTTCATCATTATAGACCATTTTGGGAACGTTCGGCATGTCCGGAGTCATCGTTTTTCATCTGAAAATTGATTTTTTGGACTGTACCAAAAATGATTCAAAATGTCAATTGGATCGTGCCTCATGTTGAATAACCACTTTTTAAACCCTCACAGTGACCAAAATTGCCATTTTTACAGAGTTTTCCTTACTCAAAAGCTTCAATTTTGACCCGTTTCAGGCACAGAAATGACTTTAAACACACTTATTTTAGTTGAAAAAGTCATAATTCACATCCAACAGTCATTTAGAGTCAAAAGATTAAATGTTAAAATTTCATCATTATAGACCATTTTGGGAACGTTCGGCATGTCCGGAGTCATCGTTTTTCATCCGAAAATTGATTTTTTGGACTGTACCAAAAATGATTCAAAATGTCAATTGGATCGTGCCTCATGTTGAATAACCACTTTTTAAACCCTCACAGTGACCAAAATTGCCATTTTTACAGAGTTTTCCTTACTCAAAAGCTTCAATTTTGACCCGTTTCAGGCATAGAAATGACTTTAAACACACTTATTTTAGTTGAAAAAGTCATAATTCACATCCAACAGTCATTAAGAGTCAAGAGATTAAATGTTAACATTTCATCATTATAGACCATTTTGGGAACGTTCGACATGTCCGGAGTCATCGTTTTTCATCCGAAAATTGATTTTTTGGACTGTACCCAAAATGATTCAAAATGTCAATTGGATCGTGCCTCATGTTGAATAACCACTTTTTAAACCCTCACAGTGACCAAAAGTGCCATTTTTACAGAGTTTTGCTTACTCAAAAGCTTCAATTTTGACCCGTTTCAGGCACAGAAATGACTTTAAACACACGTATTTTAGTTGAAAAAGTCATAATTCACATCCAACAGTCATTTAGAGTCAAAAGATTAAATGTTAAAATTTCATCATTATAGACCATTTTGGGAACGTTCTGCATGTCCGGAGTCATCGTTTTTCATCCGAAAATTGATTTTTTGGACTGTACCAAAAATGATTCAAAATGTCAATTGGATCGTGCCTCATGTTGAATAACCACTTTTTAAACCCTCACAGTGACCAAAATTGCCATTTTTACAGAGTTTTGCTTACTGAAAAGCTTTAATTTTGACCCGTTTCAGGCACAGAAATGACTTTAAACACACTTATTTTAGTTGAAAAAGTCATAATGCACATCCAACAGTCATTTAGAGTCAAAAGATTAAATGTTAAAATGTCATCATTATAGACCATTTTGGGAACGTTCGACATGTCCGGAGTCATCGTTTTTCATCCAAAAATTGATTTTTTGGACTGTACCCAAAATGATTCAAAATGTCAATTGGATCGTGCCTCATGTTGAATAACCACTTTTTAAACCCTCACAGTGACCAAAAGTGCCATTTTTACAGAGTTTTGCTTACTCAAAAGCTTCAATTTTGACCCGTTTCAGGCACAGAAATGACTTTAAACACACGTATTTTAGTTGAAAAAGTCATAATGCACATCCAACAGTCATTTAGAGTCAAAAGATTAAATGTTAAAATTTCATCATTATAGACCATTTTGGGAATGTTCGACATGTCCGGAGTCATCGTTTTTCATCCAAAAATTGATTTTTTGGACTGTACCCAAAATGATTCAAAATGTCAATTGGATCGTGCCTCATGTTGAATAACCACTTTTTAAACCCTCACAGTGACCAAAAGTGCAATTTTTACAGAGTTTTGCTTACTCAAAAGCTTCAATTTTGACCCGTTTCAGGCACAGAAATGACTTTAAACACACTTATTTTAGTTGAAAAAGTCATAATTCACATCCAACAGTCATTTAGAGTCAAAAGATTAAATGTTAAAATTTCATCATTATAGACCATTTTGGGAACGTTCGGCATGTCCGGAGTCATCGTTTTTCATCCGAAAATTGATTTTTCGGACTGTACCAAAAATGATTCAAAATGTCAATTGGATCGTGCCTCATGTTGAATAACCACTTTTTAAACCCTCACAGTGACCAAAATTGCCATTTTTACAGAGTTTTCCTTACTCAAAAGCTTCAATTTTGACCCGTTTCAGGCATAGAAATGACTTTAAACACACTTATTTTAGTTGAAAAAGTCATAATTCACATCCAACAGTCATTAAGAGTCAAGAGATTAAATGTTAACATTTCATCATTATAGACCATTTTGGGAACGTTCGACATGTCCGGAGTCATCGTTTTTCATCCGAAAATTGATTTTTTGGACTGTACCCAAAATGATTCAAAATGTCAATTGGATCGTGCCTCATGTTGAATAACCACTTTTTAAACCCTCACAGTGACCAAAAGTGCCATTTTTACAGAGTTTTGCTTACTCAAAAGCTTCAATTTTGACCCGTTTCAGGCACAGAAATGACTTTAAACACACGTATTTTAGTTGAAAAAGTCATAATTCACATCCAACAGTCATTTAGAGTCAAAAGATTAAATGTTAAAATTTCATCATTATAGACCATTTTGGGAACGTTCTGCATGTCCGGAGTCATCGTTTTTCATCCGAAAATTGATTTTTTGGACTGTACCAAAAATGATTCAAAATGTCAATTGGATCGTGCCTCATGTTTAATAACCACTTTTTAAACCCTCACAGTGACCAAAATTGCCATTTTTACAGAGTTTTCCTTACTCAAAAGCTTCAATTTTGACCCGTTTCAGGCACAGAAATGACTTTAAACACACTTATTTTAGTTGAAAAAGTCATAATGCACATCCAACAGTCATTTAGAGTCAAAAGATTAAATGTTAAAATTTCATCATTATAGACCATTTTGGGAACGTTCGACATGTCCGGAGTCATCGTTTTTCATCCGAAAATTGTTTTTTTGGACTGTACCAAAAATGATTCAAAATGTCAATTGGATCGTGCCTCATGTTGAATAACCACTGTTTAAACCCTCACAGTGACCAAAAGTGCCATTTTTACAGAGTTTTGCTTACTCAAAAGCTTCATTTTTGACTTGTTTCAGGCACAGAAATGACTTTAAACACACGTATTTTAGTTGAAAAAGTCATAATTCACATCCAACAGTCATTTAGAGTCAAAAGATTAAATGTTAAAATTTCATCATTATAGACCATTTTGGGAACGTTCCGCATGTCCGGAATCATCGTTTTTCATCCGAAAATTGATTTTTTGGACTGTACCAAAAATGATTCAAAATGTCAATTGGATCGTGCCTCATGTTGAATAACCACTTTTTAAACCCTCACAGTGACCAAAAGTGCCATTTTTACAGAGTTTTGCTTACTCAAAAGCTTCAATTTTGACCCTTTTCAGGCACAGAAATGACTTTAAACACACTTATTTTAGTTGAAAAAGTCATAATTCACATCCAACAGTCATTTAGAGTCAAAAGATTAAATGTTAAAATTTCATCATTATAGACCATTTTGGGAACGTTCGGCATGTCCGGAGTCATCGTTTTTCATCCGAAAATCGATTTTTTGGACTGTACCAAAAATGATTCAAAATGTCAATTGGATTGTGCCTCATGTTGAATAACCACTTTTTAACCCCTTCCAGGCTCATGACGAGCTGGGCTCGTCATGGTGTAGCCTCCTCAAACACTGATGACGAGCCCAGCTCGTCATGAACAATGGGAAATGGGAAGATCCAGCACAGCAGCAAAATATCGCTAGCAGCGATGGTGTTAAACCCTCACAGTGACCAAAATTGCCATTTTTACAGAGTTTTCCTTACTCAAAAGCTTCAATTTTGACCCGTTTCAGGCACAGAAAGGACTTTAAACACACTTATTTTAGTTGAAAAAGTCATAATGCACATCCAACAGTCATTTAGAGTCAAAAGATTAAATGTTAAAATTTCATCATTATAGACCATTTTGGGAACGTTCGACATGTCCGGAGTCATCGTTTTTCATCCGAAAATTGATTTTTTGGACTGTACCCAAAATGATTCAAAATGTCAATTGGATCGTGCCTCATGTTGAATAACCACTTTTTAAACCCTCACAGTGACCAAAAGTGCCATTTTTACAGAGTTTTGCTTACTCAAAAGCTTCAATTTTGACCCGTTTCAGGCACAGAAATGACTTTAAACACACTTATTTTAGTTGAAAAAGTCATAATTCACATCCAACAGTCATTTAGAGTCAAAAGATTAAATGTTAAAATTTCATCATTATAGACCATTTTGGGAACGTTCGACATGTCCGGAGTCATCGTTTTTCATCCGAAAATTGATTTTTTGGACTGTACCCAAAATGATTCAAAATGTCAATTGGGTCGTGCCTCATGTTGAATAACCACTTTTTAAACCCTCACAGTGACCAAAAGTGCCATTTTTACAGAGTTTTGCTTACTCAAAAGCTTCAATTTTGACCCGTTTCAGGCACAGAAATGACTTTAAACACACGTATTTTAGTTGAAAAAGTCATAATTCACATCCAACAGTCATTAAGAGTCAAGAGATTAAATGTTAACATTTCATCATTATAGACCATTTTGGGAACGTTCGACATGTCCGGAGTCATCGTTTTTCATCCGAAAATTGATTTTTTGGACTGTACCCAAAATGATTCAAAATGTCAATTGGATCGTGCCTCATGTTGAATAACCACTTTTTAAACCCTCACAGTGACCAAAAGTGCCATTTTTACAGAGTTTTGCTTACTCAAAAGCTTCAATTTTGACCCGTTTCAGGCACAGAAATGACTTTAAACACACGTATTTTAGTTGAAAAAGTCATAATTCACATCCAACAGTCATTTAGAGTCAAAAGATTAAATGTTAAAATTTCATCATTATAGACCATTTTGGGAACGTTCTGCATGTCCGGAGTCATCGTTTTTCATCCGAAAATTGATTTTTTGGACTGTACCAAAAATGATTCAAAATGTCAATTGGATCGTGCCTCATGTTGAATAACCACTTTTTAAACCCTCACAGTGACCAAAAGTGCCATTTTTACAGAGTTTTGCTTACTCAAAAGCTTCAATTTTGACCCATTTCAGGCACAGAAATGACTTTAAACACACGTATTTTAGTTGAAAAAGTCATAATGCACATCCAACAGTCATTTAGAGTCAAAAGATTAAATGTTAAAATTTCATCATTATAGACCATTTTGGGAACGTTCGACATGTCCGGAGTCATCGTTTTTCATCCGAAAATTGATTTTTTGGACTGTACCCAAAATGATTTAAAATGTCAATTGGATCGTGCCTCATGTTGAATAACCACTTTTTAAACCCTCACAGTGACCAAAAGTGCCATTTTTACAGAGTTTTGCTTACTCAAAAGCTTCAATTTTGACCCGTTTCAGGCACAGAAATGACTTTAAACACACTTATTTTAGTTGAAAAAGTCATAATGCACATCCAACAGTCATTTAGAGTCAAAAGATTAAATGTTAAAATTTCATCATTATAGACCATTTTGGGAACGTTCGGCATGTCCGGAGTCATCGTTTTTCATCTGAAAATTGATTTTTTGGACTGTACCAAAAATGATTCAAAATGTCAATTGGATCGTGCCTCATGTTGAATAACCACTTTTTAAACCCTCACAGTGACCAAAATTGCCATTTTTACAGAGTTTTCCTTACTCAAAAGCTTCAATTTTGACCCGTTTCAGGCATAGAAATGACTTTAAACACACTTATTTTAGTTGAAAAAGTCATAATTCACATCCAACAGTCATTAAGAGTCAAGAGATTAAATGTTAACATTTCATCATTATAGACCATTTTGGGAACGTTCGACATGTCCGGAGTCATCGTTTTTCATCCGAAAATTGATTTTTTGGACTGTACCCAAAATGATTCAAAATGTCAATTGGATCGTGCCTCATGTTGAATAACCACTTTTTAAACCCTCACAGTGACCAAAAGTGCCATTTTTACAGAGTTTTGCTTACTCAAAAGCTTCAATTTTGACCCGTTTCAGGCACAGAAATGACTTTAAACACACGTATTTTAGTTGAAAAAGTCATAATTCACATCCAACAGTCATTTAGAGTCAAAAGATTAAATGTTAAAATTTCATCATTATAGACCATTTTGGGAACGTTCTGCATGTCCGGAGTCATCGTTTTTCATCCGAAAATTGATTTTTTGGACTGTACCAAAAATGATTCAAAATGTCAATTGGATCGTGCCTCATGTTGAATAACCACTTTTTAAACCCTCACAGTGACCAAAAGTGCCATTTTTACAGAGTTTTGCTTACTCAAAAGCTTCAATTTTGACCCGTTTCAGGCACAGAAATGACTTTAAACACACGTATTTTAGTTGAAAAAGTCATAATTCACATCCAACAGTCATTTAGAGTCAAAAGATTAAATGTTAAAATTTCATCATTATAGACCATTTTGGGAACGTTCTGCATGTCCGGAGTCATCGTTTTTCATCCGAAAATTGATTTTTTGGACTGTACCAAAAATGATTCAAAATGTCAATTGGATCGTGCCTCATGTTTAATAACCACTTTTTAAACCCTCACAGTGACCAAAATTGCCATTTTTACAGAGTTTTCCTTACTCAAAAGCTTCAATTTTGACCCGTTTCAGGCACAGAAATGACTTTAAACACACTTATTTTAGTTGAAAAAGTCATAATGCACATCCAACAGTCATTTAGAGTCAAAAGATTAAATGTTAAAATTTCATCATTATAGACCATTTTGGGAACGTTCGACATGTCCGGAGTCATCGTTTTTCATCCGAAAATTGTTTTTTTGGACTGTACCAAAAATGATTCAAAATGTCAATTGGATCGTGCCTCATGTTGAATAACCACTGTTTAAACCCTCACAGTGACCAAAAGTGCCATTTTTACAGAGTTTTGCTTACTCAAAAGCTTCATTTTTGACTTGTTTCAGGCACAGAAATGACTTTAAACACACGTATTTTAGTTGAAAAAGTCATAATTCACATCCAACAGTCATTTAGAGTCAAAAGATTAAATGTTAAAATTTCATCATTATAGACCATTTTGGGAACGTTCCGCATGTCCGGAATCATCGTTTTTCATCCGAAAATTGATTTTTTGGACTGTACCAAAAATGATTCAAAATGTCAATTGGATCGTGCCTCATGTTGAATAACCACTTTTTAAACCCTCACAGTGACCAAAAGTGCCATTTTTACAGAGTTTTGCTTACTCAAAAGCTTCAATTTTGACCCGTTTCAGGCACAGAAATGACTTTAAACACACTTATTTTAGTTGAAAAAGTCATAATTCACATCCAACAGTCATTTAGAGTCAAAAGATTAAATGTTAAAATTTCATCATTATAGACCATTTTGGGAACGTTCGGCATGTCCGGAGTCATCGTTTTTCATCCGAAAATCGATTTTTTGGACTGTACCCAAAATGATTCAAAATGTCAATTGGATTGTGCCTCATGTTGAATAACCACTTTTTAACCCCTTCCAGGCTCATGACGAGCTGGGCTCGTCATGGTGTAGCCTCCTCAAACACTGATGACGAGCCCAGCTCGTCATGAACAATGGGAAATGGGAAGATCCAGCACAGCAGCAAAATATCGCTAGCAGCGATGGTGTTAAACCCTCACAGTGACCAAAATTGCCATTTTTACAGAGTTTTCCTTACTCAAAAGCTTCAATTTTGACCCGTTTCAGGCACAGAAAGGACTTTAAACACACTTATTTTAGTTGAAAAAGTCATAATGCACATCCAACAGTCATTTAGAGTCAAAAGATTAAATGTTAAAATTTCATCATTATAGACCATTTTGGGAACGTTCGACATGTCCGGAGTCATCGTTTTTCATCCGAAAATTGATTTTTTGGACTGTACCCAAAATGATTCAAAATGTCAATTGGATCGTGCCTCATGTTGAATAACCACTTTTTAAACCCTCACAGTGACCAAAAGTGCCATTTTTACAGAGTTTTGCTTACTCAAAAGCTTCAATTTTGACCCGTTTCAGGCACAGAAATGACTTTAAACACACTTATTTTAGTTGAAAAAGTCATAATTCACATCCAACAGTCATTTAGAGTCAAAAGATTAAATGTTAAAATTTCATCATTATAGACCATTTTGGGAACGTTCGACATGTCCGGAGTCATCGTTTTTCATCCGAAAATTGATTTTTTGGACTGTACCCAAAATGATTCAAAATGTCAATTGGATCGTGCCTCATGTTGAATAACCACTTTTTAAACCCTCACAGTGACCAAAAGTGCCATTTTTACAGAGTTTTGCTTACTCAAAAGCTTCAATTTTGACCCGTTTCAGGCACAGAAATGACTTTAAACACACGTATTTTAGTTGAAAAAGTCATAATTCACATCCAACAGTCATTAAGAGTCAAGAGATTAAATGTTAACATTTCATCATTATAGACCATTTTGGGAACGTTCGACATGTCCGGAGTCATCGTTTTTCATCCGAAAATTGATTTTTTGGACTGTACCCAAAATGATTCAAAATGTCAATTGGATCGTGCCTCATGTTGAATAACCACTTTTTAAACCCTCACAGTGACCAAAAGTGCCATTTTTACAGAGTTTTGCTTACTCAAAAGCTTCAATTTTGACCCGTTTCAGGCACAGAAATGACTTTAAACACACGTATTTTAGTTGAAAAAGTCATAATTCACATCCAACAGTCATTTAGAGTCAAAAGATTAAATGTTAAAATTTCATCATTATAGACCATTTTGGGAACGTTCTGCATGTCCGGAGTCATCGTTTTTCATCCGAAAATTGATTTTTTGGACTGTACCAAAAATGATTCAAAATGTCAATTGGATCGTGCCTCATGTTGAATAACCACTTTTTAAACCCTCACAGTGACCAAAAGTGCCATTTTTACAGAGTTTTGCTTACTCAAAAGCTTCAATTTTGACCCATTTCAGGCACAGAAATGACTTTAAACACACGTATTTTAGTTGAAAAAGTCATAATGCACATCCAACAGTCATTTAGAGTCAAAAGATTAAATGTTAAAATTTCATCATTATAGACCATTTTGGGAACGTTCGACATGTCCGGAGTCATCTTTTTTCATCCGAAAATTGATTTTTTGGACTGTACCCAAAATGATTTAAAATGTCAATTGGATCGTGCCTCATGTTGAATAACCACTTTTTAAACCCTCACAGTGACCAAAAGTGCCATTTTTACAGAGTTTTGCTTACTCAAAAGCTTCAATTTTGACCCGTTTCAGGCACAGAAATGACTTTAAACACACTTATTTTAGTTGAAAAAGTCATAATGCACATCCAACAGTCATTTAGAGTCAAAAGATTAAATGTTAAAATTTCATCATTATAGACCATTTTGGGAACGTTCGGCATGTCCGGAGTCATCGTTTTTCATCTGAAAATTGATTTTTTGGACTGTACCAAAAATGATTCAAAATGTCAATTGGATCGTGCCTCATGTTGAATAACCACTTTTTAAACCCTCACAGTGACCAAAATTGCCATTTTTACAGAGTTTTCCTTACTCAAAAGCTTCAATTTTGACCCGTTTCAGGCACAGAAATGACTTTAAACACACTTATTTTAGTTGAAAAAGTCATAATTCACATCCAACAGTCATTTAGAGTCAAAAGATTAAATGTTAAAATTTCATCATTATAGACCATTTTGGGAACGTTCGGCATGTCCGGAGTCATCGTTTTTCATCCGAAAATTGATTTTTTGGACTGTACCAAAAATGATTCAAAATGTCAATTGGATCGTGCCTCATGTTGAATAACCACTTTTTAAACCCTCACAGTGACCAAAATTGCCATTTTTACAGAGTTTTCCTTACTCAAAAGCTTCAATTTTGACCCGTTTCAGGCATAGAAATGACTTTAAACACACTTATTTTAGTTGAAAAAGTCATAATTCACATCCAACAGTCATTAAGAGTCAAGAGATTAAATGTTAACATTTCATCATTATAGACCATTTTGGGAACGTTCGACATGTCCGGAGTCATCGTTTTTCATCCGAAAATTGATTTTTTGGACTGTACCCAAAATGATTCAAAATGTCAATTGGATCGTGCCTCATGTTGAATAACCACTTTTTAAACCCTCACAGTGACCAAAAGTGCCATTTTTACAGAGTTTTGCTTACTCAAAAGCTTCAATTTTGACCCGTTTCAGGCACAGAAATGACTTTAAACACACGTATTTTAGTTGAAAAAGTCATAATTCACATCCAACAGTCATTTAGAGTCAAAAGATTAAATGTTAAAATTTCATCATTATAGACCATTTTGGGAACGTTCTGCATGTCCGGAGTCATCGTTTTTCATCCGAAAATTGATTTTTTGGACTGTACCAAAAATGATTCAAAATGTCAATTGGATTGTGCCTCATGTTGAATAACCACTTTTTAAACCCTCACAGTGACCTAAAGTGCCATTTTTACTGAGTTTTGCTTACTCAAAAGCTTCAATTTTGACCCGTTTCAGGCACAGAAATGACTTTAAACACACGTATTTTAGTTGAAAAAGTCATAATTCACATCCAACAGTCATTTAGAGTCAAAAGATTAAATGTTAAAATTTCATCATTATAGACCATTTTGGGAACGTTCCGCATGTCCGGAATCATCGTTTTTCATCCGAAAATTGATTTTTTGGACTGTACCAAAAATGATTCAAAATGTCAATTGGATCGTGCCTCATGTTGAATAACCACTTTTTAAACCCTCACAGTGACCAAAATTGCCATTTTTACAGAGTTTTGCTTACTGAAAAGCTTTAATTTTGACCCGTTTCAGGCACAGAAATGACTTTAAACACACTTATTTTAGTTGAAAAAGTCATAATGCACATCCAACAGTCATTTAGAGTCAAAAGATTAAATGTTAAAATTTCATCATTATAGACCATTTTGGGAACGTTCGACATGTCCGGAGTCATCGTTTTTCATCCAAAAATTGATTTTTTGGACTGTACCCAAAATGATTCAAAATGTCAATTGGATCGTGCCTCATGTTGAATAACCACTTTTTAAACCCTCACAGTGACCAAAAGTGCCATTTTTACAGAGTTTTGCTTACTCAAAAGCTTCAATTTTGACCCGTTTCAGGCACAGAAATGACTTTAAACACACGTATTTTAGTTGAAAAAGTCATAATGCACATCCAACAGTCATTTAGAGTCAAAAGATTAAATGTTAAAATTTCATCATTATAGACCATTTTGGGAATGTTCGACATGTCCGGAGTCATCGTTTTTCATCCAAAAATTGATTTTTTGGACTGTCCCCAAAATGATTCAAAATGTCAATTGGATCGTGCCTCATGTTGAATAACCACTTTTTAAACCCTCACAGTGACCAAAAGTGCAATTTTTACAGAGTTTTGCTTACTCAAAAGCTTCAATTTTGACCCGTTTCAGGCACAGAAATGACTTTAAACACACTTATTTTAGTTGAAAAAGTCATAATTCACATCCAACAGTCATTTAGAGTCAAAAGATTAAATGTTAAAATTTCATCATTATAGACCATTTTGGGAACGTTCGGCATGTCCGGAGTCATCGTTTTTCATCCGAAAATTGATTTTTTGGACTGTACCAAAAATGATTCAAAATGTCAATTGGATCGTGCCTCATGTTGAATAACCACTTTTTAAACCCTCACAGTGACCAAAATTGCCATTTTTACAGAGTTTTCCTTACTCAAAAGCTTCAATTTTGACCCGTTTCAGGCATAGAAATGACTTTAAACACACTTATTTTAGTTGAAAAAGTCATAATTCACATCCAACAGTCATTAAGAGTCAAGAGATTAAATGTTAACATTTCATCATTATAGACCATTTTGGGAACGTTCGACATGTCCGGAGTCATCGTTTTTCATCCGAAAATTGATTTTTTGGACTGTACCCAAAATGATTCAAAATGTCAATTGGATCGTGCCTCATGTTGAATAACCACTTTTTAAACCCTCACAGTGACCAAAAGTGCCATTTTTACAGAGTTTTGCTTACTCAAAAGATTCAATTTTGACCCGTTTCAGGCACAGAAATGACTTTAAACACACGTATTTTAGTTGAAAAAGTCATAATTCACATCCAACAGTCATTTAGAGTCAAAAGATTAAATGTTAAAATTTCATCATTATAGACCATTTTGGGAACGTTCTGCATGTCCGGAGTCATCGTTTTTCATCCGAAAATTGATTTTTTGGACTGTACCAAAAATGATTCAAAATGTCAATTGGATCGTGCCTCATGTTTAATAACCACTTTTTAAACCCTCACAGTGACCAAAATTGCCATTTTTACAGAGTTTTCCTTACTCAAAAGCTTCAATTTTGACCCGTTTCAGGCACAGAAATGACTTTAAACACACTTATTTTAGTTGAAAAAGTCATAATGCACATCCAACAGTCATTTAGAGTCAAAAGATTAAATGTTAAAATTTCATCATTATAGACCATTTTGGGAACGTTCGACATGTCCGGAGTCATCGTTTTTCATCCGAAAATTGTTTTTTTGGACTGTACCAAAAATGATTCAAAATGTCAATTGGATCGTGCCTCATGTTGAATAACCACTGTTTAAACCCTCACAGTGACCAAAAGTGCCATTTTTACAGAGTTTTGATTACTCAAAAGCTTCATTTTTGACTTGTTTCAGGCACAGAAATGACTTTAAACACACGTATTTTAGTTGAAAAAGTCATAATTCACATCCAACAGTCATTTAGAGTCAAAAGATTAAATGTTAAAATTTCATCATTATAGACCATTTTGGGAACGTTCCGCATGTCCGGAATCATCGTTTTTCATCCGAAAATTGATTTTTTGGACTGTACCAAAAATGATTCAAAATGTCAATTGGATCGTGCCTCATGTTGAATAACCACTTTTTAAACCCTCACAGTGACCAAAAGTGCCATTTTTACAGAGTTTTGCTTACTCAAAAGCTTCAATTTTGACCCGTTTCAGGCACAGAAATGACTTTAAACACACTTATTTTAGTTGAAAAAGTCATAATTCACATCCAACAGTCATTTAGAGTCAAAAGATTAAATGTTAAAATTTCATCATTATAGACCATTTTGGGAACGTTCGGCATGTCCGGAGTCATCGTTTTTCATCCGAAAATCGATTTTTTGGACTGTACCAAAAATGATTCAAAATGTCAATTGGATTGTGCCTCATGTTGAATAACCACTTTTTAACCCCTTCCAGGCTCATGACGAGCTGGGCTCGTCATGGTGTAGCCTCCTCAAACACTGATGACGAGCCCAGCTCGTCATGAACAATGGGAAATGGGAAGATCCAGCACAGCAGCAAAATATCGCTAGCAGCGATGGTGTTAAACCCTCACAGTGACCAAAATTGCCATTTTTACAGAGTTTTCCTTACTCAAAAGCTTCAATTTTGACCCGTTTCAGGCACAGAAAGGACTTTAAACACACTTATTTTAGTTGAAAAAGTCATAATGCACATCCAACAGTCATTTAGAGTCAAAAGATTAAATGTTAAAATTTCATCATTATAGACCATTTTGGGAACGTTCGACATGTCCGGAGTCATCGTTTTTCATCCGAAAATTGATTTTTTGGACTGTACCCAAAATGATTCAAAATGTCAATTGGATCGTGCCTCATGTTGAATAACCACTTTTTAAACCCTCACAGTGACCAAAAGTGCCATTTTTACAGAGTTTTGCTTACTCAAAAGCTTCAATTTTGACCCGTTTCAGGCACAGAAATGACTTTAAACACACTTATTTTAGTTGAAAAAGTCATAATTCACATCCAACAGTCATTTAGAGTCAAAAGATTAAATGTTAACATTTCATCATTATAGACCATTTTGGGAACGTTCGACATGTCCGGAGTCATCGTTTTTCATCCGAAAATTGATTTTTTGGACTGTACCCAAAATGATTCAAAATGTCAATTGGATCGTGCCTCATGTTGAATAACCACTTTTTAAACCCTCACAGTGACCAAAAGTGCCATTTTTACAGAGTTTTGCTTACTCAAAAGCTTCAATTTTGACCCGTTTCAGGCACAGAAATGACTTTAAACACACGTATTTTAGTTGAAAAAGTCATAATTCACATCCAACAGTCATTTAGAGTCAAAAGATTAAATGTTAAAATTTCATCATTATAGACCATTTTGGGAACGTTCTGCATGTCCGGAGTCATCGTTTTTCATCCGAAAATTGATTTTTTGGACTGTACCAAAAATGATTCAAAATGTCAATTGGATCGTGCCTCATGTTGAATAACCACTTTTTAAACCCTCACAGTGACCAAAAGTGCCATTTTTACAGAGTTTTGCTTACTCAAAAGCTTCAATTTTGACCCATTTCAGGCACAGAAATGACTTTAAACACACGTATTTTAGTTGAAAAAGTCATAATGCACATCCAACAGTCATTTAGAGTCAAAAGATTAAATGTTAAAATTTCATCATTATAGACCATTTTGGGAACGTTCGACATGTCCGGAGTCATCGTTTTTCATCCGAAAATTGATTTTTTGGACTGTACCCAAAATGATTTAAAATGTCAATTGGATCGTGCCTCATGTTGAATAACCACTTTTTAAACCCTCACAGTGACCAAAAGTGCCATTTTTACAGAGTTTTGCTTACTCAAAAGCTTCAATTTTGACCCGTTTCAGGCACAGAAATGACTTTAAACACACTTATTTTAGTTGAAAAAGTCATAATGCACATCCAACAGTCATTTAGAGTCAAAAGATTAAATGTTAAAATTTCATCATTATAGACCATTTTGGGAACGTTCGGCATGTCCGGAGTCATCGTTTTTCATCCGAAAAATGATTTTTTGGACTGTACCAAAAATGATTCAAAATGTCAATTGGATCGTGCCTCATGTTGAATAACCACTGTTTAAACCCTCACAGTGACCTAAAGTGCCATTTTTACAGAGTTTTGCTTACTCAAAAGCTTCAATTTTGACCCGTTTCAGGCACAGAAATGACTTTAAACACACTTATTTTAGTTGAAAAAGTCATAATGCACATCCAACAGTCATTTAGAGTCAAAAGATTAAATGTTAAAATTTCATCATTATAGACCATTTTGGGAACGTTCGGCATGTCCGGAGTCATCGTTTTTCATCCGAAAAATGATTTTTTGGACTGTACCAAAAATGATTCAAAATGTCAATTGGATCGTGCCTCATGTTGAATAACCACTTTTTAAACCCTCACAGTGACCAAAAGTGCCATTTTTACAGAGTTTTGCTTACTCAAAAGCTTCAATTTTGACCCGTTTCAGGCACAGAAATGACTTTAAACACACTTATTTTAGTTGAAAAAGTCATAATGCACATCCAACAGTCATTTAGAGTCAAAAGATTAAATGTTAAAATTTCATCATTATAGACCATTTTGGGAACGTTCGGCATGTCCGGAGTCATCGTTTTTCATCCGAAAAATGATTTTTTGGACTGAACCAAAAATGATTCAAAATGTCAATTGGATCGTGCCTCATGTTGAATAACCACTGTTTAAACCCTCACAGTGACCTAAAGTGCCATTTTTACAGAGTTTTGCTTACTCAAAAGCTTCAATTTTGACCCGTTTCAGGCACAGAAATGACTTTAAACACACTTATTTTAGTTGAAAAAGTCATAATGCACATCCAACAGTCATTTAGAGTCAAAAGATTAAATGTTAAAATTTCATCATTATAGACCATTTTGGGAACGTTCGGCATGTCCGGAGTCATCGTTTTTCATCCGAAAAATGATTTTTTGGACTGTACCAAAAATGATTCAAAATGTCAATTGGATCGTGCCTCATGTTGAATAACCACTGTTTAAACCCTCACAGTGACCTAAAGTGCCATTTTTACAGAGTTTTGCTTACTCAAAAGCTTCAATTTTGACCCGTTTCAGGCACAGAAATGACTTTAAAACACGTATTTTAGTTGAAAAAGTCATAATTCACATCCAACAGTCATTTAGAGTCAAAAGATTAAATGTTAAAATTTCATCATTATAGACCATTTTGGGAACGTTCGACATGTCCGGAGTCATCGTTTTTCATCCGAAAATTGATTTTTTGGACTGTACCCAAAATGATTCAAAATGTCAATTGGGTCGTGCCTCATGTTGAATAACCACTTTTTAAACCCTCACAGTGACCAAAAGTGCCATTTTTACAGAGTTTTGCTTACTCAAAAGCTTCAATTTTGACCCGTTTCAGGCACAGAAATGACTTTAAACACACGTATTTTAGTTGAAAAAGTCATAATTCACATCCAACAGTCATTTAGAGTCAAAAGATTAAATGTTAAAATTTCATCATTATAGACCATTTTGGGAACGTTCGGCATGTCCGGAGTCATCGTTTTTCATCTGAAAATTGATTTTTTGGACTGTACCAAAAATGATTCAAAATGTCAATTGGATCGTGCCTCATGTTGAATAACCACTTTTTAAACCCTCACAGTGACCAAAATTGCCATTTTTACAGAGTTTTCCTTACTCAAAAGCTTCAATTTTGACCCGTTTCAGGCACAGAAATGACTTTAAACACACTTATTTTAGTTGAAAAAGTCATAATTCACATCCAACAGTCATTTAGAGTCAAAAGATTAAATGTTAAAATTTCATCATTATAGACCATTTTGGGAACGTTCGGCATGTCCGGAGTCATCGTTTTTCATCCGAAAATTGATTTTTTGGACTGTACCAAAAATGATTCAAAATGTCAATTGGATCGTGCCTCATGTTGAATAACCACTTTTTAAACCCTCACAGTGACCAAAATTGCCATTTTTACAGAGTTTTCCTTACTCAAAAGCTTCAATTTTGACCCGTTTCAGGCATAGAAATGACTTTAAACACACTTATTTTAGTTGAAAAAGTCATAATTCACATCCAACAGTCATTAAGAGTCAAGAGATTAAATGTTAACATTTCATCATTATAGACCATTTTGGGAACGTTCGCATGTCCGGAGTCATCGTTTTTCATCCGAAAATTGATTTTTTGGACTGTACCCAAAATGATTCAAAATGTCAATTGGATCGTGCCTCATGTTGAATAACCACTTTTTAAACCCTCACAGTGACCAAAAGTGCCATTTTTACAGAGTTTTGCTTACTCAAAAGCTTCAATTTTGACCCGTTTCAGGCACAGAAATGACTTTAAACACACATATTTTAGTTGAAAAAGTCATAATTCACATCCAACAGTCATTTAGAGTCAAAAGATTAAATGTTAAAATTTCATCATTATAGACCATTTTGGGAACGTTCTGCATGTCCGGAGTCATCGTTTTTCATCCGAAAATTGATTTTTTGGACTGTACCAAAAATGATTCAAAATGTCAATTGGATCGTGCCTCATGTTGAATAACCACTTTTTAAACCCTCACAGTGACCAAAAGTGCCATTTTTACAGAGTTTTGCTTACTCAAAAGCTTCAATTTTGACCCATTTCAGGCACAGAAATGACTTTAAACACACGTATTTTAGTTGAAAAAGTCATAATGCACATCCAACAGTCATTTAGAGTCAAAAGATTAAATGTTAAAATTTCATCATTATAGACCATTTTGGGAACGTTCTGCATGTCCGGAGTCATCGTTTTTCATCCGAAAATTGATTTTTTGGACTGTACCAAAAATGATTCAAAATGTCAATTGGATCGTGCCTCATGTTTAATAACCACTTTTTAAACCCTCACAGTGACCAAAATTGCCATTTTTACAGAGTTTTCCTTACTCAAAAGCTTCAATTTTGACCCGTTTCAGGCACAGAAATGACTTTAAACACACTTATTTTAGTTGAAAAAGTCATAATGCACATCCAACAGTCATTTAGAGTCAAAAGATTAAATGTTAAAATTTCATCATTATAGACCATTTTGGGAACGTTCGACATGTCCGGAGTCATCGTTTTTCATCCGAAAATTGTTTTTTTGGACTGTACCAAAAATGATTCAAAATGTCAATTGGATCGTGCCTCATGTTGAATAACCACTGTTTAAACCCTCACAGTGACCAAAAGTGCCATTTTTACAGAGTTTTGCTTACTCAAAAGCTTCATTTTTGACTTGTTTCAGGCACAGAAATGACTTTAAACACACATATTTTAGTTGAAAAAGTCATAATTCACATCCAACAGTCATTTAGAGTCAAAAGATTAAATGTTAAAATTTCATCATTATAGACCATTTTGGGAACGTTCTGCATGTCCGGAGTCATCGTTTTTCATCCGAAAATTGATTTTTTGGACTGTACCAAAAATGATTCAAAATGTCAATTGGATCGTGCCTCATGTTGAATAACCACTTTTTAAACCCTCACAGTGACCAAAAGTGCCATTTTTACAGAGTTTTGCTTACTCAAAAGCTTCAATTTTGACCCATTTCAGGCACAGAAATGACTTTAAACACACGTATTTTAGTTGAAAAAGTCATAATGCACATCCAACAGTCATTTAGAGTCAAAAGATTAAATGTTAAAATTTCATCATTATAGACCATTTTGGGAACGTTCTGCATGTCCGGAGTCATCGTTTTTCATCCGAAAATTGATTTTTTGGACTGTACCAAAAATGATTCAAAATGTCAATTGGATCGTGCCTCATGTTTAATAACCACTTTTTAAACCCTCACAGTGACCAAAATTGCCATTTTTACAGAGTTTTCCTTACTCAAAAGCTTCAATTTTGACCCGTTTCAGGCACAGAAATGACTTTAAACACACTTATTTTAGTTGAAAAAGTCATAATGCACATCCAACAGTCATTTAGAGTCAAAAGATTAAATGTTAAAATTTCATCATTATAGACCATTTTGGGAACGTTCGACATGTCCGGAGTCATCGTTTTTCATCCGAAAATTGTTTTTTTGGACTGTACCAAAAATGATTCAAAATGTCAATTGGATCGTGCCTCATGTTGAATAACCACTGTTTAAACCCTCACAGTGACCAAAAGTGCCATTTTTACAGAGTTTTGCTTACTCAAAAGCTTCATTTTTGACTTGTTTCAGGCACAGAAATGACTTTAAACACACGTATTTTAGTTGAAAAAGTCATAATTCACATCCAACAGTCATTTAGAGTCAAAAGATTAAATGTTAAAATTTCATCATTATAGACCATTTTGGGAACGTTCCGCATGTCCGGAATCATCGTTTTTCATACGAAAATTGATTTTTTGGACTGTACCAAAAATGATTCAAAATGTCAATTGGATCGTGCCTCATGTTGAATAACCACTTTTTAAACCCTCACAGTGACCAAAAGTGCCATTTTTACAGAGTTTTGCTTACTCAAAAGCTTCAATTTTGACCCGTTTCAGGCACAGAAATGACTTTAAACACACTTATTTTAGTTGAAAAAGTCATAATTCACATCCAACAGTCATTTAGAGTCAAAAGATTAAATGTTAAAATGTCATCATTATAGACCATTTTGGGAACGTTCGGCATGTCCGGAGTCATCGTTTTTCATCCGAAAATCGATTTTTTGGACTGTACCAAAAATGATTCAAAATGTCAATTGGATTGTGCCTCATGTTGAATAACCACTTTTTAACCCCTTCCAGGCTCATGACGAGCTGGGCTCGTCATGGTGTAGCCTCCTCAAACACTGATGACGAGCCCAGCTCGTCATGAACAATGGGAAATGGGAAGATCCAGCACAGCAGCAAAATATCGCTAGCAGCGATGGTGTTAAACCCTCACAGTGACCAAAATTGCCATTTTTACAGAGTTTTCCTTACTCAAAAGCTTCAATTTTGACCCGTTTCAGGCACAGAAAGGACTTTAAACACACTTATTTTAGTTGAAAAAGTCATAATGCACATCCAACAGTCATTTAGAGTCAAAAGATTAAATGTTAAAATTTCATCATTATAGACCATTTTGGGAACGTTCGACATGTCCGGAGTCATCGTTTTTCATCCGAAAATTGATTTTTTGGACTGTACCCAAAATGATTCAAAATGTCAATTGGATCGTGCCTCATGTTGAATAACCACTTTTTAAACCCTCACAGTGACCAAAAGTGCCATTTTTACAGAGTTTTGCTTACTCAAAAGCTTCAATTTTGACCTGTTTCAGGCACAGAAATGACTTTAAACACACTTATTTTAGTTGAAAAAGTCATAATTCACATCCAACAGTCATTTAGAGTCAAAAGATTAAATGTTAAAATTTCATCATTATAGACCATTTTGGGAACGTTCGACATGTCCGGAGTCATCGTTTTTCATCCGAAAATTGATTTTTTGGACTGTACCCAAAATGATTCAAAATGTCAATTGGGTCGTGCCTCATGTTGAATAACCACTTTTTAAACCCTCACAGTGACCAAAAGTGCCATTTTTACAGAGTTTTGCTTACTCAAAAGCTTCAATTTTGACCCGTTTCAGGCACAGAAATGACTTTAAACACACGTATTTTAGTTGAAAAAGTCATAATTCACATCCAACAGTCATTAAGAGTCAAGAGATTAAATGTTAACATTTCATCATTATAGACCATTTTGGGAACGTTCGACATGTCCGGAGTCATCGTTTTTCATCCGAAAATTGATTTTTTGGACTGTACCCAAAATGATTCAAAATGTCAATTGGATCGTGCCTCATGTTGAATAACCACTTTTTAAACCCTCACAGTGACCAAAAGTGCCATTTTTACAGAGTTTTGCTTACTCAAAAGCTTCAATTTTGACCCGTTTCAGGCACAGAAATGACTTTAAACACACGTATTTTAGTTGAAAAAGTCATAATTCACATCCAACAGTCATTTAGAGTCAAAAGATTAAATGTTAAAATTTCATCATTATAGACCATTTTGGGAACGTTCTGCATGTCCGGAGTCATCGTTTTTCATCCGAAAATTGATTTTTTGGACTGTACCAAAAATGATTCAAAATGTCAATTGGATCGTGCCTCATGTTGAATAACCACTTTTTAAACCCTCACAGTGACCAAAAGTGCCATTTTTACAGAGTTTTGCTTACTCAAAAGCTTCAATTTTGACCCATTTCAGGCACAGAAATGACTTTAAACACACGTATTTTAGTTGAAAAAGTCATAATGCACATCCAACAGTCATTTAGAGTCAAAAGATTAAATGTTAAAATTTCATCATTATAGACCATTTTGGGAACGTTCGACATGTCCGGAGTCATCGTTTTTCATCCGAAAATTGATTTTTTGGACTGTACCCAAAATGATTTAAAATGTCAATTGGATCGTGCCTCATGTTGAATAACCACTTTTTAAACCCTCACAGTGACCAAAAGTGCCATTTTTACAGAGTTTTGCTTACTCAAAAGCTTCAATTTTGACCCGTTTCAGGCACAGAAATGACTTTAAACACACTTATTTTAGTTGAAAAAGTCATAATGCACATCCAACAGTCATTTAGAGTCAAAAGATTAAATGTTAAAATTTCATCATTATAGACCATTTTGGGAACGTTCGGCATGTCCGGAGTCATCGTTTTTCATCTGAAAATTGATTTTTTGGACTGTACCAAAAATGATTCAAAATGTCAATTGGATCGTGCCTCATGTTGAATAACCACTTTTTAAACCCTCACAGTGACCAAAATTGCCATTTTTACAGAGTTTTCCTTACTCAAAAGCTTCAATTTTGACCCGTTTCAGGCACAGAAATGACTTTAAACACACTTATTTTAGTTGAAAAAGTCATAATTCACATCCAACAGTCATTTAGAGTCAAAAGATTAAATGTTAAAATTTCATCATTATAGACCATTTTGGGAACGTTCGGCATGTCCGGAGTCATCGTTTTTCATCCGAAAATTGATTTTTTGGACTGTACCAAAAATGATTCAAAATGTCAATTGGATCGTGCCTCATGTTGAATAACCACTTTTTAAACCCTCACAGTGACCAAAATTGCCATTTTTACAGAGTTTTCCTTACTCAAAAGCTTCAATTTTGACCCGTTTCAGGCATAGAAATGACTTTAAACACACTTATTTTAGTTGAAAAAGTCATAATTCACATCCAACAGTCATTAAGAGTCAAGAGATTAAATGTTAACATTTCATCATTATAGACCATTTTGGGAACGTTCGACATGTCCGGAGTCATCGTTTTTCATCCGAAAATTGATTTTTTGGACTGTACCCAAAATGATTCAAAATGTCAATTGGATCGTGCCTCATGTTGAATAACCACTTTTTAAACCCTCACAGTGACCAAAAGTGCCATTTTTACAGAGTTTTGCTTACTCAAAAGCTTCAATTTTGACCCGTTTCAGGCACAGAAATGACTTTAAACACACGTATTTTAGTTGAAAAAGTCACAATTCACATCCAACAGTCATTTAGAGTCAAAAGATTAAATGTTAAAATTTCATCATTATAGACCATTTTGGGAACGTTCTGCATGTCCGGAGTCATCGTTTTTCATCCGAAAATTGATTTTTTGGACTGTACCAAAAATGATTCAAAATGTCAATTGGATCGTGCCTCATGTTGAATAACCACTTTTTAAACCCTCACAGTGACCAAAAGTGCCATTTTTACAGAGTTTTGCTTACTCAAAAGCTTCAATTTTGACCCGTTTCAGGCACAGAAATGACTTTAAACACACGTATTTTAGTTGAAAAAGTCATAATTCACATCCAACAGTCATTTAGAGTCAAAAGATTAAATGTTAAAATTTCATCATTATAGACCATTTTGGGAACGTTCTGCATGTCCGGAGTCATCGTTTTTCATCCGAAAATTGATTTTTTGGACTGTACCAAAAATGATTCAAAATGTCAATTGGATCGTGCCTCATGTTTAATAACCACTTTTTAAACCCTCACAGTGACCAAAATTGCCATTTTTACAGAGTTTTCCTTACTCAAAAGCTTCAATTTTGACCCGTTTCAGGCACAGAAATGACTTTAAACACACTTATTTTAGTTGAAAAAGTCATAATGCACATCCAACAGTCATTTAGAGTCAAAAGATTAAATGTTAAAATTTCATCATTATAGACCATTTTGGGAACGTTCGACATGTCCGGAGTCATCGTTTTTCATCCGAAAATTGTTTTTTTGGACTGTACCAAAAATGATTCAAAATGTCAATTGGATCGTGCCTCATGTTGAATAACCACTGTTTAAACCCTCACAGTGACCAAAAGTGCCATTTTTACAGAGTTTTGCTTACTCAAAAGCTTCATTTTTGACTTGTTTCAGGCACAGAAATGACTTTAAACACACGTATTTTAGTTGAAAAAGTCATAATTCACATCCAACAGTCATTTAGAGTCAAAAGATTAAATGTTAAAATTTCATCATTATAGACCATTTTGGGAACGTTCCGCATGTCCGGAATCATCGTTTTTCATCCGAAAATTGATTTTTTGGACTGTACCAAAAATGATTCAAAATGTCAATTGGATCGTGCCTCATGTTGAATAACCACTTTTTAAACCCTCACAGTGACCAAAAGTGCCATTTTTACAGAGTTTTGCTTACTCAAAAGCTTCAATTTTGACCCGTTTCAGGCACAGAAATGACTTTAAACACACTTATTTTAGTTGAAAAAGTCATAATTCACATCCAACAGTCATTTAGAGTCAAAAGATTAAATGTTAAAATTTCATCATTATAGACCATTTTGGGAACGTTCGGCATGTCCGGAGTCATCGTTTTTCATCCGAAAATCGATTTTTTGGACTGTACCAAAAATGATTCAAAATGTCAATTGGATTGTGCCTCATGTTGAATAACCACTTTTTAACCCCTTCCAGGCTCATGACGAGCTGGGCTCGTCATGGTGTAGCCTCCTCAAACACTGATGACGAGCCCAGCTCGTCATGAACAATGGGAAATGGGAAGATCCAGCACAGCAGCAAAATATCGCTAGCAGCGATGGTGTTAAACCCTCACAGTGACCAAAATTGCCATTTTTACAGAGTTTTCCTTACTCAAAAGCTTCAATTTTGACCCGTTTCAGGCACAGAAAGGACTTTAAACACACTTATTTTAGTTGAAAAAGTCATAATGCACATCCAACAGTCATTTAGAGTCAAAAGATTAAATGTTAAAATTTCATCATTATAGACCATTTTGGGAACGTTCAACATGTCCGGAGTCATCGTTTTTCATCCGAAAATTGATTTTTTGGACTGTACCCAAAATGATTCAAAATGTCAATTGGATCGTGCCTCATGTTGAATAACCACTTTTTAAACCCTCACAGTGACCAAAAGTGCCATTTTTACAGAGTTTTGCTTACTCAAAAGCTTCAATTTTGACCCGTTTCAGGCACAGAAATGACTTTAAACACACTTATTTTAGTTGAAAAAGTCATAATTCACATCCAACAGTCATTTAGAGTCAAAAGATTAAATGTTAAAATTTCATCATTATAGACCATTTTGGGAACGTTCGACATGTCCGGAGTCATCGTTTTTCATCCGAAAATTGATTTTTTGGACTGTACCCAAAATGATTCAAAATGTCAATTGGGTCGTGCCTCATGTTGAATAACCACTTTTTAAACCCTCACAGTGACCAAAAGTGCCATTTTTACAGAGTTTTGCTTACTCAAAAGCTTCAATTTTGACCCGTTTCAGGCACAGAAATGACTTTAAACACACGTATTTTAGTTGAAAAAGTCATGATTCACATCCAACAGTCATTTAGAGTCAAAAGATTAAATGTTAAAATTTCATCATTATAGACCATTTTGGGAACGTTCTGCATGTCCGGAGTCATCGTTTTTCATCCGAAAATTGATTTTTTGGACTGTACCAAAAATGATTCAAAATGTCAATTGGATCGTGCCTCATGTTGAATAACCACTTTTTAAACCCTCACAGTGACCAAAATTGCCATTTTTACAGAGTTTTGCTTACTCAAAAGCTTCAATTTTGACCCGTTTCAGGCACAGAAATGACTTTAAACACACTTATTTTAGTTGAAAAAGTCATAATGCACATCCAACAGTCATTTAGAGTCAAAAGATTAAATGTTAAAATTTCATCATTATAGACCATTTTGGGAACGTTCGGCATGTCCGGAGTCATCGTTTTTCATCCGAAAATTGATTTTTTGGACTGTACCAAAAATGATTCAAAATGTCAATTGGATCGTGCCTCATGTTGAATAACCACTTTTTAAACCCTCACAGTGACCAAAATTGCCATTTTTACAGAGTGTTCCTTACTCAAAAGCTTCAATTTTGACCCGTTTCAGGCATAGAAATGACTTTAAACACACTTATTTTAGTTGAAAAAGTCATAATTCACATCCAACAGTCATTAAGAGTCAAGAGATTAAATGTTAACATTTCATCATTATAGACCATTTTGGGAACGTTCGACATGTCCGGAGTCATCGTTTTTCATCCGAAAATTGATTTTTTGGACTGTACCCAAAATGATTCAAAATGTCAATTGGATCGTGCCTCATGTTGAATAACCACTTTTTAAACCCTCACAGTGACCAAAAGTGCCATTTTTACAGAGTTTTGCTTACTCAAAAGCTTCAATTTTGACCCGTTTCAGGCACAGAAATGACTTTAAACACACGTATTTTAGTTGAAAAAGTCATAATTCACATCCAACAGTCATTTAGAGTCAAAAGATTAAATGTTAAAATTTCATCATTATAGACCATTTTGGGAACGTTCTGCATGTCCGGAGTCATCGTTTTTCATCCGAAAATTGATTTTTTGGACTGTACCAAAAATGATTCAAAATGTCAATTGGATCGTGCCTCATGTTTAATAACCACTTTTTAAACCCTCACAGTGACCAAAATTGCCATTTTTACAGAGTTTCCCTTACTCAAAAGCTTCAATTTTGACCCGTTTCAGGCACAGAAATGACTTTAAACACACTTATTTTAGTTGAAAAAGTCATAATGCACATCCAACAGTCATTTAGAGTCAAAAGATTAAATGTTAAAATTTCATCATTATAGACCATTTTGGGAACGTTCGACATGTCCGGAGTCATCGTTTTTCATCCGAAAATTGTTTTTTTGGACTGTACCAAAAATGATTCAAAATGTCAATTGGATCGTGCCTCATGTTGAATAACCACTGTTTAAACCCTCACAGTGACCAAAAGTGCCATTTTTACAGAGTTTTGATTACTCAAAAGCTTCATTTTTGACTTGTTTCAGGCACAGAAATGACTTTAAACACACGTATTTTAGTTGAAAAAGTCATAATTCACATCCAACAGTCATTTAGAGTCAAAAGATTAAATGTTAAAATTTCATCATTATAGAACATTTTGGGAACGTTCCGCATGTCCGGAATCATCGTTTTTCATCCGAAAATTGATTTTTTGGACTGTACCAAAAATGATTCAAAATGTCAATTGGATCGTGCCTCATGTTGAATAACCACTTTTTAAACCCTCACAGTGACCAAAAGTGCCATTTTTACAGAGTTTTGCTTACTCAAAAGCTTCAATTTTGACCCGTTTCAGGCACAGAAATGACTTTAAACACACTTATTTTAGTTGAAAAAGTCATAATTCACATCCAACAGTCATTTAGAGTCAAAAGATTAAATGTTAAAATTTCATCATTATAGACCATTTTGGGAACGTTCGGCATGTCCGGAGTCATCGTTTTTCATCCGAAAATCGATTTTTTGGACTGTACCAAAAATGATTCAAAATGTCAATTGGATTGTGCCTCATGTTGAATAACCACTTTTTAACCCCTTCCAGGCTCATGACGAGCTGGGCTCGTCATGGTGTAGCCTCCTCAAACACTGATGACGAGCCCAGCTCGTCATGAACAATGGGAAATGGGAAGATCCAGCACAGCAGCAAAATATCGCTAGCAGCGATGGTGTTAAACCCTCACAGTGACCAAAATTGCCATTTTTACAGAGTTTTCCTTACTCAAAAGCTTCAATTTTGACCCGTTTCAGGCACAGAAAGGACTTTAAACACACTTATTTTAGTTGAAAAAGTCATAATGCACATCCAACAGTCATTTAGAGTCAAAAGATTAAATGTTAAAATTTCATCATTATAGACCATTTTGGGAACGTTCGACATGTCCGGAGTCATCGTTTTTCATCCGAAAATTGATTTTTTGGACTGTACCCAAAATGATTCAAAATGTCAATTGGATCGTGCCTCATGTTGAATAACCACTTTTTAAACCCTCACAGTGACCAAAAGTGCCATTTTTACAGAGTTTTGCTTACTCAAAAGCTTCAATTTTGACCCGTTTCAGGCACAGAAATGACTTTAAACACACTTATTTTAGTTGAAAAAGTCATAATTCACATCCAACAGTCATTTAGAGTCAAAAGATTAAATGTTAAAATTTCATCATTATAGACCATTTTGGGAACGTTCGACATGTCCGGAGTCATCGTTTTTCATCCGAAAATTGATTTTTTGGACTGTAACCAAAATGATTCAAAATGTCAATTGGGTCGTGCCTCATGTTGAATAACCACTTTTTAAACCCTCACAGTGACCAAAAGTGCCATTTTTACAGAGTTTTGCTTACTCAAAAGCTTCAATTTTGACCCGTTTCAGGCACAGAAATGACTTTAAACACACGTATTTTAGTTGAAAAAGTCATAATTCACATCCAACAGTCATTAAGAGTCAAGAGATTAAATGTTAACATTTCATCATTATAGACCATTTTGGGAACGTTCTGCATGTCCGGAGTCATCGTTTTTCATCCGAAAATTGATTTTTTGGACTGTACCAAAAATGATTCAAAATGTCAATTGGATCGTGCCTCATGTTGAATAACCACTTTTTAAACCCTCACAGTGACCAAAAGTGCCATTTTTACAGAGTTTTGCTTACTCAAAAGCTTCAATTTTGACCCATTTCAGGCACAGAAATGACTTTAAACACACGTATTTTAGTTGAAAAAGTCATAATGCACATCCAACAGTCATTTAGAGTCAAAAGATTAAATGTTAAAATTTCATCATTATAGACCATTTTGGGAACGTTCGACATGTCCGGAGTCATCGTTTTTCATCCGAAAATTGATTTTTTGGACTGTACCCAAAATGATTTAAAATGTCAATTGGATCGTGCCTCATGTTGAATAACCACTTTTTAAACCCTCACAGTGACCAAAAGTGCCATTTTTACAGAGTTTTGCTTACTCAAAAGCTTCAATTTTGACCCGTTTCAGGCACAGAAATGACTTTAAACACACTTATTTTAGTTGAAAAAGTCATAATGCACATCCAACAGTCATTTAGAGTCAAAAGATTAAATGTTAAAATTTCATCATTATAGACCATTTTGGGAACGTTCGGCATGTCCGGAGTCATCGTTTTTCATCCGAAAAATGATTTTTTGGACTGTACCAAAAATGATTCAAAATGTCAATTGGATCGTGCCTCATGTTGAATAACCACTGTTTAAACCCTCACAGTGACCTAAAGTGCCATTTTTACAGAGTTTTGCTTACTCAAAAGCTTCAATTTTGACCCGTTTCAGGCACAGAAATGACTTTAAACACACTTATTTTAGTTGAAAAAGTCATAATGCACATCCAACAGTCATTTAGAGTCAAAAGATTAAATGTTAAAATTTCATCATTATAGACCATTTTGGGAACGTTCGGCATGTCCGGAGTCATCGTTTTTCATCTGAAAATGGATTTTTTGGACTGTACCAAAAATGATTCAAAATGTCAATTGGATCGTGCCTCATGTTGAATAACCACTTTTTAAACCCTCACAGTGACCAAAAGTGCCATTTTTACAGAGTTTTGCTTACTCAAAAGCTTCAATTTTGACCCGTTTCAGGCACAGAAATGACTTTAAACACACGTATTTTAGTTGAAAAAGTCATAATTCACATCCAACAGTCATTTAGAGTCAAAAGATTAAATGTTAAAATTTCATCATTATAGACCATTTTGGGAACGTTCGGCATGTCCGGAGTCATCGTTTTTCATCTGAAAATGGATTTTTTGGACTGTACCAAAAATGATTCAAAATGTCAATTGGATCGTGCCTCATGTTGAATAACCACTTTTTAAACCCTCACAGTGACCAAAATTGCCATTTTTACAGAGTTTTCCTTACTCAAAAGCTTCAATTTTGACCCGTTTCAGGCACAGAAATGACTTTAAACACACTTATTTTAGTTGAAAAAGTCATAATTCACATCCAACAGTCATTTAGAGTCAAAAGATTAAATGTTAAAATTTCATCATTATAGACCATTTTGGGAACGTTCGGCATGTCCGGAGTCATCGTTTTTCATCCGAAAATTGATTTTTTGGACTGTACCAAAAATGATTCAAAATGTCAATTGGATCGTGCCTCATGTTGAATAACCACTTTTTAAACCCTCACAGTGACCAAAATTGCCATTTTTACAGAGTTTTCCTTACTCAAAAGCTTCAATTTTGACCCGTTTCAGGCATAGAAATGACTTTAAACACACTTATTTTAGTTGAAAAAGTCATAATTCACATCCAACAGTCATTAAGAGTCAAGAGATTAAATGTTAACATTTCATCATTATAGACCATTTTGGGAACGTTCGACATGTCCGGAGTCATCGTTTTTCATCCGAAAATTGATTTTTTGGACTGTACCCAAAATGATTCAAAATGTCAATTGGATCGTGCCTCATGTTGAATAACCACTTTTTAAACCCTCACAGTGACCAAAAGTGCCATTTTTACAGAGTTTTGCTTACTCAAAAGCTTCAATTTTGACCCGTTTCAGGCACAGAAATGACTTTAAACACACGTATTTTAGTTGAAAAAGTCATAATTCACATCCAACAGTCATTTAGAGTCAAAAGATTAAATGTTAAAATTTCATCATTATAGACCATTTTGGGAACGTTCTGCATGTCCGGAGTCATCGTTTTTCATCCGAAAATTGATTTTTTGGACTGTACCAAAAATGATTCAAAATGTCAATTGGATCGTGCCTCATGTTGAATAACCACTTTTTAAACCCTCACAGTGACCAAAAGTGCCATTTTTACAGAGTTTTGCTTACTCAAAAGCTTCAATTTTGACCCATTTCAGGCACAGAAATGACTTTAAACACACGTATTTTAGTTGAAAAAGTCATAATGCACATCCAACAGTCATTTAGAGTCAAAAGATTAAATGTTAAAATTTCATCATTATAGACCATTTTGGGAACGTTCGACATGTCCGGAGTCATCGTTTTTCATCCGAAAATTGATTTTTTGGACTGTACCCAAAATGATTTAAAATGTCAATTGGATTTTGCCTCATGTTGAATAACCACTTTTTAAACCCTCACAGTGACCAAAAGTGCCATTTTTACAGAGTTTTCCTTACTCAAAAGCTTCAATTTTGACCCGTTTCAGGCACAGAAATGACTTTAAACACACTTATTTTAGTTGAAAAAGTCATAATGCACATCCAACAGTCATTTAGAGTCAAAAGATTAAATGTTAAAATTTCATCATTATAGACCATTTTGGGAACGTTCGGCATGTCCGGAGTCATTGTTTTTCATCCGAAAAATGATTTTTTGGACTGTACCAAAAATGATTCAAAATGTCAATTGGATCGTGCCTCATGTTGAATAACCACTGTTTAAACCCTCACAGTGACCTAAAGTGCCATTTTTACAGAGTTTTGCTTACTCAAAAGCTTCAATTTTGACCCGTTTCAGGCACAGAAATGACTTTAAACACACGTATTTTAGTTGAAAAAGTCATAATTCACATCCAACAGTCATTTAGAGTCAAAAGATTAAATGTTAAAATTTCATCATTATAGACCATTTTGGGAACGTTCCGCATGTCCGGAATCATCGTTTTTCATCCGAAAATTGATTTTTTGGACTGTACCAAAAATGATTCAAAATGTCAATTGGATCGTGCCTCATGTTGAATAACCACTTTTTAAACCCTCCCAGTGACCAAAATTGCCATTTTTACAGAGTTTTCCTTACTCAAAAGCTTCAATTTTGACCCGTTTCAGGCACAGAAATGACTTTAAACACACTTATTTTAGTTGAAAAAGTCATAATTCACATCCAACAGTCATTAAGAGTCAAGAGATTAAATGTTAAAATTTCATCATTATAGACCATTTTGGGAACGTTCGACATGTCCGGAGTCATCGTTTTTCATCCGAAAATTGATTTTTTGGACTGTACCCAAAATGATTCAAAATGTCAATTGGATCGTGCCTCATGTTGAATAACCACTTTTTAAACCCTCCCAGTGACCAAAAGTGCCATTTTTACAGAGTTTTGCTTACTCAAAAGCTTCAATTTTGACCCGTTTCAGGCACAGAAATGACTTTAAACACACTTATTTTAGTTGAAAAAGTCATAATTCACATCCAACAGTCATTTAGAGTCAAAAGATTAAATGTTAAAATTTCATCATTATAGACCATTTTGGGAACGTTCGGCATGTCCGGAGTCATCGTTTTTCATCCGAAAATTGATTTTTTGAACTGTACCAAAAATGATTCAAAATGTCAATTGGATTGTGCCTCATGTTGAATAACCACTTTTTAAACCCTCACAGTGACCTAAAGTGCCATTTTTACTGAGTTTTGCTTACTCAAAAGCTTCAATTTTGACCCGTTTCAGGCACAGAAATGACTTTAAACACACGTATTTTAGTTGAAAAAGTCATAATTCACATCCAACAGTCATTTAGAGTCAAAAGATTAAATGTTAAAATTTCATCATTATAGACCATTTTGGGAACGTTCCGCATGTCCGGAATCATCGTTTTTCATCCGAAAATTGATTTTTTGGACTGTACCAAAAATGATTCAAAATGTCAATTGGATCGTGCCTCATGTTGAATAACCACTTTTTAAACCCTCACAGTGACCAAAATTGCCATTTTTACAGAGTTTTGCTTACTGAAAAGCTTTAATTTTGACCCGTTTCAGGCACAGAAATGACTTTAAACACACTTATTTTAGTTGAAAAAGTCATAATGCACATCCAACAGTCATTTCGAGTCAAAAGATTAAATGTTAAAATTTCATCATTATAGACCATTTTGGGAACGTTCGACATGTCCGGAGTCATTGTTTTTCATCCAAAAATTGATTTTTTGGACTGTACCCAAAATGATTCAAAATGTCAATTGGATCGTGCCTCATGTTGAATAACCACTTTTTAAACCCTCACAGTGACCAAAAGTGCCATTTTTACAGAGTTTTGCTTACTCAAAAGCTTCAATTTTGACCCGTTTCAGGCACAGAAATGACTTTAAACACACGTATTTTAGTTGAAAAAGTCATAATGCACATCCAACAGTCATTTAGAGTCAAAAGATTAAATGTTAAAATTTCATCATTATAGACCATTTTGGGAATGTTCGACATGTCCGGAGTCATCGTTTTTCATCCAAAAATTGATTTTTTGGACTGTACCCAAAATGATTCAAAATGTCAATTGGATCGTGCCTCATGTTGAATAACCACTTTTTAAACCCTCACAGTGACCAAAAGTGCAATTTTTACAGAGTTTTGCTTACTCAAAAGCTTCAATTTTGACCCGTTTCAGGCACAGAAATGACTTTAAACACACTTATTTTAGTTGAAAAAGTCATAATTCACATCCAACAGTCATTTAGAGTCAAAAGATTAAATGTTAAAATTTCATCATTATAGACCATTTTGGGAACGTTCGGCATGTCCGGAGTCATCGTTTTTCATCCGAAAATTGATTTTTTGGACTGTACCAAAAATGATTCAAAATGTCAATTGGATCGTGCCTCATGTTGAATAACCACTTTTTAAACCCTCACAGTGACCAAAATTGCCATTTTTACAGAGTTTTCCTTACTCAAAAGCTTCAATTTTGACCCGTTTCAGGCATAGAAATGACTTTAAACACACTTATTTTAGTTGAAAAAGTCATAATTCACATCCAACAGTCATTAAGAGTCAAGAGATTAAATGTTAACATTTCATCATTATAGACCATTTTGGGAACGTTCGACATGTCCGGAGTCATCGTTTTTCATCCGAAAATTGATTTTTTGGACTGTACCCAAAATGATTCAAAATGTCAATTGGATCGTGCCTCATGTTGAATAACCACTTTTTAAACCCTCACAGTGACCAAAAGTGCCATTTTTACAGAGTTTTGCTTACTCAAAAGCTTCAATTTTGACCCGTTTCAGGCACAGAAATGACTTTAAACACACGTATTTTAGTTGAAAAAGTCATAATTCACATCCAACAGTCATTTAGAGTCAAAAGATTAAATGTTAAAATTTCATCATTATAGACCATTTTGGGAACGTTCTGCATGTCCGGAGTCATCGTTTTTCATCCGAAAATTGATTTTTTGGACTGTACCAAAAATGATTCAAAATGTCAATTGGATCGTGCCTCATGTTTAATAACCACTTTTTAAACCCTCACAGTGACCAAAATTGCCATTTTTACAGAGTTTTCCTTACTCAAAAGCTTCAATTTTGACCCGTTTCAGGCACAGAAATGACTTTAAACACACTTATTTTAGTTGAAAAAGTCATAATGCACATCCAACAGTCATTTAGAGTCAAAAGATTAAATGTTAAAATTTCATCATTATAGACCATTTTGGGAACGTTCGACATGTCCGGAGTCATCGTTTTTCATCCGAAAATTGTTTTTTTGGACTGTACCAAAAATGATTCAAAATGTCAATTGGATCGTGCCTCATGTTGAATAACCACTGTTTAAACCCTCACAGTGACCAAAAGTGCCATTTTTACAGAGTTTTGCTTACTCAAAAGCTTCATTTTTGACTTGTTTCAGGCACAGAAATGACTTTAAACACACGTATTTTAGTTGAAAAAGTCATAATTCACATCCAACAGTCATTTAGAGTCAAAAGATTAAATGTTAAAATTTCATCATTATAGACCATTTTGGGAACGTTCCGCATGTCCGGAATCATCGTTTTTCATCCGAAAATTGATTTTTTGGACTGTACCAAAAATGATTCAAAATGTCAATTGGATCGTGCCTCATGTTGAATAACCACTTTTTAAACCCTCACAGTGACCAAAAGTGCCATTTTTACAGAGTTTTGCTTACTCAAAAGCTTCAATTTTGACCCGTTTCAGGCACAGAAATGACTTTAAACACACTTATTTTAGTTGAAAAAGTCATAATTCACATCCAACAGTCATTTAGAGTCAAAAGATTAAATGTTAAAATTTCATCATTATAGACCATTTTGGGAACGTTCGGCATGTCCGGAGTCATCGTTTTTCATCCGAAAATCGATTTTTTGGACTGTACCAAAAATGATTCAAAATGTCAATTGGATTGTGCCTCATGTTGAATAACCACTTTTTAACCCCTTCCAGGCTCATGACGAGCTGGGCTCGTCATGGTGTAGCCTCCTCAAACACTGATGACGAGCCCAGCTCGTCATGAACAATGGGAAATGGGAAGATCCAGCACAGCAGCAAAATATCGCTAGCAGCGATGGTGTTAAACCCTCACAGTGACCAAAATTGCCATTTTTACAGAGTTTTCCTTACTCAAAAGCTTCAATTTTGACCCGTTTCAGGCACAGAAAGGACTTTAAACACACTTATTTTAGTTGAAAAAGTCATAATGCACATCCAACAGTCATTTAGAGTCAAAAGATTAAATGTTAAAATTTCATCATTATAGACCATTTTGGGAACGTTCGACATGTCCGGAGTCATCGTTTTTCATCCGAAAATTGATTTTTTGGACTGTACCCAAAATGATTCAAAATGTCAATTGGATCGTGCCTCATGTTGAATAACCACTTTTTAAACCCTCACAGTGACCAAAAGTGCCATTTTTACAGAGTTTTGCTTACTCAAAAGCTTCAATTTTGACCCGTTTCAGGCACAGAAATGACTTTAAACACACTTATTTTAGTTGAAAAAGTCATAATTCACATCCAACAGTCATTTAGAGTCAAAAGATTAAATGTTAAAATTTCATCATTATAGACCATTTTGGGAACGTTCGACATGTCCGGAGTCATCGTTTTTCATCCGAAAATTGATTTTTTGGACTGTACCCAAAATGATTCAAAATGTCAATTGGGTCGTGCCTCATGTTGAATAACCACTTTTTAAACCCTCACAGTGACCAAAAGTGCCATTTTTACAGAGTTTTGCTTACTCAAAAGCTTCAATTTTGACCCGTTTCAGGCACAGAAATGACTTTAAACACACGTATTTTAGTTGAAAAAGTCATAATTCACATCCAACAGTCATTTAGAGTCAAAAGATTAAATGTTAAAATTTCATCATTATAGACCATTTTGGGAACGTTCTGCATGTCCGGAGTCATCGTTTTTCATCCGAAAATTGATTTTTTGGACTGTACCAAAAATGATTCAAAATGTCAATTGGATCGTGCCTCATGTTGAATAACCACTTTTTAAACCCTCACAGTGACCAAAAGTGCCATTTTTACAGAGTTTTGCTTACTCAAAAGCTTCAATTTTGACCCATTTCAGGCACAGAAATGACTTTAAACACACGTATTTTAGTTGAAAAAGTCATAATGCACATCCAACAGTCATTTAGAGTCAAAAGATTAAATGTTAAAATTTCATCATTATAGACCATTTTGGGAACGTTCGACATGTCCGGAGTCATCGTTTTTCATCCGAAAATTGATTTTTTGGACTGTACCCAAAATGATTTAAAATGTCAATTGGATCGTGCCTCATGTTGAATAACCACTTTTTAAACCCTCACAGTGACCAAAAGTGCCATTTTTACAGAGTTTTGCTTACTCAAAAGCTTCAATTTTGACCCGTTTCAGGCACAGAAATGACTTTAAACACACTTATTTTAGTTGAAAAAGTCATAATGCACATCCAACAGTCATTTAGAGTCAAAAGATTAAATGTTAAAATTTCATCATTATAGACCATTTTGGGAACGTTCGGCATGTCTGGAGTCATCGTTTTTCATCTGAAAATTGATTTTTTGGACTGTACCAAAAATGATTCAAAATGTCAATTGGATCGTGCCTCATGTTGAATAACCACTTTTTAAACCCTCACAGTGACCAAAATTGCCATTTTTACAGAGTTTTCCTTACTCAAAAGCTTCAATTTTGACCCGTTTCAGGCACAGAAATGACTTTAAACACACTTATTTTAGTTGAAAAAGTCATAATGCACATCCAACAGTCATTTAGAGTCAAAAGATTAAATGTTAAAATTTCATCATTATAGACCATTTTGGGAACGTTCGGCATGTCCGGAGTCATCGTTTTTCATCCGAAAAATGATTTTTTGGACTGTACCAAAAATGATTCAAAATGTCAATTGGATCGTGCCTCATGTTGAATAACCACTGTTTAAACCCTCACAGTGACCTAAAGTGCCATTTTTACAGAGTTTTGCTTACTCAAAAGCTTCAATTTTGACCCGTTTCAGGCACAGAAATGACTTTAAACACACGTATTTTAGTTGAAAAAGTCATAATTCACATCCAACAGTCATTTAGAGTCAAAAGATTAAATGTTAAAATTTCATCATTATAGACCATTTTGGGAACGTTCCGCATGTCCGGAATCATCGTTTTTCATCCGAAAATTGATTTTTTGGACTGTACCAAAAATGATTCAAAATGTCAATTGGATCGTGCCTCATGTTGAATAACCACTTTTTAAACCCTCACAGTGACCAAAATTGCCATTTTTACAGAGTTTTGCTTACTCAAAAGCTTCAATTTTGACCCGTTTCAGGCACAGAAATGACTTTAAACACACTTATTTTAGTTGAAAAAGTCATAATGCACATCCAACAGTCATTTAGAGTCAAAAGATTAAATGTTAAAATTTCATCATTATAGACCATTTTGGGAACGTTCGGCATGTCCGGAGTCATCGTTTTTCATCCGAAAATTGATTTTTTGGACTGTACCAAAAATGATTCAAAATGTCAATTGGATCGTGCCTCATGTTGAATAACCACTTTTTAAACCCTCACAGTGACCAAAATTGCCATTTTTACAGAGTTTTCCTTACTCAAAAGCTTCAATTTTGACCCGTTTCAGGCACAGAAATGACTTTAAACACACTTATTTTAGTTGAAAAAGTCATAATTCACATCCAACAGTCATTAAGAGTCAAGAGATTAAATGTTAAAATTTCATCATTATAGACCATTTTGGGAACGTTCGACATGTCCGGAGTCATCGTTTTTCATCCGAAAATTGATTTTTTGGACTGTACCCAAAATGATTCAAAATGTCAATTGGATCGTGCCTCATGTTGAATAACCACTTTTTAAACCCTCCCAGTGACCAAAAGTGCCATTTTTACAGAGTTTTGCTTACTCAAAAGCTTCAATTTTGACCCGTTTCAGGCACAGAAATGACTTTAAACACACTTATTTTAGTTGAAAAAGTCATAATTCACATCCAACAGTCATTTAGAGTCAAAAGATTAAATGTTAAAATTTCATCATTATAGACCATTTTGGGAACGTTCGACATGTCCGGAGTCATCGTTTTTCATCCGAAAATCGATTTTTTGGACTGTACCAAAAATGATTCAAAATGTCAATTGGATCGTGCCTCATGTTGAATAACCACTTTTTAACCCCTTCCAGGCTCATGACGAGCTGGGCTCGTCATGGTGTAGCCTCCTCAAACACTGATGACGAGCCCAGCTCGTCATGAACAATGGGAAATGGGAAGATCCAGCACAGCAGCAAAATATCGCTAGCAGCGATGGTGTTAAACCCTCACAGTGACCAAAATTGCCATTTTTACAGAGTTTTCCTTATTCAAAAGCTTCAATTTTGACCCGTTTCAGGCACAGAAATGACTTTAAACACACTTATTTTAGTTGAAAAAGTCATAATTCACATCCAACAGTCATTTAGAGTCAAAAGAATAAATGTTAAAATTTCATCATTATAGACCATTTTGGGAACGTTCGGCATGTCCGGAGTCATCGTTTTTCATCCGAAAATTGATTTTTTGAACTGTACCAAAAATGATTCAAAATGTCAATTGGATTGTGCCTCATGTTGAATAACCACTTTTTAAACCCTCACAGTGACCTAAAGTGCCATTTTTACTGAGTTTTGCTTACTCAAAAGCTTCAATTTTGACCCGTTTCAGGCACAGAAATGACTTTAAACACACGTATTTTAGTTGAAAAAGTCATAATTCACATCCAACAGTCATTTAGAGTCAAAAGATTAAATGTTAAAATTTCATCATTATAGACCATTTTGGGAACGTTCCGCATGTCCGGAATCATCGTTTTTCATCCGAAAATTGATTTTTTGGACTGTACCAAAAATGATTCAAAATGTCAATTGGATCGTGCCTCATGTTGAATAACCACTTTTTAAACCCTCACAGTGACCAAAATTGCCATTTTTACAGAGTTTTGCTTACTGAAAAGCTTTAATTTTGACCCGTTTCAGGCACAGAAATGACTTTAAACACACTTATTTTAGTTGAAAAAGTCATAATGCACATCCAACAGTCATTTAGAGTCAAAAGATTAAATGTTAAAATTTCATCATTATAGACCATTTTGGGAACGTTCGACATGTCCGGAGTCATCGTTTTTCATCCAAAAATTGATTTTTTGGACTGTACCCAAAATGATTCAAAATGTCAATTGGATCGTGCCTCATGTTGAATAACCACTTTTTAAACCCTCACAGTGACCAAAAGTGCCATTTTTACAGAGTTTTGCTTACTCAAAAGCTTCAATTTTGACCCGTTTCAGGCACAGAAATGACTTTAAACACACGTATTTTAGTTGAAAAAGTCATAATGCACATCCAACAGTCATTTAGAGTCAAAAGATTAAATGTTAAAATTTCATCATTATAGACCATTTTGGGAATGTTCGACATGTCCGGAGTCATCGTTTTTCATCCAAAAATTGATTTTTTGGACTGTACCCAAAATGATTCAAAATGTCAATTGGATCGTGCCTCATGTTGAATAACCACTTTTTAAACCCTCACAGTGACCAAAAGTGCAATTTTTACAGAGTTTTGCTTACTCAAAAGCTTCAATTTTGACCCGTTTCAGGCACAGAAATGACTTTAAACACACTTATTTTAGTTGAAAAAGTCATAATTCACATCCAACAGTCATTTAGAGTCAAAAGATTAAATGTTAAAATGTCATCATTATAGACCATTTTGGGAACGTTCGGCATGTCCGGAGTCATCGTTTTTCATCCGAAAATTGATTTTTTGGACTGTACCAAAAATGATTCAAAATGTCAATTGGATCGTGCCTCATGTTGAATAACCACTTTTTAAACCCTCACAGTGACCAAAATTGCCATTTTTACAGAGTTTTCCTTACTCAAAAGCTTCAATTTTGACCCGTTTCAGGCATAGAAATGACTTTAAACACACTTATTTTAGTTGAAAAAGTCATAATTCACATCCAACAGTCATTAAGAGTCAAGAGATTAAATGTTAACATTTCATCATTATAGACCATTTTGGGAACGTTCGACATGTCCGGAGTCATCGTTTTTCATCCGAAAATTGATTTTTTGGACTGTACCCAAAATGATTCAAAATGTCAATTGGATCGTGCCTCATGTTGAATAACCACTTTTTAAACCCTCACAGTGACCAAAAGTGCCATTTTTACAGAGTTTTGCTTACTCAAAAGCTTCAATTTTGACCCGTTTCAGGCACAGAAATGACTTTAAACACACGTATTTTAGTTGAAAAAGTCATAATTCACATCCAACAGTCATTTAGAGTCAAAAGATTAAATGTTAAAATTTCATCATTATAGACCATTTTGGGAACGTTCTGCATGTCCGGAGTCATCGTTTTTCATCCGAAAATTGATTTTTTGGACTGTACCAAAAATGATTCAAAATGTCAATTGGATCGTGCCTCATGTTTAATAACCACTTTTTAAACCCTCACAGTGACCAAAATTGCCATTTTTACAGAGTTTTCCTTACTCAAAAGCTTCAATTTTGACCCGTTTCAGGCACAGAAATGACTTTAAACACACTTATTTTAGTTGAAAAAGTCATAATGCACATCCAACAGTCATTTAGAGTCAAAAGATTAAATGTTAAAATTTCATCATTATAGACCATTTTGGGAACGTTCGACATGTCCGGAGTCATCGTTTTTCATCCGAAAATTGTTTTTTTGGACTGTACCAAAAATGATTCAAAATGTCAATTGGATCGTGCCTCATGTTGAATAACCACTGTTTAAACCCTCACAGTGACCAAAAGTGCCATTTTTACAGAGTTTTGCTTACTCAAAAGCTTCATTTTTGACTTGTTTCAGGCACAGAAATGACTTTAAACACACGTATTTTAGTTGAAAAAGTCATAATTCACATCCAACAGTCATTTAGAGTCAAAAGATTAAATGTTAAAATTTCATCATTATAGACCATTTTGGGAACGTTCCGCATGTCCGGAATCATCGTTTTTCATCCGAAAATTGATTTTTTGGACTGTACCAAAAATGATTCAAAATGTCAATTGGATCGTGCCTCATGTTGAATAACCACTTTTTAAACCCTCACAGTGACCAAAAGTGCCATTTTTACAGAGTTTTGCTTACTCAAAAGCTTCAATTTTGACCCGTTTCAGGCACAGAAATGACTTTAAACACACTTATTTTAGTTGAAAAAGTCATAATTCACATCCAACAGTCATTTAGAGTCAAAAGATTAAATGTTAAAATTTCATCATTATAGACCATTTTGGGAACGTTCGGCATGTCCGGAGTCATCGTTTTTCATCCGAAAATCGATTTTTTGGACTGTACCAAAAATGATTCAAAATGTCAATTGGATTGTGCCTCATGTTGAATAACCACTTTTTAACCCCTTCCAGGCTCATGACGAGCTGGGCTCGTCATGGTGTAGCCTCCTCAAACACTGATGACGAGCCCAGCTCGTCATGAACAATGGGAAATGGGAAGATCCAGCACAGCAGCAAAATATCGCTAGCAGCGATGGTGTTAAACCCTCACAGTGACCAAAATTGCCATTTTTACAGAGTTTTCCTTACTCAAAAGCTTCAATTTTGAACCGTTTCAGGCACAGAAAGGACTTTAAACACACTTATTTTAGTTGAAAAAGTCATAATGCACATCCAACAGTCATTTAGAGTCAAAAGATTAAATGTTAAAATTTCATCATTATAGACCATTTTGGGAACGTTCGACATGTCCGGAGTCATCGTTTTTCATCCGAAAATTGATTTTTTGGACTGTACCCAAAATGATTCAAAATGTCAATTGGATCGTGCCTCATGTTGAATAACCACTTTTTAAACCCTCACAGTGACCAAAAGTGCCATTTTTACAGAGTTTTGCTTACTCAAAAGCTTCAATTTTGACCCGTTTCAGGCACAGAAATGACTTTAAACACACTTATTTTAGTTGAAAAAGTCATAATTCACATCCAACAGTCATTTAGAGTCAAAAGATTAAATGTTAAAATTTCATCATTATAGACCATTTTGGGAACGTTCGACATGTCCGGAGTCATCGTTTTTCATCCGAAAATTGATTTTTTGGACTGTACCCAAAATGATTCAAAATGTCAATTGGGTCGTGCCTCATGTTGAATAATCACTTTTTAAACCCTCACAGTGACCAAAAGTGCCATTTTTACAGAGTTTTGCTTACTCAAAAGCTTCAATTTTGACCCGTTTCAGGCACAGAAATGACTTTAAACACACGTATTTTAGTTGAAAAAGTCATAATTCACATCCAACAGTCATTTAGAGTCAAAAGATTAAATGTTAAAATTTCATCATTATAGACCATTTTGGGAACGTTCGGCATGTCCGGAGTCATCGTTTTTCATCTGAAAATTGATTTTTTGGACTGTACCAAAAATGATTCAAAATGTCAATTGGATCGTGCCTCATGTTGAATAACCACTTTTTAAACCCTCACAGTGACCAAAATTGCCATTTTTACAGAGTTTTCCTTACTCAAAAGCTTCAATTTTGACCCGTTTCAGGCACAGAAATGACTTTAAACACACTTATTTTAGTTGAAAAAGTCATAATTCACATCCAACAGTCATTTAGAGTCAAAAGATTAAATGTTAAAATTTCATCATTATAGACCATTTTGGGAACGTTCGGCATGTCCGGAGTCATCGTTTTTCATCCGAAAATTGATTTTTTGGACTGTACCAAAAATGATTCAAAATGTCAATTGGATCGTGCCTCATGTTGAATAACCACTTTTTAAACCCTCACAGTGACCAAAATTGCCATTTTTACAGAGTTTTCCTTACTCAAAAGCTTCAATTTTGACCCGTTTCAGGCATAGAAATGACTTTAAACACACTTATTTTAGTTGAAAAAGTCATAATTCACATCCAACAGTCATTAAGAGTCAAGAGATTAAATGTTAACATTTCATCATTATAGACCATTTTGGGAACGTTCGACATGTCCGGAGTCATCGTTTTTCATCCGAAAATTGATTTTTTGGACTGTACCCAAAATGATTCAAAATGTCAATTGGATCGTGCCTCATGTTGAATAACCACTTTTTAAACCCTCACAGTGACCAAAAGTGCCATTTTTACAGAGTTTTGCTTACTCAAAAGCTTCAATTTTGACCCGTTTCAGGCACAGAAATGACTTTAAACACACGTATTTTAGTTGAAAAAGTCATAATTCACATCCAACAGTCATTTAGAGTCAAAAGATTAAATGTTAAAATTTCATCATTATAGACCATTTTGGGAACGTTCTGCATGTCCGGAGTCATCGTTTTTCATCCGAAAATTGATTTTTTGGACTGTACCAAAAATGATTCAAAATGTCAATTGGATCGTGCCTCATGTTGAATAACCACTTTTTAAACCCTCACAGTGACCAAAAGTGCCATTTTTACAGAGTTTTGCTTACTCAAAAGCTTCAATTTTGACCCGTTTCAGGCACAGAAATGACTTTAAACACACTTATTTTAGTTGAAAAAGTCATAATTCACATCCAACAGTCATTTAGAGTCAAAAGATTAAATGTTAAAATTTCATCATTATAGACAATTTTGGGAACGTTCGGCATGTCCGGAGTCATCGTTTTTCATCCGAAAATCGATTTTTTGGACTGTACCAAAAATGATTCAAAATGTCAATTGGATCGTGCCTCATGTTGAATAACCACTTTTTAACCCCTTCCAGGCTCATGACGAGCTGGGCTCGTCATGGTGTAGCCTCCTCAAACACTGATGACGAGCCCAGCTCGTCATGAACAATGGGAAATGGGAAGATCCAGCACAGCAGCAAAATATCGCTAGCAGCGATGGTGTTAAACCCTCACAGTGACCAAAATTGCCATTTTTACAGAGTTTTCCTTATTCAAAAGCTTCAATTTTGACCCGTTTCAGGCACAGAAATGACTTTAAACACACTTATTTTAGTTGAAAAAGTCATAATTCACATCCAACAGTCATTTAGAGTCAAAAGAATAAATGTTAAAATTTCATCATTATAGACCATTTTGGGAACGTTCGGCATGTCCGGAGTCATCGTTTTTCATCCGAAAATTGATTTTTTGAACTGTACCCAAAATGATTCAAAATGTCAATTGGATCGTGCCTCATGTTGAATAACCACTTTTTAAACCCTCACAGTGACCAAAAGTGCCATTTTTACTGAGTTTTGCTTACTCAAAAGCTTCAATTTTGACCCGTTTCAGGCACAGAAATGACTTTAAACACACGTATTTTAGTTGAAAAAGTCATAATGCACATCCAACAGTCATTTAGAGTCAAAAGATTAAATGTTAAAATTTCATCATTATAGACCATTTTGGGAATGTTCGACATGTCCGGAGTCATCGTTTTTCATCCAAAAATTGATTTTTTGGACTGTACCCAAAATGATTCAAAATGTCAATTGGATCGTGCCTCATGTTGAATAACCACTTTTTAAACCCTCACAGTGACCAAAAGTGCAATTTTTACAGAGTTTTGCTTACTCAAAAGCTTCAATTTTGACCCGTTTCAGGCACAGAAATGACTTTAAACACACGTATTTTAGTTGAAAAAGTCATAATTCACATCCAACAGTCATTTAGAGTCAAAAGATTAAATGTTAAAATTTCATCATTATAGACCATTTTGGGAACGTTCTGCATGTCCGGAGTCATCGTTTTTCATCCGAAAATTGATTTTTTGGACTGTACCAAAAATGATTCAAAATGTCAATTGGATCGTGCCTCATGTTTAATAACCACTTTTTAAACCCTCACAGTGACCAAAATTGCCATTTTTACAGAGTTTTCCTTACTCAAAAGCTTCAATTTTGACCCGTTTCAGGCACAGAAATGACTTTAAACACACTTATTTTAGTTGAAAAAGTCATAATGCACATCCAACAGTCATTTAGAGTCAAAAGATTAAATGTTAAAATTTCATCATTATAGACCATTTTGGGAACGTTCGACATGTCCGGAGTCATCGTTTTTCATCCGAAAATTGTTTTTTTGGACTGTACCAAAAATGATTCAAAATGTCAATTGGATCGTGCCTCATGTTGAATAACCACTGTTTAAACCCTCACAGTGACCAAAAGTGCCATTTTTACAGAGTTTTGCTTACTCAAAAGCTTCATTTTTGACTTGTTTCAGGCACAGAAATGACTTTAAACACACGTATTTTAGTTGAAAAAGTCATAATTCACATCCAACAGTCATTTAGAGTCAAAAGATTAAATGTTAAAATTTCATCATTATAGACCATTTTGGGAACGTTCCGCATGTCCGGAATCATCGTTTTTCATCCGAAAATTGATTTTTTGGACTGTACCAAAAATGATTCAAAATGTCAATTGGATCGTGCCTCATGTTGAATAACCACTTTTTAAACCCTCACAGTGACCAAAAGTGCCATTTTTACAGAGTTTTGCTTACTCAAAAGCTTCAATTTTGACCCGTTTCAGGCACAGAAATGACTTTAAACACACTTATTTTAGTTGAAAAAGTCATAATTCACATCCAACAGTCATTTAGAGTCAAAAGATTAAATGTTAAAATTTCATCATTATAGACCATTTTGGGAACGTTCGGCATGTCCGGAGTCATCGTTTTTCATCCGAAAATCGATTTTTTGGACTGTACCAAAAATGATTCAAAATGCCAATTGGATTGTGCCTCATGTTGAATAACCACTTTTTAACCCCTTCCAGGCTCATGACGAGCTGGGCTCGTCATGGTGTAGCCTCCTCAAACACTGATGACGAGCCCAGCTCGTCATGAACAATGGGAAATGGGAAGATCCAGCACAGCAGCAAAATATCGCTAGCAGCGATGGTGTTAAACCCTCACAGTGACCAAAATTGCCATTTTTACAGAGTTTTCCTTACTCAAAAGCTTCAATTTTGACCCGTTTCAGGCACAGAAAGGACTTTAAACACACTTATTTTAGTTGAAAAAGTCATAATGCACATCCAACAGTCATTTAGAGTCAAAAGATTAAATGTTAAAATTTCATCATTATAGACCATTTTGGGAACGTTCGACATGTCCGGAGTCATCGTTTTTCATCCGAAAATTGATTTTTTGGACTGTACCCAAAATGATTCAAAATGTCAATTGGATCGTGCCTCATGTTGAATAACCACTTTTTAAACCCTCACAGTGACCAAAAGTGCCATTTTTACAGAGTTTTGCTTACTCAAAAGCTTCAATTTTGACCCGTTTCAGGCACAGAAATGACTTTAAACACACTTATTTTAGTTGAAAAAGTCATAATTCACATCCAACAGTCATTTAGAGTCAAAAGATTAAATGTTAAAATTTCATCATTATAGACCATTTTGGGAACGTTCGACATGTCCGGAGTCATCGTTTTTCATCCGAAAATTGATTTTTTGGACTGTACCCAAAATGATTCAAAATGTCAATTGGGTCGTGCCTCATGTTGAATAACCACTTTTTAAACCCTCACAGTGACCAAAAGTGCCATTTTTACAGAGTTTTGCTTACTCAAAAGCTTCAATTTTGACCCGTTTCAGGCACAGAAATGACTTTAAACACACGTATTTTAGTTGAAAAAGTCATAATTCACATCCAACAGTCATTTAGAGTCAAAAGATTAAATGTTAAAATTTCATCATTATAGACCATTTTGGGAACGTTCGGCATGTCCGGAGTCATCGTTTTTCATCTGAAAATTGATTTTTTGGACTGTACCAAAAATGATTCAAAATGTCAATTGGATCGTGCCTCATGTTGAATAACCACTTTTTAAACCCTCACAGTGACCAAAAGTGCCATTTTTACAGAGTTTTGCTTACTCAAAAGCTTCAATTTTGACACGTTTCAGGCACAGAAATGACTTTAAACACACTTATTTTAGTTGAAAAAGTCATAATTCACATCCAACAGTCATTTAGAGTCAAAAGATTAAATGTTAAAATTTCATCATTATAGACCATTTTGGGAACGTTCGGCATGTCCGGAGTCATCGTTTTTCATCCGAAAATCGATTTTTTGGACTGTACCAAAAATGATTCAAAATGTCAATTGGATTGTGCCTCATGTTGAATAACCACTTTTTAACCCCTTCCAGGCTCATGACGAGCTGGGCTCGTCATGGTGTAGCCTCCTCAAACACTGATGACGAGCCCAGCTCGTCATGAACAATGGGAAATGGGAAGATCCAGCACAGCAGCAAAATATCGCTAGCAGCGATGGTGTTAAACCCTCACAGTGACCAAAATTGCCATTTTTACAGAGTTTTCCTTACTCAAAAGCTTCAATTTTGAACCGTTTCAGGCACAGAAAGGACTTTAAACACACTTATTTTAGTTGAAAAAGTCATAATGCACATCCAACAGTCATTTAGAGTCAAAAGATTAAATGTTAAAATTTCATCATTATAGACCATTTTGGGAACGTTCGACATGTCCGGAGTCATCGTTTTTCATCCGAAAATTGATTTTTTGGACTGTACCCAAAATGATTCAAAATGTCAATTGGATCGTGCCTCATGTTGAATAACCACTTTTTAAACCCTCACAGTGACCAAAAGTGCCATTTTTACAGAGTTTTGCTTACTCAAAAGCTTCAATTTTGACCCGTTTCAGGCACAGAAATGACTTTAAACACACTTATTTTAGTTGAAAAAGTCATAATTCACATCCAACAGTCATTTAGAGTCAAAAGATTAAATGTTAAAATTTCATCATTATAGACCATTTTGGGAACGTTCGACATGTCCGGAGTCATCGTTTTTCATCCGAAAATTGATTTTTTGGACTGTACCCAAAATGATTCAAAATGTCAATTGGGTCGTGCCTCATGTTGAATAACCACTTTTTAAACCCTCACAGTGACCAAAAGTGCCATTTTTACAGAGTTTTGCTTACTCAAAAGCTTCAATTTTGACCCGTTTCAGGCACAGAAATGACTTTAAACACACGTATTTTAGTTGAAAAAGTCATAATTCACATCCAACAGTCATTTAGAGTCAAAAGATTAAATGTTAAAATTTCATCATTATAGACCATTTTGGGAACGTTCGGCATGTCCGGAGTCATCGTTTTTCATCTGAAAATTGATTTTTTGGACTGTACCAAAAATGATTCAAAATGTCAATTGGATCGTGCCTCATGTTGAATAACCACTTTTTAAACCCTCACAGTGACCAAAATTGCCATTTTTACAGAGTTTTCCTTACTCAAAAGCTTCAATTTTGACCCGTTTCAGGCATAGAAATGACTTTAAACACACTTATTTTAGTTGAAAAAGTCATAATTCACATCCAACAGTCATTAAGAGTCAAGAGATTAAATGTTAACATTTCATCATTATAGACCATTTTGGGAACGTTCGACATGTCCGGAGTCATCGTTTTTCATCCGAAAATTGATTTTTTGGACTGTACCCAAAATGATTCAAAATGTCAATTGGATCGTGCCTCATGTTGAATAACCACTTTTTAAACCCTCACAGTGACCAAAAGTGCCATTTTTACAGAGTTTTGCTTACTCAAAAGCTTCAATTTTGACCCATTTCAGGCACAGAAATGACTTTAAACACACGTATTTTAGTTGAAAAAGTCATAATGCACATCCAACAGTCATTTAGAGTCAAAAGATTAAATGTTAAAATTTCATCATTATAGACCATTTTGGGAACGTTCGACATGTCCGGAGTCATCGTTTTTCATCCGAAAATTGATTTTTTGGACTGTACCCAAAATGATTTAAAATGTCAATTGGATCGTGCCTCATGTTGAATAACCACTTTTTAAACCCTCACAGTGACCAAAAGTGCCATTTTTACAGAGTTTTGCTTACTCAAAAGCTTCAATTTTGACCCGTTTCAGGCACAGAAATGACTTTAAACACACTTATTTTAGTTGAAAAAGTCATAATGCACATCCAACAGTCATTTAGAGTCAAAAGATTAAATGTTAAAATTTCATCATTATAGACCATTTTGGGAACGTTCGGCATGTCCGGAGTCATCGTTTTTCATCCGAAAAATGATTTTTTGGACTGTACCAAAAATGATTCAAAATGTCAATTGGATCGTGCCTCATGTTGAATAACCACTGTTTAAACCCTCACAGTGACCTAAAGTGCCATTTTTACAGAGTTTTGCTTACTCAAAAGCTTCAATTTTGACCCGTTTCAGGCACAGAAATGACTTTAAACACACGTATTTTAGTTGAAAAAGTCATAATTCACATCCAACAGTCATTTAGAGTCAAAAGATTAAATGTTAAAATTTCATCATTATAGACCATTTTGGGAACGTTCCGCATGTCCGGAATCATCGTTTTTCATCCGAAAATTGATTTTTTGGACTGTACCAAAAATGATTCAAAATGTCAATTGGATCGTGCCTCATGTTGAATAACCACTTTTTAAACCCTCACAGTGACCAAAATTGCCATTTTTACAGAGTTTTGCTTACTCAAAAGCTTCAATTTTGACCCGTTTCAGGCACAGAAATGACTTTAAACACACTTATTTTAGTTGAAAAAGTCATAATGCACATCCAACAGTCATTTAGAGTCAAAAGATTAAATGTTAAAATTTCATCATTATAGACCATTTTGGGAACGTTCGGCATGTCCGGAGTCATCGTTTTTCATCCGAAAATTGATTTTTTGGACTGTACCAAAAATGATTCAAAATGTCAATTGGATCGTGCCTCATGTTGAATAACCACTTTTTAAACCCTCACAGTGACCAAAATTGCCATTTTTACAGAGTTTTCCTTACTCAAAAGCTTCAATTTTGACCCGTTTCAGGCACAGAAATGACTTTAAACACACTTATTTTAGTTGAAAAAGTCATAATTCACATCCAACAGTCATTTAGAGTCAAAAGATTAAATGTTAAAATTTCATCATTATAGACCATTTTGGGAACGTTCGGCATGTCCGGAGTCATCGTTTTTCATCCGAAAATCGATTTTTTGGACTGTACCAAAAATGATTCAAAATGTCAATTGGATCGTGCCTCATGTTGAATAACCACTTTTTAACCCCTTCCAGGCTCATGACGAGCTGGGCTCGTCATGGTGTAGCCTCCTCAAACACTGATGACGAGCCCAGCTCGTCATGAACAATGGGAAATGGGAAGATCCAGCACAGCAGCAAAATATCGCTAGCAGCGATGGTGTTAAACCCTCACAGTGACCAAAATTGCCATTTTTACAGAGTTTTCCTTATTCAAAAGCTTCAATTTTGACCCGTTTCAGGCACAGAAATGACTTTAAACACACTTATTTTAGTTGAAAAAGTCATAATTCACATCCAACAGTCATTTAGAGTCAAAAGAATAAATGTTAAAATTTCATCATTATAGACCATTTTGGGAACGTTCGGCATGTCCGGAGTCATCGTTTTTCATCCGAAAATTGATTTTTTGAACTGTACCAAAAATGATTCAAAATGTCAATTGGATTGTGCCTCATGTTGAATAACCACTTTTTAAACCCTCACAGTGACCTAAAGTGCCATTTTTACTGAGTTTTGCTTACTCAAAAGCTTCAATTTTGACCCGTTTCAGGCACAGAAATGACTTTAAACACACGTATTTTAGTTGAAAAAGTCATAATTCACATCCAACAGTCATTTAGAGTCAAAAGATTAAATGTTAAAATTTCATCATTATAGACCATTTTGGGAACGTTCCGCATGTCCGGAATCATCGTTTTTCATCCGAAAATTGATTTTTTGGACTGTACCAAAAATGATTCAAAATGTCAATTGGATCGTGCCTCATGTTGAATAACCACTTTTTAAACCCTCACAGTGACCAAAATTGCCATTTTTACAGAGTTTTGCTTACTGAAAAGCTCTAATTTTGACCCGTTTCAGGCACAGAAATGACTTTAAACACACTTATTTTAGTTGAAAAAGTCATAATGCACATCCAACAGTCATTTAGAGTCAAAAGATTAAATGTTAAAATTTCATCATTATAGACCATTTTGGGAACGTTCGACATGTCTGGAGTCATCGTTTTTCATCCAAAAATTGATTTTTTGGACTGTACCCAAAATGATTCAAAATGTCAATTGGATCGTGCCTCATGTTGAATAACCACTTTTTAAACCCTCACAGTGACCAAAAGTGCCATTTTTACAGAGTTTTGCTTACTCAAAAGCTTCAATTTTGACCCGTTTCAGGCACAGAAATGACTTTAAACACACGTATTTTAGTTGAAAAAGTCATAATGCACATCCAACAGTCATTTAGAGTCAAAAGATTAAATGTTAAAATTTCATCATTATAGACCATTTTGGGAATGTTCGACATGTCCGGAGTCATCGTTTTTCATCCAAAAATTGATTTTTTGGACTGTACCCAAAATGATTCAAAATGTCAATTGGATCGTGCCTCATGTTGAATAACCACTTTTTAAACCCTCACAGTGACCAAAAGTGCAATTTTTACAGAGTTTTGCTTACTCAAAAGCTTCAATTTTGACCCGTTTCAGGCACAGAAATGACTTTAAACACACTTATTTTAGTTGAAAAAGTCATAATTCACATCCAACAGTCATTTAGAGTCAAAAGATTAAATGTTAAAATTTCATCATTATAGACCATTTTGGGAACGTTCGGCATGTCCGGAGTCATCGTTTTTCATCTGAAAATTGATTTTTTGGACTGTACCAAAAATGATTCAAAATGTCAATTGGATCGTGCCTCATGTTGAATAACCACTTTTTAAACCCTCACAGTGACCAAAAGTGCCATTTTTACAGAGTTTTGCTTACTCAAAAGCTTCAATTTTGACACGTTTCAGGCACAGAAATGACTTTAAACACACTTATTTTAGTTGAAAAAGTCATAATTCACATCCAACAGTCATTTAGAGTCAAAAGATTAAATGTTAAAATTTCATCATTATAGACCATTTTGGGAACGTTCGGCATGTCCGGAGTCATCGTTTTTCATCCGAAAATCGATTTTTTGGACTGTACCAAAAATGATTCAAAATGTCAATTGGATTGTGCCTCATGTTGAATAACCACTTTTTAACCCCTTCCAGGCTCATGACGAGCTGGGCTCGTCATGGTGTAGCCTCCTCAAACACTGATGACGAGCCCAGCTCGTCATGAACAATGGGAAATGGGAAGATCCAGCACAGCAGCAAAATATCGCTAGCAGCGATGGTGTTAAACCCTCACAGTGACCAAAATTGCCATTTTTACAGAGTTTTCCTTACTCAAAAGCTTCAATTTTGAACCGTTTCAGGCACAGAAAGGACTTTAAACACACTTATTTTAGTTGAAAAAGTCATAATGCACATCCAACAGTCATTTAGAGTCAAAAGATTAAATGTTAAAATTTCATCATTATAGACCATTTTGGGAACGTTCGACATGTCCGGAGTCATCGTTTTTCATCCGAAAATTGATTTTTTGGACTGTACCCAAAATGATTCAAAATGTCAATTGGATCGTGCCTCATGTTGAATAACCACTTTTTAAACCCTCACAGTGACCAAAAGTGCCATTTTTACAGAGTTTTGCTTACTCAAAAGCTTCAATTTTGACCCGTTTCAGGCACAGAAATGACTTTAAACACACTTATTTTAGTTGAAAAAGTCATAATTCACATCCAACAGTCATTTAGAGTCAAAAGATTAAATGTTAAAATTTCATCATTATAGACCATTTTGGGAACGTTCGACATGTCCGGAGTCATCGTTTTTCATCCGAAAATTGATTTTTTGGACTGTACCCAAAATGATTCAAAATGTCAATTGGGTCGTGCCTCATGTTGAATAACCACTTTTTAAACCCTCACAGTGACCAAAAGTGCCATTTTTACAGAGTTTTGCTTACTCAAAAGCTTCAATTTTGACCCGTTTCAGGCACAGAAATGACTTTAAACACACGTATTTTAGTTGAAAAAGTCATAATTCACATCCAACAGTCATTTAGAGTCAAAAGATTAAATGTTAAAATTTCATCATTATAGACCATTTTGGGAACGTTCGGCATGTCCGGAGTCATCGTTTTTCATCTGAAAATTGATTTTTTGGACTGTACCAAAAATGATTCAAAATGTCAATTGGATCGTGCCTCATGTTGAATAACCACTTTTTAAACCCTCACAGTGACCAAAATTGCCATTTTTACAGAGTTTTCCTTACTCAAAAGCTTCAATTTTGACCCGTTTCAGGCATAGAAATGACTTTAAACACACTTATTTTAGTTGAAAAAGTCATAATTCACATCCAACAGTCATTAAGAGTCAAGAGATTAAATGTTAACATTTCATCATTATAGACCATTTTGGGAACGTTCGACATGTCCGGAGTCATCGTTTTTCATCCGAAAATTGATTTTTTGGACTGTACCCAAAATGATTCAAAATGTCAATTGGATCGTGCCTCATGTTGAATAACCACTTTTTAAACCCTCACAGTGACCAAAAGTGCCATTTTTACAGAGTTTTGCTTACTCAAAAGCTTCAATTTTGACCCATTTCAGGCACAGAAATGACTTTAAACACACGTATTTTAGTTGAAAAAGTCATAATGCACATCCAACAGTCATTTAGAGTCAAAAGATTAAATGTTAAAATTTCATCATTATAGACCATTTTGGGAACGTTCGACATGTCCGGAGTCATCGTTTTTCATCCGAAAATTGATTTTTTGGACTGTACCCAAAATGATTTAAAATGTCAATTGGATCGTGCCTCATGTTGAATAACCACTTTTTAAACCCTCACAGTGACCAAAAGTGCCATTTTTACAGAGTTTTGCTTACTCAAAAGCTTCAATTTTGACCCGTTTCAGGCACAGAAATGACTTTAAACACACTTATTTTAGTTGAAAAAGTCATAATGCACATCCAACAGTCATTTAGAGTCAAAAGATTAAATGTTAAAATTTCATCATTATAGACCATTTTGGGAACGTTCGGCATGTCCGGAGTCATCGTTTTTCATCCGAAAAATGATTTTTTGGACTGTACCAAAAATGATTCAAAATGTCAATTGGATCGTGCCTCATGTTGAATAACCACTGTTTAAACCCTCACAGTGACCTAAAGTGCCATTTTTACAGAGTTTTGCTTACTCAAAAGCTTCAATTTTGACCCGTTTCAGGCACAGAAATGACTTTAAACACACGTATTTTAGTTGAAAAAGTCATAATTCACATCCAACAGTCATTTAGAGTCAAAAGATTAAATGTTAAAATTTCATCATTATAGACCATTTTGGGAACGTTCCGCATGTCCGGAATCATCGTTTTTCATCCGAAAATTGATTTTTTGGACTGTACCAAAAATGATTCAAAATGTCAATTGGATCGTGCCTCATGTTGAATAACCACTTTTTAAACCCTCACAGTGACCAAAATTGCCATTTTTACAGAGTTTTGCTTACTCAAAAGCTTCAATTTTGACCCGTTTCAGGCACAGAAATGACTTTAAACACACTTATTTTAGTTGAAAAAGTCATAATGCACATCCAACAGTCATTTAGAGTCAAAAGATTAAATGTTAAAATTTCATCATTATAGACCATTTTGGGAACGTTCGGCATGTCCGGAGTCATCGTTTTTCATCCGAAAATTGATTTTTTGGACTGTACCAAAAATGATTCAAAATGTCAATTGGATCGTGCCTCATGTTGAATAACCACTTTTTAAACCCTCACAGTGACCAAAATTGCCATTTTTACAGAGTTTTCCTTACTCAAAAGCTTCAATTTTGACCCGTTTCAGGCACAGAAATGACTTTAAACACACTTATTTTAGTTGAAAAAGTCATAATTCACATCCAACAGTCATTTAGAGTCAAAAGATTAAATGTTAAAATTTCATCATTATAGACCATTTTGGGAACGTTCGGCATGTCCGGAGTCATCGTTTTTCATCCGAAAATCGATTTTTTGGACTGTACCAAAAATGATTCAAAATGTCAATTGGATCGTGCCTCATGTTGAATAACCACTTTTTAACCCCTTCCAGGCTCATGACGAGCTGGGCTCGTCATGGTGTAGCCTCCTCAAACACTGATGACGAGCCCAGCTCGTCATGAACAATGGGAAATGGGAAGATCCAGCACAGCAGCAAAATATCGCTAGCAGCGATGGTGTTAAACCCTCACAGTGACCAAAATTGCCATTTTTACAGAGTTTTCCTTATTCAAAAGCTTCAATTTTGACCCGTTTCAGGCACAGAAATGACTTTAAACACACTTATTTTAGTTGAAAAAGTCATAATTCACATCCAACAGTCATTTAGAGTCAAAAGAATAAATGTTAAAATTTCATCATTATAGACCATTTTGGGAACGTTCGGCATGTCCGGAGTCATCGTTTTTCATCCGAAAATTGATTTTTTGAACTGTACCAAAAATGATTCAAAATGTCAATTGGATTGTGCCTCATGTTGAATAACCACTTTTTAAACCCTCACAGTGACCTAAAGTGCCATTTTTACTGAGTTTTGCTTACTCAAAAGCTTCAATTTTGACCCGTTTCAGGCACAGAAATGACTTTAAACACACGTATTTTAGTTGAAAAAGTCATAATTCACATCCAACAGTCATTTAGAGTCAAAAGATTAAATGTTAAAATTTCATCATTATAGACCATTTTGGGAACGTTCCGCATGTCCGGAATCATCGTTTTTCATCCGAAAATTGATTTTTTGGACTGTACCAAAAATGATTCAAAATGTCAATTGGATCGTGCCTCATGTTGAATAACCACTTTTTAAACCCTCACAGTGACCAAAATTGCCATTTTTACAGAGTTTTGCTTACTGAAAAGCTCTAATTTTGACCCGTTTCAGGCACAGAAATGACTTTAAACACACTTATTTTAGTTGAAAAAGTCATAATGCACATCCAACAGTCATTTAGAGTCAAAAGATTAAATGTTAAAATTTCATCATTATAGACCATTTTGGGAACGTTCGACATGTCTGGAGTCATCGTTTTTCATCCAAAAATTGATTTTTTGGACTGTACCCAAAATGATTCAAAATGTCAATTGGATCGTGCCTCATGTTGAATAACCACTTTTTAAACCCTCACAGTGACCAAAAGTGCCATTTTTACAGAGTTTTGCTTACTCAAAAGCTTCAATTTTGACCCGTTTCAGGCACAGAAATGACTTTAAACACACGTATTTTAGTTGAAAAAGTCATAATGCACATCCAACAGTCATTTAGAGTCAAAAGATTAAATGTTAAAATTTCATCATTATAGACCATTTTGGGAATGTTCGACATGTCCGGAGTCATCGTTTTTCATCCAAAAATTGATTTTTTGGACTGTACCCAAAATGATTCAAAATGTCAATTGGATCGTGCCTCATGTTGAATAACCACTTTTTAAACCCTTACAGTGACCAAAAGTGCAATTTTTACAGAGTTTTGCTTACTCAAAAGCTTCAATTTTGACCCGTTTCAGGCACAGAAATGACTTTAAACACACTTATTTTAGTTGAAAAAGTCATAATTCACATCCAACAGTCATTTAGAGTCAAAAGATTAAATGTTCAAATTTCATCATTATAGACCATTTTGGGAACGTTCGGCATGTCCGGAGTCATCGTTTTTCATCCGAAAATTGATTTTTTGGACTGTACCAAAAATGATTCAAAATGTCAATTGGATCGTGCCTCATGTTGAATAACCACTTTTTAAACCCTCACAGTGACCAAAAGTGCCATTTTTACAGAGTTTTGCTTACTCAAAAGCTTCAATTTTGACCCGTTTCAGGCACAGAAATGACTTTAAACACACGTATTTTAGTTGAAAAAGTCATAATGCACATCCAACAGTCATTTAGAGTCAAAAGATTAAATGTTAAAATTTCATCATTATAGACCATTTTGGGAATGTTCGACATGTCCGGAGTCATCGTTTTTCATCCAAAAATTGATTTTTTGGACTGTACCCAAAATGATTCAAAATGTCAATTGGATCGTGCCTCATGTTGAATAACCACTTTTTAAACCCTCACAGTGACCAAAAGTGCAATTTTTACAGAGTTTTGCTTACTCAAAAGCTTCAATTTTGACCCGTTTCAGGCACAGAAATGACTTTAAACACACTTATTTTAGTTGAAAAAGTCATAATTCACATCCAACAGTCATTTAGAGTCAAAAGATTAAATGTTAAAATTTCATCATTATAGACCATTTTGGGAACGTTCGGCATGTCCGGAGTCATCGTTTTTCATCCGAAAATTGATTTTTTGGACTGTACCAAAAATGATTCAAAATGTCAATTGGATCGTGCCTCATGTTGAATAACCACTTTTTAAACCCTCACAGTGACCAAAAGTGCCATTTTTACAGAGTTTTGCTTACTCAAAAGCTTCAATTTTGACCCGTTTCAGGCACAGAAATGACTTTAAACACACGTATTTTAGTTGAAAAAGTCATAATGCACATCCAACAGTCATTTAGAGTCAAAAGATTAAATGTTAAAATTTCATCATTATAGACCATTTTGGGAATGTTCGACATGTCCGGAGTCATCGTTTTTCATCCAAAAATTGATTTTTTGGACTGTACCCAAAATGATTCAAAATGTCAATTGGATCGTGCCTCATGTTGAATAACCACTTTTTAAACCCTCACAGTGACCAAAAGTGCAATTTTTACAGAGTTTTGCTTACTCAAAAGCTTCAATTTTGACCCGTTTCAGGCACAGAAATGACTTTAAACACACTTATTTTAGTTGAAAAAGTCATAATTCACATCCAACAGTCATTTAGAGTCAAGAGATTAAATGTTAACATTTCATCATTATAGACCATTTTGGGAACGTTCGACATGTCCGGAGTCATCGTTTTTCATCCGAAAATTGATTTTTTGGACTGTACCCAAAATGATTCAAAATGTCAATTGGATCGTGCCTCATGTTGAATAACCACTTTTTAAACCCTCACAGTGACCAAAAGTGCCATTTTTACAGAGTTTTGCTTACTCAAAAGCTTCAATTTTGACCCGTTTCAGGCACAGAAATGACTTTAAACACACGTATTTTAGTTGAAAAAGTCATAATTCACATCCAACAGTCATTTAGAGTCAAAAGATTAAATGTTAAAATTTCATCATTATAGACCATTTTGGGAACGTTCTGCATGTCCGGAGTCATCGTTTTTCATCCGAAAATTGATTTTTTGGACTGTACCAAAAATGATTCAAAATGTCAATTGGATCGTGCCTCATGTTTAATAACCACTTTTTAAACCCTCACAGTGACCAAAATTGCCATTTTTACAGAGTTTTCCTTACTCAAAAGCTTCAATTTTGACCCGTTTCAGGCACAGAAATGACTTTAAACACACTTATTTTAGTTGAAAAAGTCATAATGCACATCCAACAGTCATTTAGAGTCAAAAGATTAAATGTTAAAATTTCATCATTATAGACCATTTTGGGAACGTTCGACATGTCCGGAGTCATCGTTTTTCATCCGAAAATTGTTTTTTTGGACTGTACCAAAAATGATTCAAAATGTCAATTGGATCGTGCCTCATGTTGAATAACCACTGTTTAAACCCTCACAGTGACCAAAAGTGCCATTTTTACAGAGTTTTGCTTACTCAAAAGCTTCATTTTTGACTTGTTTCAGGCACAGAAATGACTTTAAACACACGTATTTTAGTTGAAAAAGTCATAATTCACATCCAACAGTCATTTAGAGTCAAAAGATTAAATGTTAAAATTTCATCATTATAGACCATTTTGGGAACGTTCCGCATGTCCGGAATCATCGTTTTTCATCCGAAAATTGATTTTTTGGACTGTACCAAAAATGATTCAAAATGTCAATTGGATCGTGCCTCATGTTGAATAACCACTTTTTAAACCCTCACAGTGACCAAAATTGCCATTTTTACAGAGTTTTGCTTACTGAAAAGCTCTAATTTTGACCCGTTTCAGGCACAGAAATGACTTTAAACACACTTATTTTAGTTGAAAAAGTCATAATGCACATCCAACAGTCATTTAGAGTCAAAAGATTAAATGTTAAAATTTCATCATTATAGACCATTTTGGGAACGTTCGACATGTCCGGAGTCATCGTTTTTCATCCAAAAATTGATTTTTTGGACTGTACCCAAAATGATTCAAAATGTCAATTGGATCGTGCCTCATGTTGAATAACCACTTTTTAAACCCTCACAGTGACCAAAAGTGCCATTTTTACAGAGTTTTGCTTACTCAAAAGCTTCAATTTTGACCCGTTTCAGGCACAGAAATGACTTTAAACACACGTATTTTAGTTGAAAAAGTCATAATTCACATCCAACAGTCATTTAGAGTCAAAAGATTAAATGTTAAAATTTCATCATTATAGACCATTTTGGGAACGTTCTGCATGTCCGGAGTCATCGTTTTTCATCCGAAAATTGATTTTTTGGACTGTACCAAAAATGATTCAAAATGTCAATTGGATCGTGCCTCATGTTGAATAACCACTTTTTAAACCCTCACAGTGACCAAAAGTGCCATTTTTACAGAGTTTTGCTTACTCAAAAGCTTCAATTTTAACCCATTTCAGGCACAGAAATGACTTTAAACACACGTATTTTAGTTGAAAAAGTCATAATGCACATCCAACAGTCATTTAGAGTCAAAAGATTAAATGTTAAAATTTCATCATTATAGACCATTTTGGGAACGTTCGACATGTCCGGAGTCATCGTTTTTCATCCGAAAATTGATTTTTTGGACTGTACCCAAAATGATTTAAAATGTCAATTGGATCGTGCCTCATGTTGAATAACCACTTTTTAAACCCTCACAGTGACCAAAAGTGCCATTTTTACAGAGTTTTGCTTACTCAAAAGCTTCAATTTTGACCCGTTTCAGGCACAGAAATGACTTTAAACACACTTATTTTAGTTGAAAAAGTCATAATGCACATCCAACAGTCATTTAGAGTCAAAAGATTAAATGTTAAAATTTCATCATTATAGACCATTTTGGGAACGTTCGGCATGTCCGGAGTCATCGTTTTTCATCCGAAAAATGATTTTTTGGACTGTACCAAAAATGATTCAAAATGTCAATTGGATCGTGCCTCATGTTGAATAACCACTGTTTAAACCCTCACAGTGACCTAAAGTGCCATTTTTACAGAGTTTTGCTTACTCAAAAGCTTCAATTTTGACCTGTTTCAGGCACAGAAATGACTTTAAACACACGTATTTTAGTTGAAAAAGTCATAATTCACATCCAACAGTCATTTAGAGTCAAAAGATTAAATGTTAAAATTTCATCATTATAGACCATTTTGGGAACGTTCCGCATGTCCGGAATCATCGTTTTTCATCCGAAAATTGATTTTTTGGACTGTACCAAAAATGATTCAAAATGTCAATTGGATCGTGCCTCATGTTGAATAACCACTTTTTAAACCCTCACAGTGACCAAAATTGCCATTTTTACAGAGTTTTGCTTACTCAAAAGCTTCAATTTTGACCCGTTTCAGGCACAGAAATGACTTTAAACACACTTATTTTAGTTGAAAAAGTCATAATGCACATCCAACAGTCATTTAGAGTCAAAAGATTAAATGTTAAAATTTCATCATTATAGACCATTTTGGGAACGTTCGGCATGTCCGGAGTCATCGTTTTTCATCCGAAAATTGATTTTTTGGACTGTACCAAAAATGATTCAAAATGTCAATTGGATCGTGCCTCATGTTGAATAACCACTTTTTAAACCCTCACAGTGACCAAAATTGCCATTTTTACAGAGTTTTCCTTACTCAAAAGCTTCAATTTTGACCCGTTTCAGGCACAGAAATGACTTTAAACACACTTATTTTAGTTGAAAAAGTCATAATTCACATCCAACAGTCATTAAGAGTCAAGAGATTAAATGTTAAAATTTCATCATTATAGACCATTTTGGGAACGTTCGACATGTCCGGAGTCATCGTTTTTCATCCGAAAATTGATTTTTTGGACTGTACCCAAAATGATTCAAAATGTCAATTGGATCGTGCCTCATGTTGAATAACCACTTTTTAAACCCTCCCAGTGACCAAAAGTGCCATTTTTACAGAGTTTTGCTTACTCAAAAGCTTCAATTTTGACCCGTTTCAGGCACAGAAATGACTTTAAACACACTTATTTTAGTTGAAAAAGTCATAATTCACATCCAACAGTCATTTAGAGTCAAAAGATTAAATGTTAAAATTTCATCATTATAGACCATTTTGGGAACGTTCGGCATGTCCGGAGTCATCGTTTTTCATCCGAAAATCGATTTTTTGGACTGTACCAAAAATGATTCAAAATGTCAATTGGATCGTGCCTCATGTTGAATAACCACTTTTTAACCCCTTCCAGGCTCATGACGAGCTGGGCTCGTCATGGTGTAGCCTCCTCAAACACTGATGACGAGCCCAGCTCGTCATGAACAATGGGAAATGGGAAGATCCAGCACAGCAGCAAAATATCGCTAGCAGCGATGGTGTTAAACCCTCACAGTGACCAAAATTGCCATTTTTACAGAGTTTTCCTTATTCAAAAGCTTCAATTTTGACCCGTTTCAGGCACAGAAATGACTTTAAACACACTTATTTTAGTTGAAAAAGTCATAATTCACATCCAACAGTCATTTAGAGTCAAAAGAATAAATGTTAAAATTTCATCATTATAGACCATTTTGGGAACGTTCGGCATGTCCGGAGTCATCGTTTTTCATCCGAAAATTGATTTTTTGAACTGTACCAAAAATGATTCAAAATGTCAATTGGATTGTGCCTCATGTTGAATAACCACTTTTTAAACCCTCACAGTGACCTAAAGTGCCATTTTTACTGAGTTTTGCTTACTCAAAAGCTTCAATTTTGACCCGTTTCAGGCACAGAAATGACTTTAAACACACGTATTTTAGTTGAAAAAGTCACAATTCACATCCAACAGTCATTTAGAGTCAAAAGATTAAATGTTAAAATTTCATCATTATAGACCATTTTGGGAACGTTCCGCATGTCCGGAATCATCGTTTTTCATCCGAAAATTGATTTTTTGGACTGTACCAAAAATGATTCAAAATGTCAATTGGATCGTGCCTCATGTTGAATAACCACTTTTTAAACCCTCACAGTGACCAAAATTGCCATTTTTACAGAGTTTTGCTTACTGAAAAGCTCTAATTTTGACCCGTTTCAGGCACAGAAATGACTTTAAACACACTTATTTTAGTTGAAAAAGTCATAATGCACATCCAACAGTCATTTAGAGTCAAAAGATTAAATGTTAAAATTTCATCATTATAGACCATTTTGGGAACGTTCGACATGTCCGGAGTCATCGTTTTTCATCCAAAAATTGATTTTTTGGACTGTACCCAAAATGATTCAAAATGTCAATTGGATCGTGCCTCATGTTGAATAACCACTTTTTAAACCCTCACAGTGACCAAAAGTGCCATTTTTACAGAGTTTTGCTTACTCAAAAGCTTCAATTTTGACCCGTTTCAGGCACAGAAATGACTTTAAACACACGTATTTTAGTTGAAAAAGTCATAATGCACATCCAACAGTCATTTAGAGTCAAAAGATTAAATGTTAAAATTTCATCATTATAGACCATTTTGGGAATGTTCGACATGTCCGGAGTCATCGTTTTTCATCCAAAAATTGATTTTTTGGACTGTACCCAAAATGATTCAAAATGTCAATTGGATCGTGCCTCATGTTGAATAACCACTTTTTAAACCCTCACAGTGACCAAAAGTGCAATTTTTACAGAGTTTTGCTTACTCAAAAGCTTCAATTTTGACCCGTTTCAGGCACAGAAATGACTTTAAACACACTTATTTTAGTTGAAAAAGTCATAATTCACATCCAACAGTCATTTAGAGTCAAAAGATTAAATGTTAAAATTTCATCATTATAGACCATTTTGGGAACGTTCGGCATGTCCGGAGTCATCGTTTTTCATCCGAAAATTGATTTTTTGGACTGTACCAAAAATGATTCAAAATGTCAATTGGATCGTGCCTCATGTTGAATAACCACTTTTTAAACCCTCACAGTGACCAAAAGTGCCATTTTTACAGAGTTTTGCTTACTCAAAAGCTTCAATTTTGACCCGTTTCAGGCACAGAAATGACTTTAAACACACGTATTTTAGTTGAAAAAGTCATAATGCACATCCAACAGTCATTTAGAGTCAAAAGATTAAATGTTAAAATTTCATCATTATAGACCATTTTGGGAATGTTCGACATGTCCGGAGTCATCGTTTTTCATCCAAAAATTGATTTTTTGGACTGTACCCAAAATGATTCAAAATGTCAATTGGATCGTGCCTCATGTTGAATAACCACTTTTTAAACCCTCACAGTGACCAAAAGTGCAATTTTTACAGAGTTTTGCTTACTCAAAAGCTTCAATTTTGACCCGTTTCAGGCACAGAAATGACTTTAAACACACTTATTTTAGTTGAAAAAGTCATAATTCACATCCAACAGTCATTTAGAGTCAAGAGATTAAATGTTAACATTTCATCATTATAGACCATTTTGGGAACGTTCGACATGTCCGGAGTCATCGTTTTTCATCCGAAAATTGATTTTTTGGACTGTACCCAAAATGATTCAAAATGTCAATTGGATCGTGCCTCATGTTGAATAACCACTTTTTAAACCCTCACAGTGACCAAAAGTGCCATTTTTACAGAGTTTTGCTTACTCAAAAGCTTCAATTTTGACCCGTTTCAGGCACAGAAATGACTTTAAACACACGTATTTTAGTTGAAAAAGTCATAATTCACATCCAACAGTCATTTAGAGTCAAAAGATTAAATGTTAAAATTTCATCATTATAGACCATTTTGGGAACGTTCTGCATGTCCGGAGTCATCGTTTTTCATCCGAAAATTGATTTTTTGGACTGTACCAAAAATGATTCAAAATGTCAATTGGATCGTGCCTCATGTTTAATAACCACTTTTTAAACCCTCACAGTGACCAAAATTGCCATTTTTACAGAGTTTTCCTTACTCAAAAGCTTCAATTTTGACCCGTTTCAGGCACAGAAATGACTTTAAACACACTTATTTTAGTTGAAAAAGTCATAATGCACATCCAACAGTCATTTAGAGTCAAAAGATTAAATGTTAAAATTTCATCATTATAGACCATTTTGGGAACGTTCGACATGTCCGGAGTCATCGTTTTTCATCCGAAAATTGTTTTTTTGGACTGTACCAAAAATGATTCAAAATGTCAATTGGATCGTGCCTCATGTTGAATAACCACTGTTTAAACCCTCACAGTGACCAAAAGTGCCATTTTTACAGAGTTTTGCTTACTCAAAAGCTTCATTTTTGACTTGTTTCAGGCACAGAAATGACTTTAAACACACGTATTTTAGTTGAAAAAGTCATAATTCACATCCAACAGTCATTTAGAGTCAAAAGATTAAATGTTAAAATTTCATCATTATAGACCATTTTGGGAACGTTCCGCATGTCCGGAATCATCGTTTTTCATCCGAAAATTGATTTTTTGGACTGTACCAAAAATGATTCAAAATGTCAATTGGATCGTGCCTCATGTTGAATAACCACTTTTTAAACCCTCACAGTGACCAAAATTGCCATTTTTACAGAGTTTTGCTTACTGAAAAGCTCTAATTTTGACCCGTTTCAGGCACAGAAATGACTTTAAACACACTTATTTTAGTTGAAAAAGTCATAATGCACATCCAACAGTCATTTAGAGTCAAAAGATTAAATGTTAAAATTTCATCATTATAGACCATTTTGGGAACGTTCGACATGTCCGGAGTCATCGTTTTTCATCCAAAAATTGATTTTTTGGACTGTACCCAAAATGATTCAAAATGTCAATTGGATCGTGCCTCATGTTGAATAACCACTTTTTAAACCCTCACAGTGACCAAAAGTGCCATTTTTACAGAGTTTTGCTTACTCAAAAGCTTCAATTTTGACCCGTTTCAGGCACAGAAATGACTTTAAACACACGTATTTTAGTTGAAAAAGTCATAATTCACATCCAACAGTCATTTAGAGTCAAAAGATTAAATGTTAAAATTTCATCATTATAGACCATTTTGGGAACGTTCTGCATGTCCGGAGTCATCGTTTTTCATCCGAAAATTGATTTTTTGGACTGTACCAAAAATGATTCAAAATGTCAATTGGATCGTGCCTCATGTTGAATAACCACTTTTTAAACCCTCACAGTGACCAAAAGTGCCATTTTTACAGAGTTTTGCTTACTCAAAAGCTTCAATTTTGACCCATTTCAGGCACAGAAATGACTTTAAACACACGTATTTTAGTTGAAAAAGTCATAATGCACATCCAACAGTCATTTAGAGTCAAAAGATTAAATGTTAAAATTTCATCATTATAGACCATTTTGGGAACGTTCGACATGTCCGGAGTCATCGTTTTTCATCCGAAAATTGATTTTTTGGACTGTACCCAAAATGATTTAAAATGTCAATTGGATCGTGCCTCATGTTGAATAACCACTTTTTAAACCCTCACAGTGACCAAAAGTGCCATTTTTACAGAGTTTTGCTTACTCAAAAGCTTCAATTTTGACCCGTTTCAGGCACAGAAATGACTTTAAACACACTTATTTTAGTTGAAAAAGTCATAATGCACATCCAACAGTCATTTAGAGTCAAAAGATTAAATGTTAAAATTTCATCATTATAGACCATTTTGGGAACGTTCGGCATGTCCGGAGTCATCGTTTTTCATCCGAAAAATGATTTTTTGGACTGTACCAAAAATGATTCAAAATGTCAATTGGATCGTGCCTCATGTTGAATAACCACTGTTTAAACCCTCACAGTGACCTAAAGTGCCATTTTTACAGAGTTTTGCTTACTCAAAAGCTTCAATTTTGACCTGTTTCAGGCACAGAAATGACTTTAAACACACGTATTTTAGTTGAAAAAGTCATAATTCACATCCAACAGTCATTTAGAGTCAAAAGATTAAATGTTAAAATTTCATCATTATAGACCATTTTGGGAACGTTCCGCATGTCCGGAATCATCGTTTTTCATCCGAAAATTGATTTTTTGGACTGTACCAAAAATGATTCAAAATGTCAATTGGATCGTGCCTCATGTTGAATAACCACTTTTTAAACCCTCACAGTGACCAAAATTGCCATTTTTACAGAGTTTTGCTTACTCAAAAGCTTCAATTTTGACCCGTTTCAGGCACAGAAATGACTTTAAACACACTTATTTTAGTTGAAAAAGTCATAATGCACATCCAACAGTCATTTAGAGTCAAAAGATTAAATGTTAAAATTTCATCATTATAGACCATTTTGGGAACGTTCGGCATGTCCGGAGTCATCGTTTTTCATCCGAAAATTGATTTTTTGGACTGTACCAAAAATGATTCAAAATGTCAATTGGATCGTGCCTCATGTTGAATAACCACTTTTTAAACCCTCACAGTGACCAAAATTGCCATTTTTACAGAGTTTTCCTTACTCAAAAGCTTCAATTTTGACCCGTTTCAGGCACAGAAATGACTTTAAACACACTTATTTTAGTTGAAAAAGTCATAATTCACATCCAACAGTCATTAAGAGTCAAGAGATTAAATGTTAAAATTTCATCATTATAGACCATTTTGGGAACGTTCGACATGTCCGGAGTCATCGTTTTTCATCCGAAAATTGATTTTTTGGACTGTACCCAAAATGATTCAAAATGTCAATTGGATCGTGCCTCATGTTGAATAACCACTTTTTAAACCCTCCCAGTGACCAAAAGTGCCATTTTTACAGAGTTTTGCTTACTCAAAAGCTTCAATTTTGACCCGTTTCAGGCACAGAAATGACTTTAAACACACTTATTTTAGTTGAAAAAGTCATAATTCACATCCAACAGTCATTTAGAGTCAAAAGATTAAATGTTAAAATTTCATCATTATAGACCATTTTGGGAACGTTCGGCATGTCCGGAGTCATCGTTTTTCATCCGAAAATCGATTTTTTGGACTGTACCAAAAATGATTCAAAATGTCAATTGGATCGTGCCTCATGTTGAATAACCACTTTTTAACCCCTTCCAGGCTCATGACGAGCTGGGCTCGTCATGGTGTAGCCTCCTCAAACACTGATGACGAGCCCAGCTCGTCATGAACAATGGGAAATGGGAAGATCCAGCACAGCAGCAAAATATCGCTAGCAGCGATGGTGTTAAACCCTCACAGTGACCAAAATTGCCATTTTTACAGAGTTTTCCTTATTCAAAAGCTTCAATTTTGACCCGTTTCAGGCACAGAAATGACTTTAAACACACTTATTTTAGTTGAAAAAGTCATAATTCACATCCAACAGTCATTTAGAGTCAAAAGAATAAATGTTAAAATTTCATCATTATAGACCATTTTGGGAACGTTCGGCATGTCCGGAGTCATCGTTTTTCATCCGAAAATTGATTTTTTGAACTGTACCAAAAATGATTCAAAATGTCAATTGGATTGTGCCTCATGTTGAATAACCACTTTTTAAACCCTCACAGTGACCTAAAGTGCCATTTTTACTGAGTTTTGCTTACTCAAAAGCTTCAATTTTGACCCGTTTCAGGCACAGAAATGACTTTAAACACACGTATTTTAGTTGAAAAAGTCATAATTCACATCCAACAGTCATTTAGAGTCAAAAGATTAAATGTTAAAATTTCATCATTATAGACCATTTTGGGAACGTTCCGCATGTCCGGAATCATCGTTTTTCATCCGAAAATTGATTTTTTGGACTGTACCAAAAATGATTCAAAATGTCAATTGGATCGTGCCTCATGTTGAATAACCACTTTTTAAACCCTCACAGTGACCAAAATTGCCATTTTTACAGAGTTTTGCTTACTGAAAAGCTCTAATTTTGACCCGTTTCAGGCACAGAAATGACTTTAAACACACGTATTTTAGTTGAAAAAGTCATAATTCACATCCAACAGTCATTTAGAGTCAAAAGATTAAATGTTAAAATTTCATCATTATAGACCATTTTGGGAACGTTCTGCATGTCTGGAGTCATCGTTTTTCATCCGAAAATTGATTTTTTGGACTGTACCAAAAATGATTCAAAATGTCAATTGGATCGTGCCTCATGTTGAATAACCACTTTTTAAACCCTCACAGTGACCAAAAGTGCCATTTTTACAGAGTTTTGCTTACTCAAAAGCTTCAATTTTGACCCATTTCAGGCACAGAAATGACTTTAAACACACGTATTTTAGTTGAAAAAGTCATAATGCACATCCAACAGTCATTTAGAGTCAAAAGATTAAATGTTAAAATTTCATCATTATAGACCATTTTGGGAACGTTCGACATGTCCGGAGTCATCGTTTTTCATCCGAAAATTGATTTTTTGAACTGTACCCAAAATGATTTAAAATGTCAATTGGATCGTGCCTCATGTTGAATAACCACTTTTTAAACCCTCACAGTGACCAAAAGTGCCATTTTTACAGAGTTTTGCTTACTCAAAAGCTTCAATTTTGACCCGTTTCAGGCACAGAAATGACTTTAAACACACTTATTTTAGTTGAAAAAGTCATAATGCACATCCAACAGTCATTTAGAGTCAAAAGATTAAATGTTAAAATTTCATCATTATAGACCATTTTGGGAACGTTCGGCATGTCCGGAGTCATCGTTTTTCATCCGAAAAATGATTTTTTGGACTGTACCAAAAATGATTCAAAATGTCAATTGGATCGTGCCTCATGTTGAATAACCACTGTTTAAACCCTCACAGTGACCTAAAGTGCCATTTTTACAGAGTTTTGCTTACTCAAAAGCTTCAATTTTGACCTGTTTCAGGCACAGAAATGACTTTAAACACACGTATTTTAGTTGAAAAAGTCATAATTCACATCCAACAGTCATTTAGAGTCAAAAGATTAAATGTTAAAATTTCATCATTATAGACCATTTTGGGAACGTTCCGCATGTCCGGAATCATCGTTTTTCATCCGAAAATTGATTTTTTGGACTGTACCAAAAATGATTCAAAATGTCAATTGGATCGTGCCTCATGTTGAATAACCACTTTTTAAACCCTCACAGTGACCAAAATTGCCATTTTTACAGAGTTTTGCTTACTCAAAAGCTTCAATTTTGACCCGTTTCAGGCACAGAAATGACTTTAAACACACTTATTTTAGTTGAAAAAGTCATAATGCACATCCAACAGTCATTTAGAGTCAAAAGATTAAATGTTAAAATTTCATCATTATAGACCATTTTGGGAACGTTCGGCATGTCCGGAGTCATCGTTTTTCATCCGAAAATTGATTTTTTGGACTGTACCAAAAATGATTCAAAATGTCAATTGGATCGTGCCTCATGTTGAATAACCACTTTTTAAACCCTCACAGTGACCAAAATTGCCATTTTTACAGAGTTTTCCTTACTCAAAAGCTTCAATTTTGACCCGTTTCAGGCACAGAAATGACTTTAAACACACTTATTTTAGTTGAAAAAGTCATAATTCACATCCAACAGTCATTAAGAGTCAAGAGATTAAATGTTAAAATTTCATCATTATAGACCATTTTGGGAACGTTCGACATGTCCGGAGTCATCGTTTTTCATCCGAAAATTGATTTTTTGGACTGTACCCAAAATGATTCAAAATGTCAATTGGATCGTGCCTCATGTTGAATAACCACTTTTTAAACCCTCCCAGTGACCAAAAGTGCCATTTTTACAGAGTTTTGCTTACTCAAAAGCTTCAATTTTGACCCGTTTCAGGCACAGAAATGACTTTAAACACACTTATTTTAGTTGAAAAAGTCATAATTCACATCCAACAGTCATTTAGAGTCAAAAGATTAAATGTTAAAATTTCATCATTATAGACCATTTTGGGAACGTTCGGCATGTCCGGAGTCATCGTTTTTCATCCGAAAATCGATTTTTTGGACTGTACCAAAAATGATTCAAAATGTCAATTGGATCGTGCCTCATGTTGAATAACCACTTTTTAACCCCTTCCAGGCTCATGACGAGCTGGGCTCGTCATGGTGTAGCCTCCTCAAACACTGATGACGAGCCCAGCTCGTCATGAACAATGGGAAATGGGAAGATCCAGCACAGCAGCAAAATATCGCTAGCAGCGATGGTGTTAAACCCTCACAGTGACCAAAATTGCCATTTTTACAGAGTTTTCCTTATTCAAAAGCTTCAATTTTGACCCGTTTCAGGCACAGAAATGACTTTAAACACACTTATTTTAGTTGAAAAAGTCATAATTCACATCCAACAGTCATTTAGAGTCAAAAGAATAAATGTTAAAATTTCATCATTATAGACCATTTTGGGAACGTTCGGCATGTCCGGAGTCATCGTTTTTCATCCGAAAATTGATTTTTTGAACTGTACCAAAAATGATTCAAAATGTCAATTGGATTGTGCCTCATGTTGAATAACCACTTTTTAAACCCTCACAGTGACCTAAAGTGCCATTTTTACTGAGTTTTGCTTACTCAAAAGCTTCAATTTTGACCCGTTTCAGGCACAGAAATGACTTTAAACACACGTATTTTAGTTGAAAAAGTCATAATTCACATCCAACAGTCATTTAGAGTCAAAAGATTAAATGTTAAAATTTCATCATTATAGACCATTTTGGGAACGTTCCGCATGTCCGGAATCATCGTTTTTCATCCGAAAATTGATTTTTTGGACTGTACCAAAAATGATTCAAAATGTCAATTGGATCGTGCCTCATGTTGAATAACCACTTTTTAAACCCTCACAGTGACCAAAATTGCCATTTTTACAGAGTTTTGCTTACTGAAAAGCTCTAATTTTGACCCGTTTCAGGCACAGAAATGACTTTAAACACACTTATTTTAGTTGAAAAAGTCATAATGCACATCCAACAGTCATTTAGAGTCAAAAGATTAAATGTTAAAATTTCATCATTATAGACCATTTTGGGAACGTTCGACATGTCCGGAGTCATCGTTTTTCATCCAAAAATTGATTTTTTGGACTGTACCCAAAATGATTCAAAATGTCAATTGGATCGTGCCTCATGTTGAATAACCACTTTTTAAACCCTCACAGTGACCAAAAGTGCCATTTTTACAGAGTTTTGCTTACTCAAAAGCTTCAATTTTGACCCGTTTCAGGCACAGAAATGACTTTAAACACACGTATTTTAGTTGAAAAAGTCATAATGCACATCCAACAGTCATTTAGAGTCAAAAGATTAAATGTTAAAATTTCATCATTATAGACCATTTTGGGAATGTTCGACATGTCCGGAGTCATCGTTTTTCATCCAAAAATTGATTTTTTGGACTGTACCCAAAATGATTCAAAATGTCAATTGGATCGTGCCTCATGTTGAATAACCACTTTTTAAACCCTCACAGTGACCAAAAGTGCAATTTTTACAGAGTTTTGCTTACTCAAAAGCTTCAATTTTGACCCGTTTCAGGCACAGAAATGACTTTAAACACACTTATTTTAGTTGAAAAAGTCATAATTCACATCCAACAGTCATTTAGAGTCAAAAGATTAAATGTTCAAATTTCATCATTATAGACCATTTTGGGAACGTTCGGCATGTCCGGAGTCATCGTTTTTCATCCGAAAATTGATTTTTTGGACTGTACCAAAAATGATTCAAAATGTCAATTGGATCGTGCCTCATGTTGAATAACCACTTTTTAAACCCTCACAGTGACCAAAAGTGCCATTTTTACAGAGTTTTGCTTACTCAAAAGCTTCAATTTTGACCCGTTTCAGGCACAGAAATGACTTTAAACACACGTATTTTAGTTGAAAAAGTCATAATGCACATCCAACAGTCATTTAGAGTCAAAAGATTAAATGTTAAAATTTCATCATTATAGACCATTTTGGGAATGTTCGACATGTCCGGAGTCATCGTTTTTCATCCAAAAATTGATTTTTTGGACTGTACCCAAAATGATTCAAAATGTCAATTGGATCGTGCCTCATGTTGAATAACCACTTTTTAAACCCTCACAGTGACCAAAAGTGCAATTTTTACAGAGTTTTGCTTACTCAAAAGCTTCAATTTTGACCCGTTTCAGGCACAGAAATGACTTTAAACACACTTATTTTAGTTGAAAAAGTCATAATTCACATCCAACAGTCATTTAGAGTCAAAAGATTAAATGTTAAAATTTCATCATTATAGACCATTTTGGGAACGTTCGGCATGTCCGGAGTCATCGTTTTTCATCCGAAAATTGATTTTTTGGACTGTACCAAAAATGATTCAAAATGTCAATTGGATCGTGCCTCATGTTGAATAACCACTTTTTAAACCCTCACAGTGACCAAAAGTGCCATTTTTACAGAGTTTTGCTTACTCAAAAGCTTCAATTTTGACCCGTTTCAGGCACAGAAATGACTTTAAACACACGTATTTTAGTTGAAAAAGTCATAATGCACATCCAACAGTCATTTAGAGTCAAAAGATTAAATGTTAAAATTTCATCATTATAGACCATTTTGGGAATGTTCGACATGTCCGGAGTCATCGTTTTTCATCCAAAAATTGATTTTTTGGACTGTACCCAAAATGATTCAAAATGTCAATTGGATCGTGCCTCATGTTGAATAACCACTTTTTAAACCCTCACAGTGACCAAAAGTGCAATTTTTACAGAGTTTTGCTTACTCAAAAGCTTCAATTTTGACCCGTTTCAGGCACAGAAATGACTTTAAACACACTTATTTTAGTTGAAAAAGTCATAATTCACATCCAACAGTCATTTAGAGTCAAGAGATTAAATGTTAACATTTCATCATTATAGACCATTTTGGGAACGTTCGACATGTCCGGAGTCATCGTTTTTCATCCGAAAATTGATTTTTTGGACTGTACCCAAAATGATTCAAAATGTCAATTGGATCGTGCCTCATGTTGAATAACCACTTTTTAAACCCTCACAGTGACCAAAAGTGCCATTTTTACAGAGTTTTGCTTACTCAAAAGCTTCAATTTTGACCCGTTTCAGGCACAGAAATGACTTTAAACACACGTATTTTAGTTGAAAAAGTCATAATTCACATCCAACAGTTATTTAGAGTCAAAAGATTAAATGTTAAAATTTCATCATTATAGACCATTTTGGGAACGTTCTGCATGTCCGGAGTCATCGTTTTTCATCCGAAAATTGATTTTTTGGACTGTACCAAAAATGATTCAAAATGTCAATTGGATCGTGCCTCATGTTTAATAACCACTTTTTAAACCCTCACAGTGACCAAAATTGCCATTTTTACAGAGTTTTCCTTACTCAAAAGCTTCAATTTTGACCCGTTTCAGGCACAGAAATGACTTTAAACACACTTATTTTAGTTGAAAAAGTCATAATGCACATCCAACAGTCATTTAGAGTCAAAAGATTAAATGTTAAAATTTCATCATTATAGACCATTTTGGGAACGTTCGACATGTCCGGAGTCATCGTTTTTCATCCGAAAATTGTTTTTTTGGACTGTACCAAAAATGATTCAAAATGTCAATTGGATCGTGCCTCATGTTGAATAACCACTGTTTAAACCCTCACAGTGACCAAAAGTGCCATTTTTACAGAGTTTTGCTTACTCAAAAGCTTCATTTTTGACTTGTTTCAGGCACAGAAATGACTTTAAACACACGTATTTTAGTTGAAAAAGTCATAATTCACATCCAACAGTCATTTAGAGTCAAAAGATTAAATGTTAAAATTTCATCATTATAGACCATTTTGGGAACGTTCCGCATGTCCGGAATCATCGTTTTTCATCCGAAAATTGATTTTTTGGACTGTACCAAAAATGATTCAAAATGTCAATTGGATCGTGCCTCATGTTGAATAACCACTTTTTAAACCCTCACAGTGACCAAAATTGCCATTTTTACAGAGTTTTGCTTACTAAAAAGCTCTAATTTTGACCCGTTTCAGGCACAGAAATGACTTTAAACACACTTATTTTAGTTGAAAAAGTCATAATGCACATCCAACAGTCATTTAGAGTCAAAAGATTAAATGTTAAAATTTCATCATTATAGACCATTTTGGGAACGTTCGACATGTCCGGAGTCATCGTTTTTCATCCAAAAATTGATTTTTTGGACTGTACCCAAAATGATTCAAAATGTCAATTGGATCGTGCCTCATGTTGAATAACCACTTTTTAAACCCTCACAGTGACCAAAAGTGCCATTTTTACAGAGTTTTGCTTACTCAAAAGCTTCAATTTTGACCCGTTTCAGGCACAGAAATGACTTTAAACACACGTATTTTAGTTGAAAAAGTCATAATTCACATCCAACAGTCATTTAGAGTCAAAAGATTAAATGTTAAAATTTCATCATTATAGACCATTTTGGGAACGTTCTGCATGTCCGGAGTCATCGTTTTTCATCCGAAAATTGATTTTTTGGACTGTACCAAAAATGATTCAAAATGTCAATTGGATCGTGCCTCATGTTGAATAACCACTTTTTAAACCCTCACAGTGACCAAAAGTGCCATTTTTACAGAGTTTTGCTTACTCAAAAGCTTCAATTTTGACCCATTTCAGGCACAGAAATGACTTTAAACACACGTATTTTAGTTGAAAAAGTCATAATGCACATCCAACAGTCATTTAGAGTCAAAAGATTAAATATTAAAATTTCATCATTATAGACCATTTTGGGAACGTTCGACATGTCCGGAGTCATCGTTTTTCATCCGAAAATTGATTTTTTGGACTGTACCCAAAATGATTTAAAATGTCAATTGGATCGTGCCTCATGTTGAATAACCACTTTTTAAACCCTCACAGTGACCAAAAGTGCCATTTTTACAGAGTTTTGCTTACTCAAAAGCTTCAATTTTGACCCGTTTCAGGCACAGAAATGACTTTAAACACACTTATTTTAGTTGAAAAAGTCATAATGCACATCCAACAGTCATTTAGAGTCAAAAGATTAAATGTTAAAATTTCATCATTATAGACCATTTTGGGAACGTTCGGCATGTCCGGAGTCATCGTTTTTCATCCGAAAAATGATTTTTTGGACTGTACCAAAAATGATTCAAAATGTCAATTGGATCGTGCCTCATGTTGAATAACCACTGTTTAAACCCTCACAGTGACCTAAAGTGCCATTTTTACAGAGTTTTGCTTACTCAAAAGCTTCAATTTTGACCTGTTTCAGGCACAGAAATGACTTTAAACACACGTATTTTAGTTGAAAAAGTCATAATTCACATCCAACAGTCATTTAGAGTCAAAAGATTAAATGTTAAAATTTCATCATTATAGACCATTTTGGGAACGTTCCGCATGTCCGGAATCATCGTTTTTCATCCGAAAATTGATTTTTTGGACTGTACCAAAAATGATTCAAAATGTCAATTGGATCGTGCCTCATGTTGAATAACCACTTTTTAAACCCTCACAGTGACCAAAATTGCCATTTTTACAGAGTTTTGCTTACTCAAAAGCTTCAATTTTGACCCGTTTCAGGCACAGAAATGACTTTAAACACACTTATTTTAGTTGAAAAAGTCATAATGCACATCCAACAGTCATTTAGAGTCAAAAGATTAAATGTTAAAATTTCATCATTATAGACCATTTTGGGAACGTTCGGCATGTCCGGAGTCATCGTTTTTCATCCGAAAATTGATTTTTTGGACTGTACCAAAAATGATTCAAAATGTCAATTGGATCGTGCCTCATGTTGAATAACCACTTTTTAAACCCTCACAGTGACCAAAATTGCCATTTTTACAGAGTTTTCCTTACTCAAAAGCTTCAATTTTGACCCGTTTCAGGCACAGAAATGACTTTAAACACACTTATTTTAGTTGAAAAAGTCATAATTCACATCCAACAGTCATTAAGAGTCAAGAGATTAAATGTTAAAATTTCATCATTATAGACCATTTTGGGAACGTTCGACATGTCCGGAGTCATCGTTTTTCATCCGAAAATTGATTTTTTGGACTGTACCCAAAATGATTCAAAATGTCAATTGGATCGTGCCTCATGTTGAATAACCACTTTTTAAACCCTCCCAGTGACCAAAAGTGCCATTTTTACAGAGTTTTGCTTACTCAAAAGCTTCAATTTTGACCCGTTTCAGGCACAGAAATGACTTTAAACACACTTATTTTAGTTGAAAAAGTCATAATTCACATCCAACAGTCATTTAGAGTCAAAAGATTAAATGTTAAAATTTCATCATTATAGACCATTTTGGGAACGTTCGGCATGTCCGGAGTCATCGTTTTTCATCCGAAAATCGATTTTTTGGACTGTACCAAAAATGATTCAAAATGTCAATTGGATCGTGCCTCATGTTGAATAACCACTTTTTAACCCCTTCCAGGCTCATGACGAGCTGGGCTCGTCATGGTGTAGCCTCCTCAAACACTGATGACGAGCCCAGCTCGTCATGAACAATGGGAAATGGGAAGATCCAGCACAGCAGCAAAATATCGCTAGCAGCGATGGTGTTAAACCCTCACAGTGACCAAAATTGCCATTTTTACAGAGTTTTCCTTATTCAAAAGCTTCAATTTTGACCCGTTTCAGGCACAGAAATGACTTTAAACACACTTATTTTAGTTGAAAAAGTCATAATTCACATCCAACAGTCATTTAGAGTCAAAAGAATAAATGTTAAAATTTCATCATTATAGACCATTTTGGGAACGTTCGGCATGTCCGGAGTCATCGTTTTTCATCCGAAAATTGATTTTTTGAACTGTACCAAAAATGATTCAAAATGTCAATTGGATTGTGCCTCATGTTGAATAACCACTTTTTAAACCCTCACAGTGACCTAAAGTGCCATTTTTACTGAGTTTTGCTTACTCAAAAGCTTCAATTTTGACCCGTTTCAGGCACAGAAATGACTTTAAACACACGTATTTTAGTTGAAAAAGTCATAATTCACATCCAACAGTCATTTAGAGTCAAAAGATTAAATGTTAAAATTTCATCATTATAGACCATTTTGGGAACGTTCCGCATGTCCGGAATCATCGTTTTTCATCCGAAAATTGATTTTTTGGACTGTACCAAAAATGATTCAAAATGTCAATTGGATCGTGCCTCATGTTGAATAACCACTTTTTAAACCCTCACAGTGACCAAAATTGCCATTTTTACAGAGTTTTGCTTACTGAAAAGCTCTAATTTTGACCCGTTTCAGGCACAGAAATGACTTTAAACACACTTATTTTAGTTGAAAAAGTCATAATGCACATCCAACAGTCATTTAGAGTCAAAAGATTAAATGTTAAAATTTCATCATTATAGACCATTTTGGGAACGTTCGACATGTCCGGAGTCATCGTTTTTCATCCAAAAATTGATTTTTTGGACTGTACCCAAAATGATTCAAAATGTCAATTGGATCGTGCCTCATGTTGAATAACCACTTTTTAAACCCTCACAGTGACCAAAAGTGCCATTTTTACAGAGTTTTGCTTACTCAAAAGCTTCAATTTTGACCCGTTTCAGGCACAGAAATGACTTTAAACACACGTATTTTAGTTGAAAAAGTCATAATGCACATCCAACAGTCATTTAGAGTCAAAAGATTAAATGTTAAAATTTCATCATTATAGACCATTTTGGGAATGTTCGACATGTCCGGAGTCATCGTTTTTCATCCAAAAATTGATTTTTTGGACTGTACCCAAAATGATTCAAAATGTCAATTGGATCGTGCCTCATGTTGAATAACCACTTTTTAAACCCTCACAGTGACCAAAAGTGCAATTTTTACAGAGTTTTGCTTACTCAAAAGCTTCAATTTTGACCCGTTTCAGGCACAGAAATGACTTTAAACACACTTATTTTAGTTGAAAAAGTCATAATTCACATCCAACAGTCATTTAGAGTCAAAAGATTAAATGTTCAAATTTCATCATTATAGACCATTTTGGGAACGTTCGGCATGTCCGGAGTCATCGTTTTTCATCCGAAAATTGATTTTTTGGACTGTACCAAAAATGATTCAAAATGTCAATTGGATCGTGCCTCATGTTGAATAACCACTTTTTAAACCCTCACAGTGACCAAAAGTGCCATTTTTACAGAGTTTTGCTTACTCAAAAGCTTCAATTTTGACCCGTTTCAGGCACAGAAATGACTTTAAACACACGTATTTTAGTTGAAAAAGTCATAATGCACATCCAACAGTCATTTAGAGTCAAAAGATTAAATGTTAAAATTTCATCATTATAGACCATTTTGGGAATGTTCGACATGTCCGGAGTCATCGTTTTTCATCCAAAAATTGATTTTTTGGACTGTACCCAAAATGATTCAAAATGTCAATTGGATCGTGCCTCATGTTGAATAACCACTTTTTAAACCCTCACAGTGACCAAAAGTGCAATTTTTACAGAGTTTTGCTTACTCAAAAGCTTCAATTTTGACCCGTTTCAGGCACAGAAATGACTTTAAACACACTTATTTTAGTTGAAAAAGTCATAATTCACATCCAACAGTCATTTAGAGTCAAAAGATTAAATGTTAAAATTTCATCATTATAGACCATTTTGGGAACGTTCGGCATGTCCGGAGTCATCGTTTTTCATCCGAAAATTGATTTTTTGGACTGTACCAAAAATGATTCAAAATGTCAATTGGATCGTGCCTCATGTTGAATAACCACTTTTTAAACCCTCACAGTGACCAAAAGTGCCATTTTTACAGAGTTTTGCTTACTCAAAAGCTTCAATTTTGACCCGTTTCAGGCACAGAAATGACTTTAAACACACGTATTTTAGTTGAAAAAGTCATAATGCACATCCAACAGTCATTTAGAGTCAAAAGATTAAATGTTAAAATTTCATCATTATAGACCATTTTGGGAATGTTCGACATGTCCGGAGTCATCGTTTTTCATCCAAAAATTGATTTTTTGGACTGTACCCAAAATGATTCAAAATGTCAATTGGATCGTGCCTCATGTTGAATAACCACTTTTTAAACCCTCACAGTGACCAAAAGTGCCATTTTTACAGAGTTTTGCTTACTCAAAAGCTTCAATTTTGACCCGTTTCAGGCACAGAAATGACTTTAAACACACGTATTTTAGTTGAAAAAGTCATAATGCACATCCAACAGTCATTTAGAGTCAAAAGATTAAATGTTAAAATTTCATCATTATAGACCATTTTGGGAATGTTCGACATGTCCGGAGTCATCGTTTTTCATCCAAAAATTGATTTTTTGGACTGTACCCAAAATGATTCAAAATGTCAATTGGATCGTGCCTCATGTTGAATAACCACTTTTTAAACCCTCACAGTGACCAAAAGTGCAATTTTTACAGAGTTTTGCTTACTCAAAAGCTTCAATTTTGACCCGTTTCAGGCACAGAAATGACTTTAAACACACTTATTTTAGTTGAAAAAGTCATAATTCACATCCAACAGTCATTTAGAGTCAAAAGATTAAATGTTCAAATTTCATCATTATAGACCATTTTGGGAACGTTCGGCATGTCCGGAGTCATCGTTTTTCATCCGAAAATTGATTTTTTGGACTGTACCAAAAATGATTCAAAATGTCAATTGGATCGTGCCTCATGTTGAATAACCACTTTTTAAACCCTCACAGTGACCAAAAGTGCCATTTTTACAGAGTTTTGCTTACTCAAAAGCTTCAATTTTGACCCGTTTCAGGCACAGAAATGACTTTAAACACACGTATTTTAGTTGAAAAAGTCATAATGCACATCCAACAGTCATTTAGAGTCAAAAGATTAAATGTTAAAATTTCATCATTATAGACCATTTTGGGAATGTTCGACATGTCCGGAGTCATCGTTTTTCATCCAAAAATTGATTTTTTGGACTGTACCCAAAATGATTCAAAATGTCAATTGGATCGTGCCTCATGTTGAATAACCACTTTTTAAACCCTCACAGTGACCAAAAGTGCAATTTTTACAGAGTTTTGCTTACTCAAAAGCTTCAATTTTGACCCGTTTCAGGCACAGAAATGACTTTAAACACACTTATTTTAGTTGAAAAAGTCATAATTCACATCCAACAGTCATTTAGAGTCAAAAGATTAAATGTTAAAATTTCATCATTATAGACCATTTTGGGAACGTTCGGCATGTCCGGAGTCATCGTTTTTCATCCGAAAATTGATTTTTTGGACTGTACCAAAAATGATTCAAAATGTCAATTGGATCGTGCCTCATGTTGAATAACCACTTTTTAAACCCTCACAGTGACCAAAAGTGCCATTTTTACAGAGTTTTGCTTACTCAAAAGCTTCAATTTTGACCCGTTTCAGGCACAGAAATGACTTTAAACACACGTATTTTAGTTGAAAAAGTCATAATGCACATCCAACAGTCATTTAGAGTCAAAAGATTAAATGTTAAAATTTCATCATTATAGACCATTTTGGGAATGTTCGACATGTCCGGAGTCATTGTTTTTCATCCAAAAATTGATTTTTTGGACTGTACCCAAAATGATTCAAAATGTCAATTGGATCGTGCCTCATGTTGAATAACCACTTTTTAAACCCTCACAGTGACCAAAAGTGCAATTTTTACAGAGTTTTGCTTACTCAAAAGCTTCAATTTTGACCCGTTTCAGGCACAGAAATGACTTTAAACACACTTATTTTAGTTGAAAAAGTCATAATTCACATCCAACAGTCATTTAGAGTCAAGAGATTAAATGTTAACATTTCATCATTATAGACCATTTTGGGAACGTTAGACATGTCCGGAGTCATCGTTTTTCATCCGAAAATTGATTTTTTGGACTGTACCCAAAATGATTCAAAATGTCAATTGGATCGTGCCTCATGTTGAATAACCACTTTTTAAACCCTCACAGTGACCAAAAGTGCCATTTTTACAGAGTTTTGCTTACTCAAAAGCTTCAATTTTGACCCGTTTCAGGCACAGAAATGACTTTAAACACACGTATTTTAGTTGAAAAAGTCATAATTCACATCCAACAGTCATTTAGAGTCAAAAGATTAAATGTTAAAATTTCATCATTATAGACCATTTTGGGAACGTTCTGCATGTCCGGAGTCATCGTTTTTCATCCGAAAATTGATTTTTTGGACTGTACCAAAAATGATTCAAAATGTCAATTGGATCGTGCCTCATGTTTAATAACCACTTTTTAAACCCTCACAGTGACCAAAATTGCCATTTTTACAGAGTTTTCCTTACTCAAAAGCTTCAATTTTGACCCGTTTCAGGCACAGAAATGACTTTAAACACACTTATTTTAGTTGAAAAAGTCATAATGCACATCCAACAGTCATTTAGAGTCAAAAGATTAAATGTTAAAATTTCATCATTATAGACCATTTTGGGAACGTTCGACATGTCCGGAGTCATCGTTTTTCATCCGAAAATTGTTTTTTTGGACTGTACCAAAAATGATTCAAAATGTCAATTGGATCGTGCCTCATGTTGAATAACCACTGTTTAAACCCTCACAGTGACCAAAAGTGCCATTTTTACAGAGTTTTGCTTACTCAAAAGCTTCATTTTTGACTTGTTTCAGGCACAGAAATGACTTTAAACACACGTATTTTAGTTGAAAAAGTCATAATTCACATCCAACAGTCATTTAGAGTCAAAAGATTAAATGTTAAAATTTCATCATTATAGACCATTTTGGGAACGTTCCGCATGTCCGGAATCATCGTTTTTCATCCGAAAATTGATTTTTTGGACTGTACCAAAAATGATTCAAAATGTCAATTGGATCGTGCCTCATGTTGAATAACCACTTTTTAAACCCTCACAGTGACCAAAATTGCCATTTTTACAGAGTTTTGCTTACTGAAAAGCTCTAATTTTGACCCGTTTCAGGCACAGAAATGACTTTAAACACACTTATTTTAGTTGAAAAAGTCATAATGCACATCCAACAGTCATTTAGAGTCAAAAGATTAAATGTTAAAATTTCATCATTATAGACCATTTTGGGAACGTTCGACATGTCCGGAGTCATCGTTTTTCATCCAAAAATTGATTTTTTGGACTGTACCCAAAATGATTCAAAATGTCAATTGGATCGTGCCTCATGTTGAATAACCACTTTTTAAACCCTCACAGTGACCAAAAGTGCCATTTTTACAGAGTTTTGCTTACTCAAAAGCTTCAATTTTGACCCGTTTCAGGCACAGAAATGACTTTAAACACACGTATTTTAGTTGAAAAAGTCATAATGCACATCCAACAGTCATTTAGAGTCAAAAGATTAAATGTTAAAATTTCATCATTATAGACCATTTTGGGAATGTTCGACATGTCCGGAGTCATCGTTTTTCATCCAAAAATTGATTTTTTGGACTGTACCCAAAATGATTCAAAATGTCAATTGGATCGTGCCTCATGTTGAATAACCACTTTTTAAACCCTCACAGTGACCAAAAGTGCAATTTTTACAGAGTTTTGCTTACTCAAAAGCTTCAATTTTGACCCGTTTCAGGCACAGAAATGACTTTAAACGCACTTATTTTAGTTGAAAAAGTCATAATTCACATCCAACAGTCATTTAGAGTCAAAAGATTAAATGTTAAAATTTCATCATTATAGACCATTTTGGGAACGTTCGGCATGTCCGGAGTCATCGTTTTTCATCCGAAAATTGATTTTTTGGACTGTACCAAAAATGATTCAAAATGTCAATTGGATCGTGCCTCATGTTGAATAACCACTTTTTAAACCCTCACAGTGACCAAAAGTGCCATTTTTACAGAGTTTTGCTTACTCAAAAGCTTCAATTTTGACCCGTTTCAGGCACAGAAATGACTTTAAACACACGTATTTTAGTTGAAAAAGTCATAATGCACATCCAACAGTCATTTAGAGTCAAAAGATTAAATGTTAAAATTTCATCATTATAGACCATTTTGGGAATGTTCGACATGTCCGGAGTCATCGTTTTTCATCCAAAAATTGATTTTTTGGACTGTACCCAAAATGATTCAAAATGTCAATTGGATCGTGCCTCATGTTGAATAATCACTTTTTAAACCCTCACAGTGACCAAAAGTGCAATTTTTACAGAGTTTTGCTTACTCAAAAGCTTCAATTTTGACCCGTTTCAGGCACAGAAATGACTTTAAACACACTTATTTTAGTTGAAAAAGTCATAATTCACATCCAACAGTCATTTAGAGTCAAAAGATTAAATGTTAAAATTTCATCATTATAGACCATTTTGGGAACGTTCGGCATGTCCGGAGTCATCGTTTTTCATCCGAAAATTGATTTTTTGGACTGTACCAAAAATGATTCAAAATGTCAATTGGATCGTGCCTCATGTTGAATAACCACTTTTTAAACCCTCACAGTGACCAAAAGTGCCATTTTTACAGAGTTTTGCTTACTCAAAAGCTTCAATTTTGACCCGTTTCAGGCACAGAAATGACTTTAAACACACGTATTTTAGTTGAAAAAGTCATAATGCACATCCAACAGTCATTTAGAGTCAAAAGATTAAATGTTAAAATTTCATCATTATAGACCATTTTGGGAATGTTCGACATGTCCGGAGTCATCGTTTTTCATCCAAAAATTGATTTTTTGGACTGTACCCAAAATGATTCAAAATGTCAATTGGATCGTGCCTCATGTTGAATAACCACTTTTTAAACCCTCACAGTGACCAAAAGTGCAATTTTTACAGAGTTTTGCTTACTCAAAAGCTTCAATTTTGACCCGTTTCAGGCACAGAAATGACTTTAAACACACTTATTTTAGTTGAAAAAGTCATAATTCACATCCAACAGTCATTTAGAGTCAAGAGATTAAATGTTAACATTTCATCATTATAGACCATTTTGGGAACGTTCGACATGTCCGGAGTCATCGTTTTTCATCCGAAAATTGATTTTTTGGACTGTACCCAAAATGATTCAAAATGTCAATTGGATCGTGCCTCATGTTGAATAACCACTTTTTAAACCCTCACAGTGACCAAAAGTGCCATTTTTACAGAGTTTTGCTTACTCAAAAGCTTCAATTTTGACCCGTTTCAGGCACAGAAATGACTTTAAACACACGTATTTTAGTTGAAAAAGTCATAATTCACATCCAACAGTCATTTAGAGTCAAAAGATTAAATGTTAAAATTTCATCATTATAGACCATTTTGGGAACGTTCTGCATGTCCGGAGTCATCGTTTTTCATCCGAAAATTGATTTTTTGGACTGTACCAAAAATGATTCAAAATGTCAATTGGATCGTGCCTCATGTTTAATAACCACTTTTTAAACCCTCACAGTGACCAAAATTGCCATTTTTACAGAGTTTTCCTTACTCAAAAGCTTCAATTTTGACCCGTTTCAGGCACAGAAATGACTTTAAACACACTTATTTTAGTTGAAAAAGTCATAATGCACATCCAACAGTCATTTAGAGTCAAAAGATTAAATGTTAAAATTTCATCATTATAGACCATTTTGGGAACGTTCGACATGTCCGGAGTCATCGTTTTTCATCCGAAAATTGTTTTTTTGGACTGTACCAAAAATGATTCAAAATGTCAATTGGATCGTGCCTCATGTTGAATAACCACTGTTTAAACCCTCACAGTGACCAAAAGTGCCATTTTTACAGAGTTTTGCTTACTCAAAAGCTTCATTTTTGACTTGTTTCAGGCACAGAAATGACTTTAAACACACGTATTTTAGTTGAAAAAGTCATAATTCACATCCAACAGTCATTTAGAGTCAAAAGATTAAATGTTAAAATTTCATCATTATAGACCATTTTGGGAACGTTCCGCATGTCCGGAATCATCGTTTTTCATCCGAAAATTGATTTTTTGGACTGTACCAAAAATGATTCAAAATGTCAATTGGATCGTGCCTCATGTTGAATAACCACTTTTTAAACCCTCACAGTGACCAAAAGTGCCATTTTTACAGAGTTTTGCTTACTCAAAAGCTTCAATTTTGACCCGTTTCAGGCACAGAAATGACTTTAAACACACTTATTTTAGTTGAAAAAGTCATAATTCACATCCAACAGTCATTTAGAGTCAAAAGATTAAATGTTAAAATTTCATCATTATAGACCATTTTGGGAACGTTCGGCATGTCCGGAGTCATCGTTTTTCATCCGAAAATCGATTTTTTGGACTGTACCAAAAATGATTCAAAATGTCAATTGGATTGTGCCTCATGTTGAATAACCACTTTTTAACCCCTTCCAGGCTCATGACGAGCTGGGCTCGTCATGGTGTAGCCTCCTCAAACACTGATGACGAGCCCAGCTCGTCATGAACAATGGGAAATGGGAAGATCCAGCACAGCAGCACGATGGTGTTAAACCCTCACAGTGACCAAAATTGCCATTTTTACAGAGTTTTCCTTACTCAAAAGCTTCAATTTTGACCCGTTTCAGGCACAGAAAGGACTTTAAACACACTTATTTTAGTTGAAAAAGTCATAATGCACATCCAACAGTCATTTAGAGTCAAAAGATTAAATGTTAAAATTTCATCATTATAGACCATATTGGGAACGTTCGACATGTCCGGAGTCATCGTTTTTCATCCGAAAATTGATTTTTTGGACTGTACCCAAAATGATTCAAAATGTCAATTGGATCGTGCCTCATGTTGAATAACCACTTTTTAAACCCTCACAGTGACCAAAAGTGCCATTTTTACAGAGTTTTGCTTACTCAAAAGCTTCAATTTTGACCCGTTTCAGGCACAGAAATGACTTTAAACACACTTATTTTAGTTGAAAAAGTCATAATTCACATCCAACAGTCATTTAGAGTCAAAAGATTAAATGTTAAAATTTCATCATTATAGACCATTTTGGGAACGTTCGACATGTCCGGAGTCATCGTTTTTCATCCGAAAATTGATTTTTTGGACTGTACCCAAAATGATTCAAAATGTCAATTGGGTCGTGCCTCATGTTGAATAACCACTTTTTAAACCCTCACAGTGACCAAAAGTGCCATTTTTACAGAGTTTTGCTTACTCAAAAGCTTCAATTTTGACCCGTTTCAGGCACAGAAATGACTTTAAACACACGTATTTTAGTTGAAAAAGTCATAATTCACATCCAACAGTCATTTAGAGTCAAAAGATTAAATGTTAAAATTTCATCATTATAGACCATTTTGGGAACGTTCGGCATGTCCGGAGTCATCGTTTTTCATCTGAAAATTGATTTTTTGGACTGTACCAAAAATGATTCAAAATGTCAATTGGATCGTGCCTCATGTTGAATAACCACTTTTTAAACCCTCACAGTGACCAAAATTGCCATTTTTACAGAGTTTTCCTTACTCAAAAGCTTCAATTTTGACCCGTTTCAGGCACAGAAATGACTTTAAACACACTTATTTTAGTTGAAAAAGTCATAATTCACATCCAACAGTCATTTAGAGTCAAAAGATTAAATGTTAAAATTTCATCATTATAGACCATTTTGGGAACGTTCGGCATGTCCGGAGTCATCGTTTTTCATCCGAAAATTGATTTTTTGGACTGTACCAAAAATGATTCAAAATGTCAATTGGATCGTGCCTCATGTTGAATAACCACTTTTTAAACCCTCACAGTGACCAAAATTGCCATTTTTACAGAGTTTTCCTTACTCAAAAGCTTCACTTTTGACCCGTTTCAGGCACAGAAATGACTTTAAACACACTTATTTTAGTTGAAAAAGTCATAATGCACATCCAACAGTCATTTAGAGTCAAAAGATTAAATGTTAAAATTTCATCATTATAGACCATTATGGGAACGTTCGACATGTCCGGAGTCATCGTTTTTCATCCGAAAATTGTTTTTTTGGACTGTACCAAAAATGATTCCAAATGTCAATTGGATCGTGCCTCATGTTGAATAACCACTGTTTAAACCCTCACAGTGACCAAAAGTGCCATTTTTACAGAGTTTTGCTTACTCAAAAGCTTCATTTTTGACTTGTTTCAGGCACAGAAATGACTTTAAACACACGTATTTTAGTTGAAAAAGTCATAATTCACATCCAACAGTCATTTAGAGTCAAAAGATTAAATGTTAAAATTTCATCATTATAGACCATTTTGGGAACGTTCCGCATGTCCGGAATCATCGTTTTTCATCCGAAAATTGATTTTTTGGACTGTACCAAAAATGATTCAAAATGTCAATTGGATCGTGCCTCATGTTGAATAACCACTTTTTAAACCCTCACAGTGACCAAAAGTGCCATTTTTACAGAGTTTTGCTTACTCAAAAGCTTCAATTTTGACCCGTTTCAGGCACAGAAATGACTTTAAACACACTTATTTTAGTTGAAAAAGTCATAATTCACATCCAACAGTCATTTAGAGTCAAAAGATTAAATGTTAAAATTTCATCATTATAGACCATTTTGGGAACGTTCGGCATGTCCGGAGTCATCGTTTTTCATCCGAAAATCGATTTTTTGGACTGTACCAAAAATGATTCAAAATGTCAATTGGATTGTGCCTCATGTTGAATAACCACTTTTTAACCCCTTCCAGGCTCATGACGAGCTGGGCTCGTCATGGTGTAGCCTCCTCAAACACTGATGACGAGCCCAGCTCGTCATGAACAATGGGAAATGGGAAGATCCAGCACAGCAGCACGATGGTGTTAAACCCTCACAGTGACCAAAATTGCCATTTTTACAGAGTTTTCCTTACTCAAAAGCTTCAATTTTGACCCGTTTCAGGCACAGAAAGGACTTTAAACACACTTATTTTAGTTGAAAAAGTCATAATGCACATCCAACAGTCATTTAGAGTCAAAAGATTAAATGTTAAAATTTCATCATTATAGACCATATTGGGAACGTTCGACATGTCCGGAGTCATCGTTTTTCATCCGAAAATTGATTTTTTGGACTGTACCCAAAATGATTCAAAATGTCAATTGGATCGTGCCTCATGTTGAATAACCACTTTTTAAACCCTCACAGTGACCAAAAGTGCCATTTTTACAGAGTTTTGCTTACTCAAAAGCTTCAATTTTGACCCGTTTCAGGCACAGAAATGACTTTAAACACACTTATTTTAGTTGAAAAAGTCATAATTCACATCCAACAGTCATTTAGAGTCAAAAGATTAAATGTTAAAATTTCATCATTATAGACCATTTTGGGAACGTTCGACATGTCCGGAGTCATCGTTTTTCATCCGAAAATTGATTTTTTGGACTGTACCCAAAATGATTCAAAATGTCAATTGGGTCGTGCCTCATGTTGAATAACCACTTTTTAAACCCTCACAGTGACCAAAAGTGCCATTTTTACAGAGTTTTGCTTACTCAAAAGCTTCAATTTTGACCCGTTTCAGGCACAGAAATGACTTTAAACACACGTATTTTAGTTGAAAAAGTCATAATTCACATCCAACAGTCATTTAGAGTCAAAAGATTAAATGTTAAAATTTCATCATTATAGACCATTTTGGGAACGTTCGGCATGTCCGGAGTCATCGTTTTTCATCTGAAAATTGATTTTTTGGACTGTACCAAAAATGATTCAAAATGTCAATTGGATCGTGCCTCATGTTGAATAACCACTTTTTAAACCCTCACAGTGACCAAAATTGCCATTTTTACAGAGTTTTCCTTACTCAAAAGCTTCAATTTTGACCCGTTTCAGGCACAGAAATGACTTTAAACACACTTATTTTAGTTGAAAAAGTCATAATTCACATCCAACAGTCATTTAGAGTCAAAAGATTAAATGTTAAAATTTCATCATTATAGACCATTTTGGGAACGTTCGGCATGTCCGGAGTCATCGTTTTTCATCCGAAAATTGATTTTTTGGACTGTACCAAAAATGATTCAAAATGTCAATTGGATCGTGCCTCATGTTGAATAACCACTTTTTAAACCCTCACAGTGACCAAAATTGCCATTTTTACAGAGTTTTCCTTACTCAAAAGCTTCACTTTTGACCCGTTTCAGGCACAGAAATGACTTTAAACACACTTATTTTAGTTGAAAAAGTCATAATGCACATCCAACAGTCATTTAGAGTCAAAAGATTAAATGTTAAAATTTCATCATTATAGACCATTATGGGAACGTTCGACATGTCCGGAGTCATCGTTTTTCATCCGAAAATTGTTTTTTTGGACTGTACCAAAAATGATTCCAAATGTCAATTGGATCGTGCCTCATGTTGAATAACCACTGTTTAAACCCTCACAGTGACCAAAAGTGCCATTTTTACAGAGTTTTGCTTACTCAAAAGCTTCATTTTTGACTTGTTTCAGGCACAGAAATGACTTTAAACACACGTATTTTAGTTGAAAAAGTCATAATTCACATCCAACAGTCATTTAGAGTCAAAAGATTAAATGTTAAAATTTCATCATTATAGACCATTTTGGGAACGTTCCGCATGTCCGGAATCATCGTTTTTCATCCGAAAATTGATTTTTTGGACTGTACCAAAAATGATTCAAAATGTCAATTGGATCGTGCCTCATGTTGAATAACCACTTTTTAAACCCTCACAGTGACCAAAAGTGCCATTTTTACAGAGTTTTGCTTACTCAAAAGCTTCAATTTTGACCCGTTTCAGGCACAGAAATGACTTTAAACACACTTATTTTAGTTGAAAAAGTCATAATTCACATCCAACAGTCATTTAGAGTCAAAAGATTAAATGTTAAAATTTCATCATTATAGACCATTTTGGGAACGTTCGGCATGTCCGGAGTCATCGTTTTTCATCCGAAAATCGATTTTTTGGACTGTACCAAAAATGATTCAAAATGTCAATTGGATTGTGCCTCATGTTGAATAACCACTTTTTAACCCCTTCCAGGCTCATGACGAGCTGGGCTCGTCATGGTGTAGCCTCCTCAAACACTGATGACGAGCCCAGCTCGTCATGAACAATGGGAAATGGGAAGATCCAGCACAGCAGCAAAATATCGCTAGCAGCGATGGTGTTAAACCCTCACAGTGACCAAAATTGCCATTTTTACAGAGTTTTCCTTACTCAAAAGCTTCAATTTTGACCCGTTTCAGGCATAGAAATGACTTTAAACACACTTATTTTAGTTGAAAAAGTCATAATTCACATCCAACAGTCATTAAGAGTCAAGAGATTAAATGTTAACATTTCATCATTATAGACCATTTTGGGAACGTTCGACATGTCCGGAGTCATCGTTTTTCATCCGAAAATTGATTTTTTGGACTGTACCCAAAATGATTCAAAATGTCAATTGGATCGTGCCTCATGTTGAATAACCACTTTTTAAACCCTCACAGTGACCAAAAGTGCCATTTTTACAGAGTTTTGCTTACTCAAAAGCTTCAATTTTGACCCGTTTCAGGCACAGAAATGACTTTAAACACACGTATTTTAGTTGAAAAAGTCATAATTCACATCCAACAGTCATTTAGAGTCAAAAGATTAAATGTTAAAATTTCATCATTATAGACCATTTTGGGAACGTTCTGCATGTCCGGAGTCATCGTTTTTCATCCGAAAATTGATTTTTTGGACTGTACCAAAAATGATTCAAAATGTCAATTGGATCGTGCCTCATGTTGAATAACCACTTTTTAAACCCTCACAGTGACCAAAAGTGCCATTTTTACAGAGTTTTGCTTACTCAAAAGCTTCAATTTTGACCCATTTCAGGCACAGAAATGACTTTAAACACACGTATTTTAGTTGAAAAAGTCATAATGCACATCCAACAGTCATTTAGAGTCAAAAGATTAAATGTTAAAATTTCATCATTATAGACCATTTTGGGAACGTTCGACATGTCCGGAGTCATCGTTTTTCATCCGAAAATTGATTTTTTGGACTGTACCCAAAATGATTTAAAATGTCAATTGGATCGTGCCTCATGTTGAATAACCACTTTTTAAACCCTCACAGTGACCAAAAGTGCCATTTTTACAGAGTTTTGCTTACTCAAAAGCTTCAATTTTGACCCGTTTCAGGCACAGAAATGACTTTAAACACACTTATTTTAGTTGAAAAAGTCATAATGCACATCCAACAGTCATTTAGAGTCAAAAGATTAAATGTTAAAATTTCATCATTATAGACCATTTTGGGAACGTTCGGCATGTCCGGAGTCATCGTTTTTCATCCGAAAAATGATTTTTTGGACTGTACCAAAAATGATTCAAAATGTCAATTGGATCGTGCCTCATGTTGAATAACCACTGTTTAAACCCTCACAGTGACCTAAAGTGCCATTTTTACAGAGTTTTGCTTACTCAAAAGCTTCAATTTTGACCCGTTTCAGGCACAGAAATGACTTTAAACACACGTATTTTAGTTGAAAAAGTCATAATTCACATCCAACAGTCATTTAGAGTCAAAAGATTAAATGTTAAAATTTCATCATTATAGACCATTTTGGGAACGTTCCGCATGTCCGGAATCATCGTTTTTCATCCGAAAATTGATTTTTTGGACTGTACCAAAAATGATTCAAAATGTCAATTGGATCGTGCCTCATGTTGAATAACCACTTTTTAAACCCTCACAGTGACCAAAATTGCCATTTTTACAGAGTTTTGCTTACTCAAAAGCTTCAATTTTGACCCGTTTCAGGCACAGAAATGACTTTAAACACACTTATTTTAGTGGAAAAAGTCATAATGCACATCCAACAGTCATTTAGAGTCAAAAGATTAAATGTTAAAATTTCATCATTATAGACCATTTTGGGAACGTTCGGCATGTCCGGAGTCATCGTTTTTCATCCGAAAATTGATTTTTTGGACTGTACCAAAAATGATTCAAAATGTCAATTGGATCGTGCCTCATGTTGAATAACCACTTTTTAAACCCTCACAGTGACCAAAATTGCCATTTTTACAGAGTTTTCCTTACTCAAAAGCTTCAATTTTGACCCGTTTCAGGCACAGAAATGACTTTAAACACACTTATTTTAGTTGAAAAAGTCATAATTCACATCCAACAGTCATTAAGAGTCAAGAGATTAAATGTTAAAATTTCATCATTATAGACCATTTTGGGAACGTTCGACATGTCCGGAGTCATCGTTTTTCATCCGAAAATTGATTTTTTGGACTGTACCCAAAATGATTCAAAATGTCAATTGGATCGTGCCTCATGTTGAATAACCACTTTTTAAACCCTCCCAGTGACCAAAAGTGCCATTTTTACAGAGTTTTGCTTACTCAAAAACTTCAATTTTGACCCGTTTCAGGCACAGAAATGACTTTAAACACACTTATTTTAGTTGAAAAAGTCATAATTCACATCCAACAGTCATTTAGAGTCAAAAGATTAAATGTTAAAATTTCATCATTATAGACCATTTTGGGAACGTTCGACATGTCCGGAGTCATCGTTTTTCATCCGAAAATCGATTTTTTGGACTGTACCAAAAATGATTCAAAATGTCAATTGGATCGTGCCTCATGTTGAATAACCACTTTTTAACCCCTTCCAGGCTCATGACGAGCTGGGCTCGTCATGGTGTAGCCTCCTCAAACACTGATGACGAGCCCAGCTCGTCATGAACAATGGGAAATGGGAAGATCCAGCACAGCAGCAAAATATCGCTAGCAGCGATGGTGTTAAACCCTCACAGTGACCAAAATTGCCATTTTTACAGAGTTTTCCTTATTCAAAAGCTTCAATTTTGACCCGTTTCAGGCACAGAAATGACTTTAAACACACTTATTTTAGTTGAAAAAGTCATAATTCACATCCAACAGTCATTTAGAGTCAAAAGAATAAATGTTAAAATTTCATCATTATAGACCATTTTGGGAACGTTCGGCATGTCCGGAGTCATCGTTTTTCATCCGAAAATTGATTTTTTGAACTGTACCAAAAATGATTCAAAATGTCAATTGGATCGTGCCTCATGTTGAATAACCACTTTTTAAACCCTCACAGTGACCAAAATTGCCATTTTTACAGAGTTTTGCTTACTGAAAAGCTTTAATTTTGACCCGTTTCAGGCACAGAAATGACTTTAAACACACTTATTTTAGTTGAAAAAGTCATAATGCACATCCAACAGTCATTTAGAGTCAAAAGATTAAATGTTAAAATTTCATCATTATAGACCATTTTGGGAACGTTCCACATGTCCGGAGTCATCGTTTTTCATCCAAAAATTTATTTTTTGGACTGTACCCAAAATGATTCAAAATGTCAATTGGATCGTGCCTCATGTTGAATAACCACTTTTTAAACCCTCACAGTGACCAAAAGTGCCATTTTTACAGAGTTTTGCTTACTCAAAAGCTTCAATTTTGACCTGTTTCAGGCACAGAAATGACTTTAAACACACGTATTTTAGTTGAAAAAGTCATAATGCACATCCAACAGTCATTTAGAGTCAAAAGATTAAATGTTAAAATTTCATCATTATAGACCATTTTGGGAATGTTCGACATGTCCGGAGTCATCGTTTTTCATCCAAAAATTGATTTTTTGGACTGTACCCAAAATGATTCAAAATGTCAATTGGATCGTGCCTCATGTTGAATAACCACTTTTTAAACCCTCACAGTGACCAAAAGTGCAATTTTTACAGAGTTTTGCTTACTCAAAAGCTTCAATTTTGACCCGTTTCAGGCATAGAAATGACTTTAAACACACTTATTTTAGTTGAAAAAGTCATAATTCACATCCAACAGTCATTAAGAGTCAAGAGATTAAATGTTAACATTTCATCATTATAGACCATTTTGGGAACGTTCGACATGTCCGGAGTCATCGTTTTTCATCCGAAAATTGATTTTTTGGACTGTACCCAAAATGATTCAAAATGTCAATTGGATCGTGCCTCATGTTGAATAACCACTTTTTAAACCCTCACAGTGACCAAAAGTGCCATTTTTACAGAGTTTTGCTTACTCAAAAGCTTCAATTTTGACCCGTTTCAGGCACAGAAATGACTTTAAACACACGTATTTTAGTTGAAAAAGTCATAATTCACATCCAACAGTCATTTAGAGTCAAAAGATTAAATGTTAAAATTTCATCATTATAGACCATTTTGGGAACGTTCTGCATGTCCGGAGTCATCGTTTTTCATCCGAAAATTGATTTTTTGGACTGTACCAAAAATTATTCAAAATGTCAATTGGATCGTGCCTCATGTTTAATAACCACTTTTTAAACCCTCACAGTGACCAAAATTGCCATTTTTACAGAGTTTTCCTTACTCAAAAGCTTCAATTTTGACCCGTTTCAGGCACAGAAATGACTTTAAACACACTTATTTTAGTTGAAAAAGTCATAATGCACATCCAACAGTCATTTAGAGTCAAAAGATTAAATGTTAAAATTTCATCATTATAGACCATTTTGGGAACGTTCGACATGTCCGGAGTCATCGTTTTTCATCCGAAAATTGTTTTTTTGGACTGTACCAAAAATGATTCAAAATGTCAATTGGATCGTGCCTCATGTTGAATAACCACTGTTTAAACCCTCACAGTGACCAAAAGTGCCATTTTTACAGAGTTTTGCTTACTCAAAAGCTTCATTTTTGACTTGTTTCAGGCACAGAAATGACTTTAAACACACGTATTTTAGTTGGAAAAGTCATAATTCACATCCAACAGTCATTTAGAGTCAAAAGATTAAATGTTAAAATTTCATCATTATAGACCATTTTGGGAACGTTCCGCATGTCCGGAATCATCGTTTTTCATCCGAAAATTGATTTTTTGGACTGTACCAAAAATGATTCAAAATGTCAATTGGATCGTGCCTCATGTTGAATAACCACTTTTTAAACCCTCACAGTGACCAAAAGTGCCATTTTTACAGAGTTTTGCTTACTCAAAAGCTTCAATTTTGACCCGTTTCAGGCACAGAAATGACTTTAAACACACTTATTTTAGTTGAAAAAGTCATAATTCACATCCAACAGTCATTTAGAGTCAAAAGATTAAATGTTAAAATTTCATCATTATAGACCATTTTGGGAACGTTCGGCATGTCCGGAGTCATCGTTTTTCATCCGAAAATCGATTTTTTGGACTGTACCAAAAATGATTCAAAATGTCAATTAGATTGTGCCTCATGTTGAATAACCACTTTTTAACCCCTTCCAGGCTCATGACGAGCTGGGCTCGTCATGGTGTAGCCTCCTCAAACACTGATGACGAGCCCAGCTCGTCATGAACAATGGGAAATGGGAAGATCCAGCACAGCAGCAAAATATCGCTAGCAGCGATGGTGTTAAACCCTCACAGTGACCAAAATTGCCATTTTTACAGAGTTTTCCTTACTCAAAAGCTTCAATTTTGACCCGTTTCAGGCACAGAAAGGACTTTAAACACACTTATTTTAGTTGAAAAAGTCATAATGCACATCCAACAGTCATTTAGAGTCAAAAGATTAAATGTTAAAATTTCATCATTATAGACCATTTTGGGAACGTTCGACATGTCCGGAGTCATCGTTTTTCATCCGAAAATTGATTTTTTGGACTGTACCCAAAATGATTCAAAATGTCAATTGGATCGTGCCTCATGTTGAATAACCACTTTTTAAACCCTCACAGTGACCAAAAGTGCCATTTTTACAGAGTTTTGCTTACTCAAAAGCTTCAATTTTGACCCGTTTCAGGCACAGAAATGACTTTAAACACACTTATTTTAGTTGAAAAAGTCATAATTCACATCCAACAGTCATTTAGAGTCAAAAGATTAAATGTTAAAATTTCATCATTATAGACCATTTTGGGAACGTTCGACATGTCCGGAGTCATCGTTTTTCATCCGAAAATTGATTTTTTGGACTGTACCCAAAATGATTCAAAATGTCAATTGGGTCGTGCCTCATGTTGAATAACCACTTTTTAAACCCTCACAGTGACCAAAAGTGCCATTTTTACAGAGTTTTGCTTACTCAAAAGCTTCAATTTTGACCCGTTTCAGGCACAGAAATGACTTTAAACACACGTATTTTAGTTGAAAAAGTCATAATTCACATCCAACAGTCATTTAGAGTCAAAAGATTAAATGTTAAAATTTCATCATTATAGACCATTTTGGGAACGTTCGGCATCTGAAAATTGATTTTTTGGACTGTACCAAAAATGATTCAAAATGTCAATTGGATCGTGCCTCATGTTGAATAACCACTTTTTAAACCCTCACAGTGACCAAAAGTGCCATTTTTACAGAGTTTTGCTTACTCAAAAGCTTCAATTTTGACCCGTTTCAGGCACAGAAATGACTTTAAACACACTTATTTTAGTTGAAAAAGTCATAATTCACATCCAACAGTCATTTAGAGTCAAAAGATTAAATGTTAAAATTTCATCATTATAGACCATTTTGGGAACGTTCGGCATGTCCGGAGTCATCGTTTTTCATCCGAAAATCGATTTTTTGGACTGTACCAAAAATGATTCAAAATGTCAATTGGATTGTGCCTCATGTTGAATAACCACTTTTTAACCCCTTCCAGGCTCATGACGAGCTGGGCTCGTCATGGTGTAGCCTCCTCAAACACTGATGACGAGCCCAGCTCGTCATGAACAATGGGAAATGGGAAGATCCAGCACAGCAGCAAAATATCGCTAGCAGCGATGGTGTTAAACCCTCACAGTGACCAAAATTGCCATTTTTACAGAGTTTTCCTTACTCAAAAGCTTCAATTTTGACCCGTTTCAGGCACAGAAAGGACTTTAAACACACTTATTTTAGTTGAAAAAGTCATAATGCACATCCAACAGTCATTTAGAGTCAAAAGATTAAATGTTAAAATTTCATCATTATAGACCATTTTGGGAACGTTCGACATGTCCGGAGTCATCGTTTTTCATCCGAAAATTGATTTTTTGGACTGTACCCAAAATGATTCAAAATGTCAATTGGGTCGTGCCTCATGTTGAATAACCACTTTTTAAACCCTCACAGTGACCAAAAGTGCAATTTTTACAGAGTTTTCCTTACTCAAAAGCTTCAATTTTGACCCGTTTCAGGCACAGAAAGGACTTTAAACACACTTATTTTAGTTGAAAAAGTCATAATGCACATCCAACAGTCATTTAGAGTCAAAAGATTAAATGTTAAAATTTCATCATTATAGACCATTTTGGGAACGTTCGACATGTCCGGAGTCATCGTTTTTCATCCGAAAATTGATTTTTTGGACTGTACCCAAAATGATTCAAAATGTCAATTGGATCGTGCCTCATGTTGAATAACCACTTTTTAAACCCTCACAGTGACCAAAAGTGCCATTTTTACAGAGTTTTGCTTACTCAAAAGCTTCAATTTTGACCCGTTTCAGGCACAGAAATGACTTTAAACACACTTATTTTAGTTGAAAAAGTCATAATTCACATCCAACAGTCATTTAGAGTCAAAAGATTAAATGTTAAAATTTCATCATTATAGACCATTTTGGGAACGTTCGACATGTCCGGAGTCATCGTTTTTCATCCGAAAATTGATTTTTTGGACTGTACCCAAAATGATTCAAAATGTCAATTGGGTCGTGCCTCATGTTGAATAACCACTTTTTAAACCCTCACAGTGACCAAAAGTGCCATTTTTACAGAGTTTTGCTTACTCAAAAGCTTCAATTTTGACCCGTTTCAGGCACAGAAATGACTTTAAACACACGTATTTTAGTTGAAAAAGTCATAATTCACATCCAACAGTCATTTAGAGTCAAAAGATTAAATGTTAAAATTTCATCATTATAGACCATTTTGGGAACGTTCGGCATGTCCGGAGTCATCGTTTTTCATCTGAAAATTGATTTTTTGGACTGTACCAAAAATGATTCAAAATGTCAATTGGATCGTGCCTCATGTTGAATAACCACTTTTTAAACCCTCACAGTGACCAAAAGTGCCATTTTTACAGAGTTTTGCTTACTCAAAAGCTTCAATTTTGACCCGTTTCAGGCACAGAAATGACTTTAAACACACTTATTTTAGTTGAAAAAGTCATAATTCACATCCAACAGTCATTTAGAGTCAAAAGATTAAATGTTAAAATTTCATCATTATAGACCATTTTGGGAACGTTCGGCATGTCCGGAGTCATCGTTTTTCATCCGAAAATCGATTTTTTGGACTGTACCAAAAATGATTCAAAATGTCAATTGGATTGTGCCTCATGTTGAATAACCACTTTTTAACCCCTTCCAGGCTCATGACGAGCTGGGCTCGTCATGGTGTAGCCTCCTCAAACACTGATGACGAGCCCAGCTCGTCATGAACAATGGGAAATGGGAAGATCCAGCACAGCAGCAAAATATCGCTAGCAGCGATGGTGTTAAACCCTCACAGTGACCAAAATTGCCATTTTTACAGAGTTTTCCTTACTCAAAAGCTTCAATTTTGACCCGTTTCAGGCACAGAAAGGACTTTAAACACACTTATTTTAGTTGAAAAAGTCATAATGCACATCCAACAGTCATTTAGAGTCAAAAGATTAAATGTTAAAATTTCATCATTATAGACCATTTTGGGAACGTTCGACATGTCCGGAGTCATCGTTTTTCATCCGAAAATTGATTTTTTGGACTGTACCCAAAATGATTCAAAATGTCAATTGGATCGTGCCTCATGTTGAATAACCACTTTTTAAACCCTCACAGTGACCAAAAGTGCCATTTTTACAGAGTTTTGCTTACTCAAAAGCTTCAATTTTGACCCGTTTCAGGCACAGAAATGACTTTAAACACACTTATTTTAGTTGAAAAAGTCATAATTCACATCCAACAGTCATTTAGAGTCAAAAGATTAAATGTTAAAATTTCATCATTATAGACCATTTTGGGAACGTTCGACATGTCCGGAGTCATCGTTTTTCATCCGAAAATTGATTTTTTGGACTGTACCCAAAATGATTCAAAATGTCAATTGGGTCGTGCCTCATGTTGAATAACCACTTTTTAAACCCTCACAGTGACCAAAAGTGCCATTTTTACAGAGTTTTGCTTACTCAAAAGCTTCAATTTTGACCCGTTTCAGGCACAGAAATGACTTTAAACACACGTATTTTAGTTGAAAAAGTCATAATTCACATCCAACAGTCATTTAGAGTCAAAAGATTAAATGTTAAAATTTCATCATTATAGACCATTTTGGGAACGTTCGGCATGTCCGGAGTCATCGTTTTTCATCTGAAAATTGATTTTTTGGACTGTACCAAAAATGATTCAAAATGTCAATTGGATCGTGCCTCATGTTGAATAACCACTTTTTAAACCCTCACAGTGACCAAAATTGCCATTTTTACAGAGTTTTCCTTACTCAAAAGCTTCAATTTTGACCCGTTTCAGGCACAGAAATGACTTTAAACACACTTATTTTAGTTGAAAAAGTCATAATTCACATCCAACAGTCATTTAGAGTCAAAAGATTAAATGTTAAAATTTCATCATTATAGACCATTTTGGGAACGTTCGGCATGTCCGGAGTCATCGTTTTTCATCCGAAAATTGATTTTTTGGACTGTACCAAAAATGATTCAAAATGTCAATTGGATCGTGCCTCATGTTGAATAACCACTTTTTAAACCCTCACAGTGACCAAAATTGCCATTTTTACAGAGTTTTCCTTACTCAAAAGCTTCAATTTTGACCCGTTTCAGGCATAGAAATGACTTTAAACACACTTATTTTAGTTGAAAAAGTCATAATTCACATCCAACAGTCATTAAGAGTCAAGAGATTAAATGTTAACATTTCATCATTATAGACCATTTTGGGAACGTTCGACATGTCCGGAGTCATCGTTTTTCATCCGAAAATTGATTTTTTGGACTGTACCCAAAATGATTCAAAATGTCAATTGGATCATGCCTCATGTTGAATAACCACTTTTTAAACCCTCACAGTGACCAAAAGTGCCATTTTTACAGAGTTTTGCTTACTCAAAAGCTTCAATTTTGACCCGTTTCAGGCACAGAAATGACTTTAAACACACGTATTTTAGTTGAAAAAGTCATAATTCACATCCAACAGTCATTTAGAGTCAAAAGATTAAATGTTAAAATTTCATCATTATAGACCATTTTGGGAACGTTCTGCATGTCCGGAGTCATCGTTTTTCATCCGAAAATTGATTTTTTGGACTGTACCAAAAATGATTCAAAATGTCAATTGGATCGTGCCTCATGTTGAATAACCACTTTTTAAACCCTCACAGTGACCAAAAGTGCCATTTTTACAGAGTTTTGCTTACTCAAAAGCTTCAATTTTGACCCATTTCAGGCACAGAAATGACTTTAAACACACGTATTTTAGTTGAAAAAGTCATAATGCACATCCAACAGTCATTTAGAGTCAAAAGATTAAATGTTAAAATTTCATCATTATAGACCATTTTGGGAACGTTCGACATGTCCGGAGTCATCGTTTTTCATCCGAAAATTGATTTTTTGGACTGTACCCAAAATGATTTAAAATGTCAATTGGATCGTGCCTCATGTTGAATAACCACTTTTTAAACCCTCACAGTGACCAAAAGTGCCATTTTTACAGAGTTTTGCTTACTCAAAAGCTTCAATTTTGACCCGTTTCAGGCACAGAAATGACTTTAAACACACTTATTTTAGTTGAAAAAGTCATAATGCACATCCAACAGTCATTTAGAGTCAAAAGATTAAATGTTAAAATTTCATCATTATAGACCATTTTGGGAACGTTCGGCATGTCCGGAGTCATCGTTTTTCATCCGAAAAATGATTTTTTGGACTGTACCAAAAATGATTCAAAATGTCAATTGGATCGTGCCTCATGTTGAATAACCACTGTTTAAACCCTCACAGTGACCTAAAGTGCCATTTTTACAGAGTTTTGCTTACTCAAAAGCTTCAATTTTGACCCGTTTCAGGCACAGAAATGACTTTAAACACACGTATTTTAGTTGAAAAAGTCATAATTCACATCCAACAGTCATTTAGAGTCAAAAGATTAAATGTTAAAATTTCATCATTATAGACCATTTTGGGAACGTTCCGCATGTCCGGAATCATCGTTTTTCATCCGAAAATTGATTTTTTGGACTGTACCAAAAATGATTCAAAATGTCAATTGGATCGTGCCTCATGTTGAATAACCACTTTTTAAACCCTCACAGTGACCAAAATTGCCATTTTTACAGAGTTTTGCTTACTCAAAAGCTTCAATTTTGACCCGTTTCAGGCACAGAAATGACTTTAAACACACTTATTTTAGTTGAAAAAGTCATAATGCACATCCAACAGTCATTTAGAGTCAAAAGATTAAATGTTAAAATTTCATCATTATAGACCATTTTGGGAACGTTCGGCATGTCCGGAGTCATCGTTTTTCATCCGAAAATTGATTTTTTGGACTGTACCAAAAATGATTCAAAATGTCAATTGGATCGTGCCTCATGTTGAATAACCACTTTTTAAACCCTCACAGTGACCAAAATTGCCATTTTTACAGAGTTTTCCTTACTCAAAAGCTTCAATTTTGACCCGTTTCAGGCATAGAAATGACTTTAAACACACTTATTTTAGTTGAAAAAGTCATAATTCACATCCAACAGTCATTAAGAGTCAAGAGATTAAATGTTAACATTTCATCATTATAGACCATTTTGGGAACGTTCGACATGTCCGGAGTCATCGTTTTTCATCCGAAAATTGATTTTTTGGACTGTACCCAAAATGATTCAAAATGTCAATTGGATCGTGCCTCATGTTGAATAACCACTTTTTAAACCCTCACAGTGACCAAAAGTGCCATTTTTACAGAGTTTTGCTTACTCAAAAGCTTCAATTTTGACCCGTTTCAGGCACAGAAATGACTTTAAACACACGTATTTTAGTTGAAAAAGTCATAATTCACATCCAACAGTCATTTAGAGTCAAAAGATTAAATGTTAACATTTCATCATTATAGACCATTTTGGGAACGTTCTGCATGTCCGGAGTCATCGTTTTTCATCCGAAAATTGATTTTTTGGACTGTACCAAAAATGATTCAAAATGTCAATTGGATCGTGCCTCATGTTGAATAACCACTTTTTAAACGCTCACAGTGACCAAAAGTGCCATTTTTACAGAGTTTTGCTTACTCAAAAGCTTCAATTTTGACCCATTTCAGGCACAGAAATGACTTTAAACACACGTATTTTAGTTGAAAAAGTCATAATGCACATCCAACAGTCATTTAGAGTCAAAAGATTAAATGTTAAAATTTCATCATTATAGACCATTTTGGGAACGTTCGACATGTCCGGAGTCATCGTTTTTCATCCGAAAATTGATTTTTTGGACTGTACCCAAAATGATTTAAAATGTCAATTGGATCGTGCCTCATGTTGAATAACCACTTTTTAAACCCTCACAGTGACCAAAAGTGCCATTTTTACAGAGTTTTGCTTACTCAAAAGCTTCAATTTTGACCCGTTTCAGGCACAGAAATGACTTTAAACACACTTATTTTAGTTGAAAAAGTCATAATGCACATCCAACAGTCATTTAGAGTCAAAAGATTAAATGTTAAAATTTCATCATTATAGACCATTTTGGGAACGTTCGGCATGTCCGGAGTCATCGTTTTTCATCCGAAAAATGATTTTTTGGACTGTACCAAAAATGATTCAAAATGTCAATTGGATCGTGCCTCATGTTGAATAACCACTGTTTAAACCCTCACAGTGACCTAAAGTGCCATTTTTACAGAGTTTTGCTTACTCAAAAGCTTCAATTTTGACCCGTTTCAGGCACAGAAATGACTTTAAACACACGTATTTTAGTTGAAAAAGTCATAATTCACATCCAACAGTCATTTAGAGTCAAAAGATTAAATGTTAAAATTTCATCATTATAGACCATTTTGGGAACGTTCCGCATGTCCGGAATCATCGTTTTTCATCCGAAAATTGATTTTTTGGACTGTACCAAAAATGATTCAAAATGTCAATTGGATCGTGCCTCATGTTGAATAACCACTTTTTAAACCCTCACAGTGACCAAAATTGCCATTTTTACAGAGTTTTGCTTACTCAAAAGCTTCAATTTTGACCCGTTTCAGGCACAGAAATGACTTTAAACACACTTATTTTAGTTGAAAAAGTCATAATGCACATCCAACAGTCATTTAGAGTCAAAAGATTAAATGTTAAAATTTCATCATTATAGACCATTTTGGGAACGTTCGGCATGTCCGGAGTCATCGTTTTTCATCCGAAAATTGATTTTTTGGACTGTACCAAAAATGATTCAAAATGTCAATTGGATCGTGCCTCATGTTGAATAACCACTTTTTAAACCCTCACAGTGACCAAAATTGCCATTTTTACAGAGTTTTCCTTACTCAAAAGCTTCAATTTTGACCCGTTTCAGGCACAGAAATGACTTTAAACACACTTATTTTAGTTGAAAAAGTCATAATTCACATCCAACAGTCATTAAGAGTCAAGAGATTAAATGTTAAAATTTCATCATTATAGACCATTTTGGGAACGTTCGACATGTCCGGAGTCATCGTTTTTCATCCGAAAATTGATTTTTTGGACTGTACCCAAAATGATTCAAAATGTCAATTGGATCGTGCCTCATGTTGAATAACCACTTTTTAAACCCTCCCAGTGACCAAAAGTGCCATTTTTACAGAGTTTTGCTTACTCAAAAGCTTCAATTTTGACCCGTTTCAGGCACAGAAATGACTTTAAACACACTTATTTTAGTTGAAAAAGTCATAATTCACATCCAACAGTCATTTAGAGTCAAAAGATTAAATGTTAAAATTTCATCATTATAGACCATTTTGGGAACGTTCGGCATGTCCGGAGTCATCGTTTTTCATCCGAAAATCGATTTTTTGGACTGTACCAAAAATGATTCAAAATGTCAATTGGATCGTGCCTCATGTTGAATAACCACTTTTTAACCCCTTCCAGGCTCATGACGAGCTGGGCTCGTCATGGTGTAGCCTCCTCAAACACTGATGACGAGCCCAGCTCGTCATGAACAATGGGAAATGGGAAGATCCAGCACAGCAGCAAAATATCGCTAGCAGCGATGGTGTTAAACCCTCACAGTGACCAAAATTGCCATTTTTACAGAGTTTTCCTTATTCAAAAGCTTCAATTTTGACCCGTTTCAGGCACAGAAATGACTTTAAACACACTTATTTTAGTTGAAAAAGTCATAATTCACATCCAACAGTCATTTAGAGTCAAAAGAATAAATGTTAAAATTTCATCATTATAGACCATTTTGGGAACGTTCGGCATGTCCGGAGTCATCGTTTTTCATCCGAAAATTGATTTTTTGAACTGTACCCAAAATGATTCAAAATGTCAATTGGATCGTGCCTCATGTTGAATAACCACTTTTTAAACCCTCACAGTGACCAAAAGTGCAATTTTTACAGAGTTTTGCTTACTCAAAAGCTTCAATTTTGACCCGTTTCAGGCACAGAAATGACTTTAAACACACTTATTTTAGTTGAAAAAGTCATAATTCACATCCAACAGTCATTTAGAGTCAAAAGATTAAATGTTAAAATTTCATCATTATAGACCATTTTGGGAACGTTCGGCATGTCCGGAGTCATCGTTTTTCATCCGAAAATTGATTTTTTGGACTGTACCAAAAATGATTCAAAATGTCAATTGGATCGTGCCTCATGTTGAATAACCACTTTTTAAACCCTCACAGTGACCAAAAGTGCCATTTTTACAGAGTTTTGCTTACTCAAAAGCTTCAATTTTGACCCGTTTCAGGCACAGAAATGACTTTAAACACACGTATTTTAGTTGAAAAAGTCATAATGCACATCCAACAGTCATTTAGAGTCAAAAGATTAAATGTTAAAATTTCATCATTATAGACCATTTTGGGAATGTTCGACATGTCCGGAGTCATCGTTTTTCATCCAAAAATTGATTTTTTGGACTGTACCCAAAATGATTCAAAATGTCAATTGGATCGTGCCTCATGTTGAATAACCACTTTTTAAACCCTCACAGTGACCAAAAGTGCAATTTTTACAGAGTTTTGCTTACTCAAAAGCTTCAATTTTGACCCGTTTCAGGCACAGAAATGACTTTAAACACACTTATTTTAGTTGAAAAAGTCATAATTCACATCCAACAGTCATTTAGAGTCAAGAGATTAAATGTTAACATTTCATCATTATAGACCATTTTGGGAACGTTCGACATGTCCGGAGTCATCGTTTTTCATCCGAAAATTGATTTTTTGGACTGTACCCAAAATGATTCAAAATGTCAATTGGATCGTGCCTCATGTTGAATAACCACTTTTTAAACCCTCACAGTGACCAAAAGTGCCATTTTTACAGAGTTTTGCTTACTCAAAAGCTTCAATTTTGACCCGTTTCAGGCACAGAAATGACTTTAAACACACGTATTTTAGTTGAAAAAGTCATAATTCACATCCAACAGTCATTTAGAGTCAAAAGATTAAATGTTAAAATTTCATCATTATAGACCATTTTGGGAACGTTCTGCATGTCCGGAGTCATCGTTTTTCATCCGAAAATTGATTTTTTGGACTGTACCAAAAATGATTCAAAATGTCAATTGGATCGTGCCTCATGTTTAATAACCACTTTTTAAACCCTCACAGTGACCAAAATTGCCATTTTTACAGAGTTTTCCTTACTCAAAAGCTTCAATTTTGACCCGTTTCAGGCACAGAAATGACTTTAAACACACTTATTTTAGTCGAAAAAGTCATAATGCACATCCAACAGTCATTTAGAGTCAAAAGATTAAATGTTAAAATTTCATCATTATAGACCATTTTGGGAACGTTCGACATGTCCGGAGTCATCGTTTTTCATCCGAAAATTGTTTTTTTGGACTGTACCAAAAATGATTCAAAATGTCAATTGGATCGTGCCTCATGTTGAATAACCACTGTTTAAACCCTCACAGTGACCAAAAGTGCCATTTTTACAGAGTTTTGCTTACTCAAAAGCTTCATTTTTGACTTGTTTCAGGCACAGAAATGACTTTAAACACACGTATTTTAGTTGAAAAAGTCATAATTCACATCCAACAGTCATTTAGAGTCAAAAGATTAAATGTTAAAATTTCATCATTATAGACCATTTTGGGAACGTTCCGCATGTCCGGAATCATCGTTTTTCATCCGAAAATTGATTTTTTGGACTGTACCCAAAATGATTCAAAATGTCAATTGGGTCGTGCCTCATGTTGAATAACCACTTTTTAAACCCTCACAGTGACCAAAAGTGCCATTTTTACAGAGTTTTGCTTACTCAAAAGCTTCAATTTTGACCCGTTTCAGGCACAGAAATGACTTTAAACACACGTATTTTAGTTGAAAAAGTCATAATTCACATCCAACAGTCATTTAGAGTCAAAAGATTAAATGTTAAAATTTCATCATTATAGACCATTTTGGGAACGTTCGGCATGTCCGGAGTCATCGTTTTTCATCTGAAAATTGATTTTTTGGACTGTACCAAAAATGATTCAAAATGTCAATTGGATCGTGCCTCATGTTGAATAACCACTTTTTAAACCCTCACAGTGACCAAAAGTGCCATTTTTACAGAGTTTTGCTTACTCAAAAGCTTCAATTTTGACCCGTTTCAGGCACAGAAATGACTTTAAACACACTTATTTTAGTTGAAAAAGTCATAATTCACATCCAACAGTCATTTAGAGTCAAAAGATTAAATGGTAAAATTTCATCATTATAGACCATTTTGGGAACGTTCGGCATGTCCGGAGTCATCGTTTTTCATCCGAAAATCGATTTTTTGGACTGTACCAAAAATGATTCAAAATGTCAATTGGATTGTGCCTCATGTTGAATAACCACTTTTTAACCCCTTCCAGGCTCATGACGAGCTGGGCTCGTCATGGTGTAGCCTCCTCAAACACTGATGACGAGCCCAGCTCGTCATGAACAATGGGAAATGGGAAGATCCAGCACAGCAGCAAAATATCACTAGCAGCGATGGTGTTAAACCCTCACAGTGACCAAAATTGCCATTTTTACAGAGTTTTCCTTACTCAAAAGCTTCAATTTTGACCCGTTTCAGGCACAGAAAGGACTTTAAACACACTTATTTTAGTTGAAAAAGTCATAATGCACATCCAACAGTCATTTTGAGTCAAAAGATTAAATGTTAAAATTTCATCATTATAGACCATTTTGGGAACGTTCGACATGTCCGGAGTCATCGTTTTTCATCCGAAAATTGATTTTTTGGACTGTACCCAAAATGATTCAAAATGTCAATTGGATCGTGCCTCATGTTGAATAACCACTTTTTAAACCCTCACAGTGACCAAAAGTGCCATTTTTACAGAGTTTTGCTTACTCAAAAGCTTCAATTTTGACCCGTTTCAGGCACAGAAATGACTTTAAACACACTTATTTTAGTTGAAAAAGTCATAATTCACATCCAACAGTCATTTAGAGTCAAAAGATTAAATGTTAAAATTTCATCATTATAGACCATTTTGGGAACGTTCGACATGTCCGGAGTCATCGTTTTTCATCCGAAAATTGATTTTTTGGACTGTACCCAAAATGATTCAAAATGTCAATTGGGTCGTGCCTCATGTTGAATACCCACTTTTTAAACCCTCACAGTGACCAAAAGTGCCATTTTTACAGAGTTTTGCTTACTCAAAAGCTTCAATTTTGACCCGTTTCAGGCACAGAAATGACTTTAAACACACGTATTTTAGTTGAAAAAGTCATAATTCACATCCAACAGTCATTTAGAGTCAAAAGATTAAATGTTAAAATTTCATCATTATAGACCATTTTGGGAACGTTCGGCATGTCCGGAGTCATCGTTTTTCATCTGAAAATTGATTTTTTGGACTGTACCAAAAATGATTCAAAATGTCAATTGGATCGTGCCTCATGTTGAATAACCACTTTTTAAACCCTCACAGTGACCAAAATTGCCATTTTTACAGAGTTTTCCTTACTCAAAAGCTTCAATTTTGACCCGTTTCAGGCACAGAAATGACTTTAAACACACTTATTTTAGTTGAAAAAGTCATAATTCACATCCAACAGTCATTTAGAGTCAAAAGATTAAATGTTAAAATTTCATCATTATAGACCATTTTGGGAACGTTCGGCATGTCCGGAGTCATCGTTTTTCATCCGAAAATTGATTTTTTGGACTGTACCAAAAATGATTCAAAATGTCAATTGGATCGTGCCTCATGTTGAATAACCACTTTTTAAACCCTCACAGTGACCAAAATTGCCATTTTTACAGAGTTTTCCTTACTCAAAAGCTTCAATTTTGACCCGTTTCAGGCATAGAAATGACTTTAAACACACTTATTTTAGTTGAAAAAGTCATAATTCACATCCAACAGTCATTAAGAGTCAAGAGATTAAATGTTAACATTTCATCATTATAGACCATTTTGGGAACGTTCGACATGTCCGGAGTCATCGTTTTTCATCCGAAAATTGATTTTTTGGACTGTACCCAAAATGATTCAAAATGTCAATTGGATCGTGCCTCATGTTGAATAACCACTTTTTAAACCCTCACAGTGACCAAAAGTGCCATTTTTACAGAGTTTTGCTTACTCAAAAGCTTCAATTTTGACCCGTTTCAGGCACAGAAATGACTTTAAACACACGTATTTTAGTTGAAAAAGTCATAATTCACATCCAACAGTCATTTAGAGTCAAAAGATTAAATGTTAAAATTTCATCATTATAGACCATTTTGGGAACGTTCTGCATGTCCGGAGTCATCGTTTTTCATCCGAAAATTGATTTTTTGGACTGTACCAAAAATGATTCAAAATGTCAATTGGATCGTGCCTCATGTTGAATAACCACTTTTTAAACCCTCACAGTGACCAAAAGTGCCATTTTTACAGAGTTTTGCTTACTCAAAAGCTTCAATTTTGACCCATTTCAGGCACAGAAATGACTTTAAACACACGTATTTTAGTTGAAAAAGTCATAATGCACATCCAACAGTCATTTAGAGTCAAAAGATTAAATGTTAAAATTTCATCATTATAGACCATTTTGGGAACGTTCGACATGTCCGGAGTCATCGTTTTTCATCCGAAAATTGATTTTTTGGACTGTACCCAAAATGATTTAAAATGTCAATTGGATCGTGCCTCATGTTGAATAACCACTTTTTAAACCCTCACAGTGACCAAAAGTGCCATTTTTACAGAGTTTTGCTTACTCAAAAGCTTCAATTTTGACCCGTTTCAGGCACAGAAATGACTTTAAACACACGTATTTTAGTTGAAAAAGTCATAATTCACATCCAACAGTCATTTAGAGTCAAAAGATTAAATGTTAAAATTTCATCATTATAGACCATTTTGGGAACGTTCGGCATGTCCGGAGTCATCGTTTTTCATCTGAAAATTGATTTTTTGGACTGTACCAAAAATGATTCAAAATGTCAATTGGATCGTGCCTCATGTTGAATAACCACTTTTTAAACCCTCACAGTGACCAAAATTGCCATTTTTACAGAGTTTTCCTTACTCAAAAGCTTCAATTTTGACCCGTTTCAGGCACAGAAATGACTTTAAACACACTTATTTTAGTTGAAAAAGTCATAATTCACATCCAACAGTCATTTAGAGTCAAAAGATTAAATGTTAAAATTTCATCATTATAGACCATTTTGGGAACGTTCGGCATGTCCGGAGTCATCGTTTTTCATCCGAAAATTGATTTTTTGGACTGTACCAAAAATGATTCAAAATGTCAATTGGATCGTGCCTCATGTTGAATAACCACTTTTTAAACCCTCACAGTGACCAAAATTGCCATTTTTACAGAGTTTTCCTTACTCAAAAGCTTCAATTTTGACCCGTTTCAGGCATAGAAATGACTTTAAACACACTTATTTTAGTTGAAAAAGTCATAATTCACATCCAACAGTCATTAAGAGTCAAGAGATTAAATGTTAACATTTCATCATTATAGACCATTTTGGGAACGTTCGACATGTCCGGAGTCATCGTTTTTCATCCGAAAATTGATTTTTTTGGACTGTACCCAAAATGATTCAAAATGTCAATTGGATCGTGCCTCATGTTGAATAACCACTTTTTAAACCCTCACAGTGACCAAAAGTGCCATTTTTACAGAGTTTTGCTTACTCAAAAGCTTCAATTTTGACCCGTTTCAGGCACAGAAATGACTTTAAACACACGTATTTTAGTTGAAAAAGTCATAATTCACATCCAACAGTCATTTAGAGTCAAAAGATTAAATGTTAAAATTTCATCATTATAGACCATTTTGGGAACGTTCTGCATGTCCGGAGTCATCGTTTTTCATCCGAAAATTGATTTTTTGGACTGTACCAAAAATGATTCAAAATGTCAATTGGATCGTGCCTCATGTTGAATAACCACTTTTTAAACCCTCACAGTGACCAAAAGTGCCATTTTTACAGAGTTTTGCTTACTCAAAAGCTTCAATTTTGACCCATTTCAGGCACAGAAATGACTTTAAACACACGTATTTTAGTTGAAAAAGTCATAATGCACATCCAACAGTCATTTAGAGTCAAAAGATTAAATGTTAAAATTTCATCATTATAGACCATTTTGGGAACGTTCGACATGTCCGGAGTCATCGTTTTTCATCCGAAAATTGATATTTTGGACTGTACCCAAAATGATTTAAAATGTCAATTGGATCGTGCCTCATGTTGAATAACCACTTTTTAAACCCTCACAGTGACCAAAAGTGCCATTTTTACAGAGTTTTGCTTACTCAAAAGCCTCAATTTTGACCCGTTTCAGGCACAGAAATGACTTTAAACACACTTATTTTAGTTGAAAAAGTCATAATGCACATCCAACAGTCATTTAGAGTCAAAAGATTAAATGTTAAAATTTCATCATTATAGACCATTTTGGGAACGTTCGGCATGTCCGGAGTCATCGTTTTTCATCCGAAAAATGATTTTTTGGACTGTACCAAAAATGATTCAAAATGTCAATTGGATCGTGCCTCATGTTGAATAACCACTGTTTAAACCCTCACAGTGACCAAAATTGCCATTTTTACAGAGTTTTGCTTACTCAAAAGCTTCAATTTTGACCCGTTTCAGGCACAGAAATGACTTTAAACACACTTATTTTAGTTGAAAAAGTCATAATGCACATCCAACAGTCATTTAGAGTCAAAAGATTAAATGTTAAAATTTCATCATTATAGACCATTTTGGGAACGTTCGGCATGTCCGGAGTCATCGTTTTTCATCCGAAAATTGATTTTTTGGACTGTACCAAAAATGATTCAAAATGTCAATTGGATCGTGCCTCATGTTGAATAACCACTTTTTAAACCCTCACAGTGACCAAAATTGCCATTTTTACAGAGTTTTCCTTACTCAAAAGCTTCAATTTTGACCCGTTTCAGGCACAGAAATGACTTTAAACACACTTATTTTAGTTGAAAAAGTCATAATTCACATCCAACAGTCATTAAGAGTCAAGAGATTAAATGTTAAAATTTCATCATTATAGACCATTTTGGGAACGTTCGACATGTCCGGAGTCATCGTTTTTCATCCGAAAATTGATTTTTTGGACTGTACCCAAAATGATTCAAAATGTCAATTGGATCGTGCCTCATGTTGAATAACCACTTTTTAAACCCTCCCAGTGACCAAAAGTGCCATTTTTACAGAGTTTTGCTTACTCAAAAGCTTCAATTTTGACCCGTTTCAGGCACAGAAATGACTTTAAACACACTTATTTTAGTTGAAAAAGTCATAATTCACATCCAACAGTCATTTAGAGTCAAAAGATTAAATGTTAAAATTTCATCATTATAGACCATTTTGGGAACGTTCGGCATGTCCGGAGTCATCGTTTTTCATCCGAAAATCGATTTTTTGGACTGTACCAAAAATGATTCAAAATGTCAATTGGATCGTGCCTCATGTTGAATAACCACTTTTTAACCCCTTCCAGGCTCATGACGAGCTGGGCTCGTCATGGTGTAGCCTCCTCAAACACTGATGACGAGCCCAGCTCGTCATGAACAATGGGAAATGGGAAGATCCAGCACAGCAGCAAAATATCGCTAGCAGCGATGGTGTTAAACCCTCACAGTGACCAAAATTGCCATTTTTACAGAGTTTTCCTTATTCAAAAGCTTCAATTTTGACCCGTTTCAGGCACAGAAATGACTTTAAACACACTTATTTTAGTTGAAAAAGTCATAATTCACATCCAACAGTCATTTAGAGTCAAAAGAATAAATGTTAAAATTTCATCATTATAGACCATTTTGGGAACGTTCGGCATGTCCGGAGTCATCGTTTTTCATCCGAAAATTGATTTTTTGAACTGTACCCAAAATGATTCAAAATGTCAATTGGATCGTGCCTCATGTTGAATAACCACTTTTTAAACCCTCACAGTGACCAAAAGTGCAATTTTTACAGAGTTTTGCTTACTCAAAAGCTTCAATTTTGACCCGTTTCAGGCACAGAAATGACTTTAAACACACTTATTTTAGTTGAAAAAGTCATAATTCACATCCAACAGTCATTTAGAGTCAAAAGATTAAATGTTAAAATTTCATCATTATAGACCATTTTGGGAACGTTCGGCATGTCCGGAGTCATCGTTTTTCATCCGAAAATTGATTTTTTGGACTGTACCAAAAATGATTCAAAATGTCAATTGGATCGTGCCTCATGTTGAATAACCACTTTTTAAACCCTCACAGTGACCAAAAGTGCCATTTTTACAGAGTTTTGCTTACTCAAAAGCTTCAATTTTGACCCGTTTCAGGCACAGAAATGACTTTAAACACACGTATTTTAGTTGAAAAAGTCATAATGCACATCCAACAGTCATTTAGAGTCAAAAGATTAAATGTTAAAATTTCATCATTATAGACCATTTTGGGAATGTTCGACATGTCCGGAGTCATCGTTTTTCATCCAAAAATTGATTTTTTGGACTGTACCCAAAATGATTCAAAATGTCAATTGGATCGTGCCTCATGTTGAATAACCACTTTTTAAACCCTCACAGTGACCAAAAGTGCAATTTTTACAGAGTTTTGCTTACTCAAAAGCTTCAATTTTGACCCGTTTCAGGCACAGAAATGACTTTAAACACACTTATTTTAGTTGAAAAAGTCATAATTCACATCCAACAGTCATTTAGAGTCAAGAGATTAAATGTTAACATTTCATCATTATAGACCATTTTGGGAACGTTCGACATGTCCGGAGTCATCGTTTTTCATCCGAAAATTGATTTTTTGGACTGTACCCAAAATGATTCAAAATGTCAATTGGATCGTGCCTCATGTTGAATAACCACTTTTTAAACCCTCACAGTGACCAAAAGTGCCATTTTTACAGAGTTTTGCTTACTCAAAAGCTTCAATTTTGACCCGTTTCAGGCACAGAAATGACTTTAAACACACGTATTTTAGTTGAAAAAGTCATAATTCACATCCAACAGTCATTTAGAGTCAAAAGATTAAATGTTAAAATTTCATCATTATAGACCATTTTTGGAACGTTCTGCATGTCCGGAGTCATCGTTTTTCATCCGAAAATTGATTTTTTGGACTGTACCAAAAATGATTCAAAATGTCAATTGGATCGTGCCTCATGTTTAATAACCACTTTTTAAACCCTCACAGTGACCAAAATTGCCATTTTTACAGAGTTTTCCTTACTCAAAAGCTTCAATTTTGACCCGTTTCAGGCACAGAAATGACTTTAAACACACTTATTTTAGTCGAAAAAGTCATAATGCACATCCAACAGTCATTTAGAGTCAAAAGATTAAATGTTAAAATTTCATCATTATAGACCATTTTGGGAACGTTCGACATGTCCGGAGTCATCGTTTTTCATCCGAAAATTGTTTTTTTGGACTGTACCAAAAATGATTCAAAATGTCAATTGGATCGTGCCTCATGTTGAATAACCACTGTTTAAACCCTCACAGTGACCAAAAGTGCCATTTTTACAGAGTTTTGCTTACTCAAAAGCTTCATTTTTGACTTGTTTCAGGCACAGAAATGACTTTAAACACACGTATTTTAGTTGAAAAAGTCATAATTCACATCCAACAGTCATTTAGAGTCAAAAGATTAAATGTTAAAATTTCATCATTTAGACCATTTTGGGAACGTTCCGCATGTCCGGAATCATCGTTTTTCATCCGAAAATTGATTTTTTGGACTGTACCCAAAATGATTCAAAATGTCAATTGGGTCGTGCCTCATGTTGAATAACCACTTTTTAAACCCTCACAGTGACCAAAAGTGCCATTTTTACAGAGTTTTGCTTACTCAAAAGCTTCAATTTTGACCCGTTTCAGGCACAGAAATGACTTTAAACACACGTATTTTAGTTGAAAAAGTCATAATTCACATCCAACAGTCATTTAGAGTCAAAAGATTAAATGTTAAAATTTCATCATTATAGACCATTTTGGGAACGTTCGGCATGTCCGGAGTCATCGTTTTTCATCTGAAAATTGATTTTTTGGACTGTACCAAAAATGATTCAAAATGTCAATTGGATCGTGCCTCATGTTGAATAACCACTTTTTAAACCCTCACAGTGACCAAAAGTGCCATTTTTACAGAGTTTTGCTTACTCAAAAGCTTCAATTTTGACCCGTTTCAGGCACAGAAATGACTTTAAACACACTTATTTTAGTTGAAAAAGTCATAATTCACATCCAACAGTCATTTAGAGTCAAAAGATTAAATGGTAAAATTTCATCATTATAGACCATTTTGGGAACGTTCGGCATGTCCGGAGTCATCGTTTTTCATCCGAAAATCGATTTTTTGGACTGTACCAAAAATGATTCAAAATGTCAATTGGATTGTGCCTCATGTTGAATAACCACTTTTTAACCCCTTCCAGGCTCATGACGAGCTGGGCTCGTCATGGTGTAGCCTCCTCAAACACTGATGACGAGCCCAGCTCGTCATGAACAATGGGAAATGGGAAGATCCAGCACAGCAGCAAAATATCACTAGCAGCGATGGTGTTAAACCCTCACAGTGACCAAAATTGCCATTTTTACAGAGTTTTCCTTACTCAAAAGCTTCAATTTTGACCCGTTTCAGGCACAGAAAGGACTTTAAACACACTTATTTTAGTTGAAAAAGTCATAATGCACATCCAACAGTCATTTTGAGTCAAAAGATTAAATGTTAAAATTTCATCATTATAGACCATTTTGGGAACGTTCGACATGTCCGGAGTCATCGTTTTTCATCCGAAAATTGATTTTTTGGACTGTACCCAAAATGATTCAAAATGTCAATTGGATCGTGCCTCATGTTGAATAACCACTTTTTAAACCCTCACAGTGACCAAAAGTGCCATTTTTACAGAGTTTTGCTTACTCAAAAGCTTCAATTTTGACCCGTTTCAGGCACAGAAATGACTTTAAACACACTTATTTTAGTTGAAAAAGTCATAATTCACATCCAACAGTCATTTAGAGTCAAAAGATTAAATGTTAAAATTTCATCATTATAGACCATTTTGGGAACGTTCGACATGTCCGGAGTCATCGTTTTTCATCCGAAAATTGATTTTTTGGACTGTACCCAAAATGATTCAAAATGTCAATTGGGTCGTGCCTCATGTTGAATACCCACTTTTTAAACCCTCACAGTGACCAAAAGTGCCATTTTTACAGAGTTTTGCTTACTCAAAAGCTTCAATTTTGACCCGTTTCAGGCACAGAAATGACTTTAAACACACGTATTTTAGTTGAAAAAGTCATAATTCACATCCAACAGTCATTTAGAGTCAAAAGATTAAATGTTAAAATTTCATCATTATAGACCATTTTGGGAACGTTCGGCATGTCCGGAGTCATCGTTTTTCATCTGAAAATTGATTTTTTGGACTGTACCAAAAATGATTCAAAATGTCAATTGGATCGTGCCTCATGTTGAATAACCACTTTTTAAACCCTCACAGTGACCAAAAGTGCAATTTTTACAGAGTTTTGCTTACTCAAAAGCTTCAATTTTGACCCGTTTCAGGCACAGAAATGACTTTAAACACACTTATTTTAGTTGAAAAAGTCATAATTCACATCCAACAGTCATTTAGAGTCAAAAGAATAAATGTTAAAATTTCATCATTATAGACCATTTTGGGAACGTTCGGCATGTCCGGAGTCATCGTTTTTCATCCGAAAATTGATTTTTTGAACTGTACCAAAAATGATTCAAAATGTCAATTGGATTGTGCCTCATGTTGAATAACCACTTTTTAAACCCTCACAGTGACCTAAAGTGCCATTTTTACTGAGTTTTGCTTACTCAAAAGCTTCAATTTTGACCCGTTTCAGGCACAGAAATGACTTTAAACACACTTATTTTAGTTGAAAAAGTCATAATTCACATCCAACAGTCATTTAGAGTCAAAAGATTAAATGTTAAAATTTCATCATTATAGACCATTTTGGGAACGTTCCGCATGTCCGGAATCATCGTTTTTCATCCGAAAATTGATTTTTTGGACTGTACCAAAAATGATTCAAAATGTCAATTGGATCGTGCCTCATGTTGAATAACCACTTTTTAAACCCTCACAGTGACCAAAATTGCCATTTTTACAGAGTTTTGCTTACTGAAAAGCTTTAATTTTGACCCGTTTCAGGCACAGAAATGACTTTAAACACACTTATTTTAGTTGAAAAAGTCATAATGCACATCCAACAGTCATTTAGAGTCAAAAGATTAAATGTTAAAATTTCATCATTATAGACCATTTTGGGAACGTTCGACATGTCCGGAGTCATCGTTTTTCATCCAAAAATTGATTTTTTGGACTGTACCCAAAATGATTCAAAATGTCAATTGGATCGTGCCTCATGTTGAATAACCACTTTTTAAACCCTCACAGTGACCAAAAGTGCCATTTTTACAGAGTTTTGCTTACTCAAAAGCTTCAATTTTGACCCGTTTCAGGCACAGAAATGACTTTAAACACACGTATTTTAGTTGAAAAAGTCATAATGCACATCCAACAGTCATTTAGAGTCAAAAGATTAAATGTTAAAATTTCATCATTATAGACCATTTTGGGAATGTTCGACATGTCCGGAGTCATCGTTTTTCATCCAAAAATTGATTTTTTGGACTGTACCCAAAATGATTCAAAATGTCAATTGGATCGTGCCTCATGTTGAATAACCACTTTTTAAACCCTCACAGTGACCAAAAGTGCAATTTTTACAGAGTTTTGCTTACTCAAAAGCTTCAATTTTGACCCGTTTCAGGCACAGAAATGACTTTAAACACACTTATTTTAGTTGAAAAAGTCATAATTCACATCCAACAGTCATTTAGAGTCAAAAGATTAAATGTTAAAATTTCATCATTATAGACCATTTTGGGAACGTTCGGCATGTCCGGAGTCATCGTTTTTCATCCGAAAATTGATTTTTTGGACTGTACCAAAAATGATTCAAAATGTCAATTGGATCGTGCCTCATGTTGAATAACCACTTTTTAAACCCTCACAGTGACCAAAAGTGCCATTTTTACAGGGTTTTGCTTACTCAAAAGCTTCAATTTTGACCCGTTTCAGGCACAGAAATGACTTTAAACACACGTATTTTAGTTGAAAAAGTCATAATGCACATCCAACAGTCATTTAGAGTCAAAAGATTAAATGTTAAAATTTCATCATTATAGACCATTTTGGGAATGTTCGACATGTCCGGAGTCATCGTTTTTCATCCAAAAATTGATTTTTTGGACTGTACCCAAAATGATTCAAAATGTCAATTGGATCGTGCCTCATGTTGAATAACCACTTTTTAAACCCTCACAGTGACCAAAAGTGCAATTTTTACAGAGTTTTGCTTACTCAAAAGCTTCAATTTTGACCCGTTTCAGGCACAGAAATGACTTTAAACACACTTATTTTAGTTGAAAAAGTCATAATTCACATCCAACAGTCATTTAGAGTCAAGAGATTAAATGTTAACATTTCATCATTATAGACCATTTTGGGAACGTTCGACATGTCCGGAGTCATCGTTTTTCATCCGAAAATTGATTTTTTGGACTGTACCCAAAATGATTCAAAATGTCAATTGGATCGTGCCTCATGTTGAATAACCACTTTTTAAACCCTCACAGTGACCAAAAGTGCCATTTTTACAGAGTTTTGCTTACTCAAAAGCTTCAATTTTGACCCGTTTCAGGCACAGAAATGACTTTAAACACACGTATTTTAGTTGAAAAAGTCATAATTCACATCCAACAGTCATTTAGAGTCAAAAGATTAAATGTTAAAATTTCATCATTATAGACCATTTTGGGAACGTTCTGCATGTCCGGAGTCATCGTTTTTCATCCGAAAATTGATTTTTTGGACTGTACCAAAAATGATTCAAAATGTCAATTGGATCGTGCCTCATGTTTAATAACCACTTTTTAAACCCTCACAGTGACCAAAATTGCCATTTTTACAGAGTTTTCCTTACTCAAAAGCTTCAATTTTGACCCGTTTCAGGCACAGAAATGACTTTAAACACACTTATTTTAGTTGAAAAAGTCATAATGCACATCCAACAGTCATTTAGAGTCAAAAGATTAAATGTTAAAATTTCATCATTATAGACCATTTTGGGAACGTTCGACATGTCCGGAGTCATCGTTTTTCATCCGAAAATTGTTTTTTTGGACTGTACCAAAAATGATTCAAAATGTCAATTGGATCGTGCCTCATGTTGAATAACCACTGTTTAAACCCTCACAGTGACCAAAAGTGCCATTTTTACAGAGTTTTGCTTACTCAAAAGCTTCATTTTTGACTTGTTTCAGGCACAGAAATGACTTTAAACACACGTATTTTAGTTGAAAAAGTCATAATTCACATCCAACAGTCATTTAGAGTCAAAAGATTAAATGTTAAAATTTCATCATTATAGACCATTTTGGGAACGTTCCGCATGTCCGGAATCATCGTTTTTCATCCGAAAATTGATTTTTTGGACTGTACCAAAAATGATTCAAAATGTCAATTGGATCGTGCCTCATGTTGAATAACCACTTTTTAAACCCTCACAGTGACCAAAAGTGCCATTTTTACAGAGTTTTGCTTACTCAAAAGCTTCAATTTTGACCCGTTTCAGGCACAGAAATGACTTTAAACACACTTATTTTAGTTGAAAAAGTCATAATTCACATCCAACAGTCATTTAGAGTCAAAAGATTAAATGTTAAAATTTCATCATTATAGACCATTTTGGGAACGTTCGGCATGTCCGGAGTCATCGTTTTTCATCCGAAAATCGATTTTTTGGACTGTACCAAAAATGATTCAAAATGTCAATTGGATTGTGCCTCATGTTGAATAACCACTTTTTAACCCCTTCCAGGCTCATGACGAGCTGGGCTCGTCATGGTGTAGCCTCCTCAAACACTGATGACGAGCCCAGCTCGTCATGAACAATGGGAAATGGGAAGATCCAGCACAGCAGCAAAATATCGCTAGCAGCGATGGTGTTAAACCCTCACAGTGACCAAAATTGCCATTTTTACAGAGTTTTCCTTACTCAAAAGCTTCAATTTTGACCCGTTTCAGGCATAGAAATGACTTTAAACACACTTATTTTAGTTGAAAAAGTCATAATTCACATCCAACAGTCATTAAGAGTCAAGAGATTAAATGTTAACATTTCATCATTATAGACCATTTTGGGAACGTTCGACATGTCCGGAGTCATCGTTTTTCATCCGAAAATTGATTTTTTGGACTGTACCCAAAATGATTCAAAATGTCAATTGGATCGTGCCTCATGTTGAATAACCACTTTTTAAACCCTCACAGTGACCAAAAGTGCCATTTTTACAGAGTTTTGCTTACTCAAAAGCTTCAATTTTGACCCGTTTCAGGCACAGAAATGACTTTAAACACACGTATTTTAGTTGAAAAAGTCATAATTCACATCCAACAGTCATTTAGAGTCAAAAGATTAAATGTTAAAATTTCATCATTATAGACCATTTTGGGAACGTTCTGCATGTCCGGAGTCATCGTTTTTCATCCGAAAATTGATTTTTTGGACTGTACCAAAAATGATTCAAAATGTCAATTGGATCGTGCCTCATGTTGAATAACCACTTTTTAAACCCTCACAGTGACCAAAAGTGCCATTTTTACAGAGTTTTGCTTACTCAAAAGCTTCAATTTTGACCCATTTCAGGCACAGAAATGACTTTAAACACACGTATTTTAGTTGAAAAAGTCATAATGCACATCCAACAGTCATTTAGAGTCAAAAGATTAAATGTTAAAATTTCATCATTATAGACCATTTTGGGAACGTTCGACATGTCCGGAGTCATCGTTTTTCATCCGAAAATTGATTTTTTGGACTGTACCCAAAATGATTTAAAATGTCAATTGGATCGTGCCTCATGTTGAATAACCACTTTTTAAACCCTCACAGTGACCAAAAGTGCCATTTTTACAGAGTTTTGCTTACTCAAAAGCTTCAATTTTGACCCGTTTCAGGCACAGAAATGACTTTAAACACACTTATTTTAGTTGAAAAAGTCATAATGCACATCCAACAGTCATTTAGAGTCAAAAGATTAAATGTTAAAATTTCATCATTATAGACCATTTTGGGAACGTTCGGCATGTCCGGAGTCATCGTTTTTCATCCGAAAAATGATTTTTTGGACTGTACCAAAAATGATTCAAAATGTCAATTGGATCGTGCCTCATGTTGAATAACCACTGTTTAAACCCTCACAGTGACCTAAAGTGCCATTTTTACAGAGTTTTGCTTACTCAAAAGCTTCAATTTTGACCCGTTTCAGGCACAGAAATGACTTTAAACACACGTATTTTAGTTGAAAAAGTCATAATTCACATCCAACAGTCATTTAGAGTCAAAAGATTAAATGTTAAAATTTCATCATTATAGACCATTTTGGGAACGTTCCGCATGTCCGGAATCATCGTTTTTCATCCGAAAATTGATTTTTTGGACTGTACCAAAAATGATTCAAAATGTCAATTGGATCGTGCCTCATGTTGAATAACCACTTTTTAAACCCTCACAGTGACCAAAATTGCCATTTTTACAGAGTTTTGCTTACTCAAAAGCTTCAATTTTGACCCGTTTCAGGCACAGAAATGACTTTAAACACACTTATTTTAGTTGAAAAAGTCATAATGCACATCCAACAGTCATTTAGAGTCAAAAGATTAAATGTTAAAATTTCATCATTATAGACCATTTTGGGAACGTTCGGCATGTCCGGAGTCATCGTTTTTCATCCGAAAATTGATTTTTTGGACTGTACCAAAAATGATTCAAAATGTCAATTGGATCGTGCCTCATGTTGAATAACCACTTTTTAAACCCTCACAGTGACCAAAATTGCCATTTTTACAGAGTTTTCCTTACTCAAAAGCTTCAATTTTGACCCGTTGCAGGCACAGAAATGACTTTAAACACACTTATTTTAGTTGAAAAAGTCATAATTCACATCCAACAGTCATTAAGAGTCAAGAGATTAAATGTTAAAATTTCATCATTATAGACCATTTTGGGAACGTTCGACATGTCCGGAGTCATCGTTTTTCATCCGAAAATTGATTTTTTGGACTGTACCCAAAATGATTCAAAATGTCAATTGGATCGTGCCTCATGTTGAATAACCACTTTTTAAACCCTCCCAGTGACCAAAAGTGCCATTTTTACAGAGTTTTGCTTACTCAAAAACTTCAATTTTGACCCGTTTCAGGCACAGAAATGACTTTAAACACACTTATTTTAGTTGAAAAAGTCATAATTCACATCCAACAGTCATTTAGAGTCAAAAGATTAAATGTTAAAATTTCATCATTATAGACCATTTTGGGAACGTTCGACATGTCCGGAGTCATCGTTTTTCATCCGAAAATCGATTTTTTGGACTGTACCAAAAATGATTCAAAATGTCAATTGGATCGTGCCTCATGTTGAATAACCACTTTTTAACCCCTTCCAGGCTCATGACGAGCTGGGCTCGTCATGGTGTAGCCTCCTCAAACACTGATGACGAGCCCAGCTCGTCATGAACAATGGGAAATGGGAAGATCCAGCACAGCAGCAAAATATCGCTAGCAGCGATGGTGTTAAACCCTCACAGTGACCAAAATTGCCATTTTTACAGAGTTTTCCTTATTCAAAAGCTTCAATTTTGACCCGTTTCAGGCACAGAAATGACTTTAAACACACTTATTTTAGTTGAAAAAGTCATAATTCACATCCAACAGTCATTTAGAGTCAAAAGAATAAATGTTAAAATTTCATCATTATAGACCATTTTGGGAACGTTCGGCATGTCCGGAGTCATCGTTTTTCATCCGAAAATTGATTTTTTGAACTGTACCAAAAATGATTCAAAATGTCAATTGGATTGTGCCTCATGTTGAATAACCACTTTTTAAACCCTCACAGTGACCTAAAGTGCCATTTTTACTGAGTTTTGCTTACTCAAAAGCTTCAATTTTGACCCGTTTCAGGCACAGAAATGACTTTAAACACACGTATTTTAGTTGAAAAAGTCATAATTCACATCCAACAGTCATTTAGAGTCAAAAGATTAAATGTTAAAATTTCATCATTATAGACCATTTTGGGAACGTTCCGCATGTCCGGAATCATCGTTTTTCATCCGAAAATTGATTTTTTGGACTGTACCAAAAATGATTCAAAATGTCAATTGGATCGTGCCTCATGTTGAATAACCACTTTTTAAACCCTCACAGTGACCAAAATTGCCATTTTTACAGAGTTTTGCTTACTGAAAAGCTTTAATTTTGACCCGTTTCAGGCACAGAAATGACTTTAAACACACTTATTTTAGTTGAAAAAGTCATAATGCACATCCAACAGTCATTTAGAGTCAAAAGATTAAATGTTAAAATTTCATCATTATAGACCATTTTGGGAACGTTCGACATGTCCGGAGTCATCGTTTTTCATCCAAAAATTTATTTTTTGGACTGTACCCAAAATGATTCAAAATGTCAATTGGATCGTGCCTCATGTTGAATAACCACTTTTTAAACCCTCACAGTGACCAAAAGTGCCATTTTTACAGAGTTTTGCTTACTCAAAAGCTTCAATTTTGACCTGTTTCAGGCACAGAAATGACTTTAAACACACGTATTTTAGTTGAAAAAGTCATAATGCACATCCAACAGTCATTTAGAGTCAAAAGATTAAATGTTAAAATTTCATCATTATAGACCATTTTGGGAATGTTCGACATGTCCGGAGTCATCGTTTTTCATCCAAAAATTGATTTTTTGGACTGTACCCAAAATGATTCAAAATGTCAATTGGATCGTGCCTCATGTTGAATAACCACTTTTTAAACCCTCACAGTGACCAAAAGTGCAATTTTTACAGAGTTTTGCTTACTCAAAAGCTTCAATTTTGACCCGTTTCAGGCACAGAAATGACTTTAAACACACTTATTTTAGTTGAAAAAGTCATAATTCACATCCAACAGTCATTTAGAGTCAAAAGATTAAATGTTAAAATTTCATCATTATAGACCATTTTGGGAACGTTCGGCATGTCCGGAGTCATCGTTTTTCATCCGAAAATTGATTTTTTGGACTGTACCAAAAATGATTCAAAATGTCAATTGGATCGTGCCTCATGTTGAATAACCACTTTTTAAACCCTCACAGTGACCAAAATTGCCATTTTTACAGAGTTTTCCTTACTCAAAAGCTTCAATTTTGACCCGTTTCAGGCATAGAAATGACTTTAAACACACTTATTTTAGTTGAAAAAGTCATAATTCACATCCAACAGTCATTAAGAGTCAAGAGATTAAATGTTAACATTTCATCATTATAGACCATTTTGGGAACGTTCGACATGTCCGGAGTCATCGTTTTTCATCCGAAAATTGATTTTTTGGACTGTACCCAAAATGATTCAAAATGTCAATTGGATCGTGCCTCATGTTGAATAACCACTTTTTAAACCCTCACAGTGACCAAAAGTGCCATTTTTACAGAGTTTTGCTTACTCAAAAGCTTCAATTTTGACCCGTTTCAGGCACAGAAATGACTTTAAACACACTTATTTTAGTTGAAAAAGTCATAATGCACATCCAACAGTCATTTAGAGTCAAAAGATTAAATGTTAAAATTTCATCATTATAGACCATTTTGGGAACGTTCCGCATGTCCGGAATCATCGTTTTTCATCCGAAAATTGATTTTTTGGACTGTACCAAAAATGATTCAAAATGTCAATTGGATCGTGCCTCATGTTGAATAACCACTTTTTAAACCCTCACAGTGACCAAAAGTGCCATTTTTACAGAGTTTTGCTTACTCAAAAGCTTCAATTTTGACCCGTTTCAGGCACAGAAATGACTTTAAACACACTTATTTTAGTTGAAAAAGTCATAATTCACATCCAACAGTCATTTAGAGTCAAAAGATTAAATGTTAAAATTTCATCATTATAGACCATTTTGGGAACGTTCGGCATGTCCGGAGTCATCGTTTTTCATCCGAAAATCGATTTTTTGGACTGTACCAAAAATGATTCAAAATGTCAATTGGATTGTGCCTCATGTTGAATAACCACTTTTTAACCCCTTCCAGGCTCATGACGAGCTGGGCTCGTCATGGTGTAGCCTCCTCAAACACTGATGACGAGCCCAGCTCGTCATGAACAATGGGAAATGGGAAGATCCAGCACAGCAGCAAAATATCGCTAGCAGCGATGGTGTTAAACCCTCACAGTGACCAAAATTGCCATTTTTACAGAGTTTTCCTTACTCAAAAGCTTCAATTTTGACCCGTTTCAGGCACAGAAAGGACTTTAAACACACTTATTTTAGTTGAAAAAGTCATAATGCACATCCAACAGTCATTTAGAGTCAAAAGATTAAATGTTAAAATTTCATCATTATAGACCATTTTGGGAACGTTCGACATGTCCGGAGTCATCGTTTTTCATCCGAAAATTGATTTTTTGGACTGTACCCAAAATGATTCAAAATGTCAATTGGATCGTGCCTCATGTTGAATAACCACTTTTTAAACCCTCACAGTGACCAAAATTGCCATTTTTACAGAGTTTTCCTTACTCAAAAGCTTCAATTTTGACCCGTTTCAGGCATAGAAATGACTTTAAACACACTTATTTTAGTTGAAAAAGTCATAATTCACATCCAACAGTCATTAAGAGTCAAGAGATTAAATGTTAACATTTCATCATTATAGACCATTTTGGGAACGTTCGACATGTCCGGAGTCATCGTTTTTCATCCGAAAATTGATTTTTTGGACTGTACCCAAAATGATTCAAAATGTCAATTGGATCGTGCCTCATGTTGAATAACCACTTTTTAAACCCTCACAGTGACCAAAAGTGCCATTTTTACAGAGTTTTGCTTACTCAAAAGCTTCAATTTTGACCCGTTTCAGGCACAGAAATGACTTTAAACACACTTATTTTAGTTGAAAAAGTCATAATGCACATCCAACAGTCATTTAGAGTCAAAAGATTAAATGTTAAAATTTCATCATTATAGACCATTTTGGGAACGTTCCGCATGTCCGGAATCATCGTTTTTCATCCGAAAATTGATTTTTTGGACTGTACCAAAAATGATTCAAAATGTCAATTGGATCGTGCCTCATGTTGAATAACCACTTTTTAAACCCTCACAGTGACCAAAAGTGCCATTTTTACAGAGTTTTGCTTACTCAAAAGCTTCAATTTTGACCCGTTTCAGGCACAGAAATGACTTTAAACACACTTATTTTAGTTGAAAAAGTCATAATTCACATCCAACAGTCATTTAGAGTCAAAAGATTAAATGTTAAAATTTCATCATTATAGACCATTTTGGGAACGTTCGGCATGTCCGGAGTCATCGTTTTTCATCCGAAAATCGATTTTTTGGACTGTACCAAAAATGATTCAAAATGTCAATTGGATTGTGCCTCATGTTGAATAACCACTTTTTAACCCCTTCCAGGCTCATGACGAGCTGGGCTCGTCATGGTGTAGCCTCCTCAAACACTGATGACGAGCCCAGCTCGTCATGAACAATGGGAAATGGGAAGATCCAGCACAGCAGCAAAATATCGCTAGCAGCGATGGTGTTAAACCCTCACAGTGACCAAAATTGCCATTTTTACAGAGTTTTCCTTACTCAAAAGCTTCAATTTTGACCCGTTTCAGGCACAGAAAGGACTTTAAACACACTTATTTTAGTTGAAAAAGTCATAATGCACATCCAACAGTCATTTAGAGTCAAAAGATTAAATGTTAAAATTTCATCATTATAGACCATTTTGGGAACGTTCGACATGTCCGGAGTCATCGTTTTTCATCCGAAAATTGATTTTTTGGACTGTACCCAAAATGATTCAAAATGTCAATTGGATCGTGCCTCATGTTGAATAACCACTTTTTAAACCCTCACAGTGACCAAAAGTGCCATTTTTACAGAGTTTTGCTTACTCAAAAGCTTCAATTTTGACCCGTTTCAGGCACAGAAATGACTTTAAACACACTTATTTTAGTTGAAAAAGTCATAATTCACATCCAACAGTCATTTAGAGTCAAAAGATTAAATGTTAAAATTTCATCATTATAGACCATTTTGGGAACGTTCGACATGTCCGGAGTCATCGTTTTTCATCCGAAAATTGATTTTTTGGACTGTACCCAAAATGATTCAAAATGTCAATTGGGTCGTGCCTCATGTTGAATAACCACTTTTTAAACCCTCACAGTGACCAAAAGTGCCATTTTTACAGAGTTTTGCTTACTCAAAAGCTTCAATTTTGACCCGTTTCAGGCACAGAAATGACTTTAAACACACGTATTTTAGTTGAAAAAGTCATAATTCACATCCAACAGTCATTTAGAGTCAAAAGATTAAATGTTAAAATTTCATCATTATAGACCATTTTGGGAACGTTCGGCATGTCCGGAGTCATCGTTTTTCATCTGAAAATTGATTTTTTGGACTGTACCAAAAATGATTCAAAATGTCAATTGGATCGTGCCTCATGTTGAATAACCACTTTTTAAACCCTCACAGTGACCAAAAGTGCCATTTTTACAGAGTTTTGCTTACTCAAAAGCTTCAATTTTGACCCGTTTCAGGCACAGAAATGACTTTAAACACACTTATTTTAGTTGAAAAAGTCATAATTCACATCCAACAGTCATTTAGAGTCAAAAGATTAAATGTTAAAATTTCATCATTATAGACCATTTTGGGAACGTTCGGCATGTCCGGAGTCATCGTTTTTCATCCGAAAATCGATTTTTTGGACTGTACCAAAAATGATTCAAAATGTCAATTGGATTGTGCCTCATGTTGAATAACCACTTTTTAACCCCTTCCAGGCTCATGACGAGCTGGGCTCGTCATGGTGTAGCCTCCTCAAACACTGATGACGAGCCCAGCTCGTCATGAACAATGGGAAATGGGAAGATCCAGCACAGCAGCAAAATATCGCTAGCAGCGATGGTGTTAAACCCTCACAGTGACCAAAATTGCCATTTTTACAGAGTTTTCCTTACTCAAAAGCTTCAATTTTGACCCGTTTCAGGCACAGAAAGGACTTTAAACACACTTATTTTAGTTGAAAAAGTCATAATGCACATCCAACAGTCATTTAGAGTCAAAAGATTAAATGTTAAAATTTCATCATTATAGACCATTTTGGGAACGTTCGACATGTCCGGAGTCATCGTTTTTCATCCGAAAATTGATTTTTTGGACTGTACCCAAAATGATTCAAAATGTCAATTGGGTCGTGCCTCATGTTGAATAACCACTTTTTAAACCCTCACAGTGACCAAAAGTGCCATTTTTACAGAGTTTTCCTTACTCAAAAGCTTCAATTTTGACCCGTTTCAGGCACAGAAAGGACTTTAAACACACTTATTTTAGTTGAAAAAGTCATAATGCACATCCAACAGTCATTTAGAGTCAAAAGATTAAATGTTAAAATTTCATCATTATAGACCATTTTGGGAACGTTCGACATGTCCGGAGTCATCGTTTTTCATCCGAAAATTGATTTTTTGGACTGTACCCAAAATGATTCAAAATGTCAATTGGATCGTGCCTCATGTTGAATAACCACTTTTTAAACCCTCACAGTGACCAAAAGTGCCATTTTTACAGAGTTTTGCTTACTCAAAAGCTTCAATTTTGACCCGTTTCAGGCACAGAAATGACTTTAAACACACTTATTTTAGTTGAAAAAGTCATAATTCACATCCAACAGTCATTTAGAGTCAAAAGATTAAATGTTAAAATTTCATCATTATAGACCATTTTGGGAACGTTCGACATGTCCGGAGTCATCGTTTTTCATCCGAAAATTGATTTTTTGGACTGTACCCAAAATGATTCAAAATGTCAATTGGGTCGTGCCTCATGTTGAATAACCACTTTTTAAACCCTCACAGTGACCAAAAGTGCCATTTTTACAGAGTTTTGCTTACTCAAAAGCTTCAATTTTGACCCGTTTCAGGCACAGAAATGACTTTAAACACACGTATTTTAGTTGAAAAAGTCATAATTCACATCCAACAGTCATTTAGAGTCAAAAGATTAAATGTTAAAATTTCATCATTATAGACCATTTTGGGAACGTTCGGCATGTCCGGAGTCATCGTTTTTCATCTGAAAATTGATTTTTTGGACTGTACCAAAAATGATTCAAAATGTCAATTGGATCGTGCCTCATGTTGAATAACCACTTTTTAAACCCTCACAGTGACCAAAAGTGCCATTTTTACAGAGTTTTGCTTACTCAAAAGCTTCAATTTTGACCCGTTTCAGGCACAGAAATGACTTTAAACACACTTATTTTAGTTGAAAAAGTCATAATTCACATCCAACAGTCATTTAGAGTCAAAAGATTAAATGTTAAAATTTCATCATTATAGACCATTTTGGGAACGTTCGGCATGTCCGGAGTCATCGTTTTTCATCCGAAAATCGATTTTTTGGACTGTACCAAAAATGATTCAAAATGTCAATTGGATTGTGCCTCATGTTGAATAACCACTTTTTAACCCCTTCCAGGCTCATGACGAGCTGGGCTCGTCATGGTGTAGCCTCCTCAAACACTGATGACGAGCCCAGCTCGTCATGAACAATGGGAAATGGGAAGATCCAGCACAGCAGCAAAATATCGCTAGCAGCGATGGTGTTAAACCCTCACAGTGACCAAAATTGCCATTTTTACAGAGTTTTCCTTACTCAAAAGCTTCAATTTTGACCCGTTTCAGGCACAGAAAGGACTTTAAACACACTTATTTTAGTTGAAAAAGTCATAATGCACATCCAACAGTCATTTAGAGTCAAAAGATTAAATGTTAAAATTTCATCATTATAGACCATTTTGGGAACGTTCGACATGTCCGGAGTCATCGTTTTTCATCCGAAAATTGATTTTTTGGACTGTACCCAAAATGATTCAAAATGTCAATTGGATCGTGCCTCATGTTGAATAACCACTTTTTAAACCCTCACAGTGACCAAAAGTGCCATTTTTACAGAGTTTTGCTTACTCAAAAGCTTCAATTTTGACCCGTTTCAGGCACAGAAATGACTTTAAACACACTTATTTTAGTTGAAAAAGTCATAATTCACATCCAACAGTCATTTAGAGTCAAAAGATTAAATGTTAAAATTTCATCATTATAGACCATTTTGGGAACGTTCGACATGTCCGGAGTCATCGTTTTTCATCCGAAAATTGATTTTTTGGACTGTACCCAAAATGATTCAAAATGTCAATTGGGTCGTGCCTCATGTTGAATAACCACTTTTTAAACCCTCACAGTGACCAAAAGTGCCATTTTTACAGAGTTTTGCTTACTCAAAAGCTTCAATTTTGACCCGTTTCAGGCACAGAAATGACTTTAAACACACGTATTTTAGTTGAAAAAGTCATAATTCACATCCAACAGTCATTTAGAGTCAAAAGATTAAATGTTAAAATTTCATCATTATAGACCATTTTGGGAACGTTCGGCATGTCCGGAGTCATCGTTTTTCATCTGAAAATTGATTTTTTGGACTGTACCAAAAATGATTCAAAATGTCAATTGGATCGTGCCTCATGTTGAATAACCACTTTTTAAACCCTCACAGTGACCAAAATTGCCATTTTTACAGAGTTTTCCTTACTCAAAAGCTTCAATTTTGACCCGTTTCAGGCACAGAAATGACTTTAAACACACTTATTTTAGTTGAAAAAGTCATAATTCACATCCAACAGTCATTTAGAGTCAAAAGATTAAATGTTAAAATTTCATCATTATAGACCATTTTGGGAACGTTCGGCATGTCCGGAGTCATCGTTTTTCATCCGAAAATTGATTTTTTGGACTGTACCAAAAATGATTCAAAATGTCAATTGGATCGTGCCTCATGTTGAATAACCACTTTTTAAACCCTCACAGTGACCAAAATTGCCATTTTTACAGAGTTTTCCTTACTCAAAAGCTTCAATTTTGACCCGTTTCAGGCATAGAAATGACTTTAAACACACTTATTTTAGTTGAAAAAGTCATAATTCACATCCAACAGTCATTAAGAGTCAAGAGATTAAATGTTAACATTTCATCATTATAGACCATTTTGGGAACGTTCGACATGTCCGGAGTCATCGTTTTTCATCCGAAAATTGATTTTTTGGACTGTACCCAAAATGATTCAAAATGTCAATTGGATCATGCCTCATGTTGAATAACCACTTTTTAAACCCTCACAGTGACCAAAAGTGCCATTTTTACAGAGTTTTGCTTACTCAAAAGCTTCAATTTTGACCCGTTTCAGGCACAGAAATGACTTTAAACACACGTATTTTAGTTGAAAAAGTCATAATTCACATCCAACAGTCATTTAGAGTCAAAAGATTAAATGTTAAAATTTCATCATTATAGACCATTTTGGGAACGTTCTGCATGTCCGGAGTCATCGTTTTTCATCCGAAAATTGATTTTTTGGACTGTACCAAAAATGATTCAAAATGTCAATTGGATCGTGCCTCATGTTGAATAACCACTTTTTAAACCCTCACAGTGACCAAAAGTGCCATTTTTACAGAGTTTTGCTTACTCAAAAGCTTCAATTTTGACCCATTTCAGGCACAGAAATGACTTTAAACACACGTATTTTAGTTGAAAAAGTCATAATGCACATCCAACAGTCATTTAGAGTCAAAAGATTAAATGTTAAAATTTCATCATTATAGACCATTTTGGGAACGTTCGACATGTCCGGAGTCATCGTTTTTCATCCGAAAATTGATTTTTTGGACTGTACCCAAAATGATTTAAAATGTCAATTGGATCGTGCCTCATGTTGAATAACCACTTTTTAAACCCTCACAGTGACCAAAAGTGCCATTTTTACAGAGTTTTGCTTACTCAAAAGCTTCAATTTTGACCCGTTTCAGGCACAGAAATGACTTTAAACACACTTATTTTAGTTGAAAAAGTCATAATGCACATCCAACAGTCATTTAGAGTCAAAAGATTAAATGTTAAAATTTCATCATTATAGACCATTTTGGGAACGTTCGGCATGTCCGGAGTCATCGTTTTTCATCCGAAAAATGATTTTTTGGACTGTACCAAAAATGATTCAAAATGTCAATTGGATCGTGCCTCATGTTGAATAACCACTGTTTAAACCCTCACAGTGACCTAAAGTGCCATTTTTACAGAGTTTTGCTTACTCAAAAGCTTCAATTTTGACCCGTTTCAGGCACAGAAATGACTTTAAACACACGTATTTTAGTTGAAAAAGTCATAATTCACATCCAACAGTCATTTAGAGTCAAAAGATTAAATGTTAAAATTTCATCATTATAGACCATTTTGGGAACGTTCCGCATGTCCGGAATCATCGTTTTTCATCCGAAAATTGATTTTTTGGACTGTACCAAAAATGATTCAAAATGTCAATTGGATCGTGCCTCATGTTGAATAACCACTTTTTAAACCCTCACAGTGACCAAAATTGCCATTTTTACAGAGTTTTGCTTACTCAAAAGCTTCAATTTTGACCCGTTTCAGGCACAGAAATGACTTTAAACACACTTATTTTAGTTGAAAAAGTCATAATGCACATCCAACAGTCATTTAGAGTCAAAAGATTAAATGTTAAAATTTCATCATTATAGACCATTTTGGGAACGTTCGGCATGTCCGGAGTCATCGTTTTTCATCCGAAAATTGATTTTTTGGACTGTACCAAAAATGATTCAAAATGTCAATTGGATCGTGCCTCATGTTGAATAACCACTTTTTAAACCCTCACAGTGACCAAAATTGCCATTTTTACAGAGTTTTCCTTACTCAAAAGCTTCAATTTTGACCCGTTTCAGGCATAGAAATGACTTTAAACACACTTATTTTAGTTGAAAAAGTCATAATTCACATCCAACAGTCATTAAGAGTCAAGAGATTAAATGTTAAAATTTCATCATTATAGACCATTTTGGGAACGTTCTGCATGTCCGGAGTCATCGTTTTTCATCCGAAAATTTTTTTTTTGGACTGTACCAAAAATGATTCAAAATGTCAATTGGATCGTGCCTCATGTTGAATAACCACTTTTTAAACCCTCACAGTGACCAAAATTGCCATTTTTACAGAGTTTTCCTTACTCAAAAGCTTCAATTTTGACCCGTTTCAGGCACAGAAATGACTTTAAACACACTTATTTTAGTTGAAAAAGTCATAATTCACATCCAACAGTCATTTAGAGTCAAAAGATTAAATGTTAAAATTTCATCATTATAGACCATTTTGGGAACGTTCGGCATGTCCGGAGTCATCGTTTTTCATCCGAAAATTGATTTTTTGGACTGTACCAAAAATGATTCAAAATGTCAATTGGATCGTGCCTCATGTTGAATAACCACTTTTTAAACCCTCACAGTGACCAAAATTGCCATTTTTACAGAGTTTTCCTTACTCAAAAGCTTCAATTTTGACCCGTTTCAGGCATAGAAATGACTTTAAACACACTTATTTTAGTTGAAAAAGTCATAATTCACATCCAACAGTCATTAAGAGTCAAGAGATTAAATGTTAACATTTCATCATTATAGACCATTTTGGGAACGTTCGACATGTCCGGAGTCATCGTTTTTCATCCGAAAATTGATTTTTTGGACTGTACCCAAAATGATTCAAAATGTCAATTGGATCATGCCTCATGTTGAATAACCACTTTTTAAACCCTCACAGTGACCAAAAGTGCCATTTTTACAGAGTTTTGCTTACTCAAAAGCTTCAATTTTGACCCGTTTCAGGCACAGAAATGACTTTAAACACACGTATTTTAGTTGAAAAAGTCATAATTCACATCCAACAGTCATTTAGAGTCAAAAGATTAAATGTTAAAATTTCATCATTATAGACCATTTTGGGAACGTTCTGCATGTCCGGAGTCATCGTTTTTCATCCGAAAATTGATTTTTTGGACTGTACCAAAAATGATTCAAAATGTCAATTGGATCGTGCCTCATGTTGAATAACCACTTTTTAAACCCTCACAGTGACCAAAAGTGCCATTTTTACAGAGTTTTGCTTACTCAAAAGCTTCAATTTTGACCCATTTCAGGCACAGAAATGACTTTAAACACACGTATTTTAGTTGAAAAAGTCATAATGCACATCCAACAGTCATTTAGAGTCAAAAGATTAAATGTTAAAATTTCATCATTATAGACCATTTTGGGAACGTTCGACATGTCCGGAGTCATCGTTTTTCATCCGAAAATTGATTTTTTGGACTGTACCCAAAATGATTTAAAATGTCAATTGGATCGTGCCTCATGTTGAATAACCACTTTTTAAACCCTCACAGTGACCAAAAGTGCCATTTTTACAGAGTTTTGCTTACTCAAAAGCTTCAATTTTGACCCGTTTCAGGCACAGAAATGACTTTAAACACACTTATTTTAGTTGAAAAAGTCATAATGCACATCCAACAGTCATTTAGAGTCAAAAGATTAAATGTTAAAATTTCATCATTATAGACCATTTTGGGAACGTTCGGCATGTCCGGAGTCATCGTTTTTCATCCGAAAAATGATTTTTTGGACTGTACCAAAAATGATTCAAAATGTCAATTGGATCGTGCCTCATGTTGAATAACCACTGTTTAAACCCTCACAGTGACCTAAAGTGCCATTTTTACAGAGTTTTGCTTACTCAAAAGCTTCAATTTTGACCCGTTTCAGGCACAGAAATGACTTTAAACACACGTATTTTAGTTGAAAAAGTCATAATTCACATCCAACAGTCATTTAGAGTCAAAAGATTAAATGTTAAAATTTCATCATTATAGACCATTTTGGGAACGTTCCGCATGTCCGGAATCATCGTTTTTCATCCGAAAATTGATTTTTTGGACTGTACCAAAAATGATTCAAAATGTCAATTGGATCGTGCCTCATGTTGAATAACCACTTTTTAAACCCTCACAGTGACCAAAATTGCCATTTTTACAGAGTTTTGCTTACTCAAAAGCTTCAATTTTGACCCGTTTCAGGCACAGAAATGACTTTAAACACACTTATTTTAGTTGAAAAAGTCATAATGCACATCCAACAGTCATTTAGAGTCAAAAGATTAAATGTTAAAATTTCATCATTATAGACCATTTTGGGAACGTTCGGCATGTCCGGAGTCATCGTTTTTCATCCGAAAATTGATTTTTTGGACTGTACCAAAAATGATTCAAAATGTCAATTGGATCGTGCCTCATGTTGAATAACCACTTTTTAAACCCTCACAGTGACCAAAATTGCCATTTTTACAGAGTTTTCCTTACTCAAAAGCTTCAATTTTGACCCGTTTCAGGCATAGAAATGACTTTAAACACACTTATTTTAGTTGAAAAAGTCATAATTCACATCCAACAGTCATTAAGAGTCAAGAGATTAAATGTTAACATTTCATCATTATAGACCATTTTGGGAACGTTCGACATGTCCGGAGTCATCGTTTTTCATCCGAAAATTGATTTTTTGGACTGTACCCAAAATGATTCAAAATGTCAATTGGATCGTGCCTCATGTTGAATAACCACTTTTTAAACCCTCACAGTGACCAAAAGTGCCATTTTTACAGAGTTTTGCTTACTCAAAAGCTTCAATTTTGACCCGTTTCAGGCACAGAAATGACTTTAAACACACGTATTTTAGTTGAAAAAGTCATAATTCACATCCAACAGTCATTTAGAGTCAAAAGATTAAATGTTAACATTTCATCATTATAGACCATTTTGGGAACGTTCTGCATGTCCGGAGTCATCGTTTTTCATCCGAAAATTGATTTTTTGGACTGTACCAAAAATGATTCAAAATGTCAATTGGATCGTGCCTCATGTTGAATAACCACTTTTTAAACCCTCACAGTGACCAAAAGTGCCATTTTTACAGAGTTTTGCTTACTCAAAAGCTTCAATTTTGACCCATTTCAGGCACAGAAATGACTTTAAACACACGTATTTTAGTTGAAAAAGTCATAATGCACATCCAACAGTCATTTAGAGTCAAAAGATTAAATGTTAAAATTTCATCATTATAGACCATTTTGGGAACGTTCGACATGTCCGGAGTCATCGTTTTTCATCCGAAAATTGATTTTTTGGACTGTACCCAAAATGATTTAAAATGTCAATTGGATCGTGCCTCATGTTGAATAACCACTTTTTAAACCCTCACAGTGACCAAAAGTGCCATTTTTACAGAGTTTTGCTTACTCAAAAGCTTCAATTTTGACCCGTTTCAGGCACAGAAATGACTTTAAACACACTTATTTTAGTTGAAAAAGTCATAATGCACATCCAACAGTCATTTAGAGTCAAAAGATTAAATGTTAAAATTTCATCATTATAGACCATTTTGGGAACGTTCGGCATGTCCGGAGTCATCGTTTTTCATCCGAAAAATGATTTTTTGGACTGTACCAAAAATGATTCAAAATGTCAATTGGATCGTGCCTCATGTTGAATAACCACTGTTTAAACCCTCACAGTGACCTAAAGTGCCATTTTTACAGAGTTTTGCTTACTCAAAAGCTTCAATTTTGACCCGTTTCAGGCACAGAAATGACTTTAAACACACGTATTTTAGTTGAAAAAGTCATAATTCACATCCAACAGTCATTTAGAGTCAAAAGATTAAATGTTAAAATTTCATCATTATAGACCATTTTGGGAACGTTCCGCATGTCCGGAATCATCGTTTTTCATCCGAAAATTGATTTTTTGGACTGTACCAAAAATGATTCAAAATGTCAATTGGATCGTGCCTCATGTTGAATAACCACTTTTTAAACCCTCACAGTGACCAAAATTGCCATTTTTACAGAGTTTTGCTTACTCAAAAGCTTCAATTTTGACCCGTTTCAGGCACAGAAATGACTTTAAACACACTTATTTTAGTTGAAAAAGTCATAATGCACATCCAACAGTCATTTAGAGTCAAAAGATTAAATGTTAAAATTTCATCATTATAGACCATTTTGGGAACGTTCGGCATGTCCGGAGTCATCGTTTTTCATCCGAAAATTGATTTTTTGGACTGTACCAAAAATGATTCAAAATGTCAATTGGATCGTGCCTCATGTTGAATAACCACTTTTTAAACCCTCACAGTGACCAAAATTGCCATTTTTACAGAGTTTTCCTTACTCAAAAGCTTCAATTTTGACCCGTTTCAGGCACAGAAATGACTTTAAACACACTTATTTTAGTTGAAAAAGTCATAATTCACATCCAACAGTCATTAAGAGTCAAGAGATTAAATGTTAAAATTTCATCATTATAGACCATTTTGGGAACGTTCGACATGTCCGGAGTCATCGTTTTTCATCCGAAAATTGATTTTTTGGACTGTACCCAAAATGATTCAAAATGTCAATTGGATCGTGCCTCATGTTGAATAACCACTTTTTAAACCCTCCCAGTGACCAAAAGTGCCATTTTTACAGAGTTTTGCTTACTCAAAAGCTTCAATTTTGACCCGTTTCAGGCACAGAAATGACTTTAAACACACTTATTTTAGTTGAAAAAGTCATAATTCACATCCAACAGTCATTTAGAGTCAAAAGATTAAATGTTAAAATTTCATCATTATAGACCATTTTGGGAACGTTCGGCATGTCCGGAGTCATCGTTTTTCATCCGAAAATCGATTTTTTGGACTGTACCAAAAATGATTCAAAATGTCAATTGGATCGTGCCTCATGTTGAATAACCACTTTTTAACCCCTTCCAGGCTCATGACGAGCTGGGCTCGTCATGGTGTAGCCTCCTCAAACACTGATGACGAGCCCAGCTCGTCATGAACAATGGGAAATGGGAAGATCCAGCACAGCAGCAAAATATCGCTAGCAGCGATGGTGTTAAACCCTCACAGTGACCAAAATTGCCATTTTTACAGAGTTTTCCTTATTCAAAAGCTTCAATTTTGACCCGTTTCAGGCACAGAAATGACTTTAAACACACTTATTTTAGTTGAAAAAGTCATAATTCACATCCAACAGTCATTTAGAGTCAAAAGAATAAATGTTAAAATTTCATCATTATAGACCATTTTGGGAACGTTCGGCATGTCCGGAGTCATCGTTTTTCATCCGAAAATTGATTTTTTGAACTGTACCCAAAATGATTCAAAATGTCAATTGGATCGTGCCTCATGTTGAATAACCACTTTTTAAACCCTCACAGTGACCAAAAGTGCAATTTTTACAGAGTTTTGCTTACTCAAAAGCTTCAATTTTGACCCGTTTCAGGCACAGAAATGACTTTAAACACACTTATTTTAGTTGAAAAAGTCATAATTCACATCCAACAGTCATTTAGAGTCAAAAGATTAAATGTTAAAATTTCATCATTATAGACCATTTTGGGAACGTTCGGCATGTCCGGAGTCATCGTTTTTCATCCGAAAATTGATTTTTTGGACTGTACCAAAAATGATTCAAAATGTCAATTGGATCGTGCCTCATGTTGAATAACCACTTTTTAAACCCTCACAGTGACCAAAAGTGCCATTTTTACAGAGTTTTGCTTACTCAAAAGCTTCAATTTTGACCCGTTTCAGGCACAGAAATGACTTTAAACACACGTATTTTAGTTGAAAAAGTCATAATGCACATCCAACAGTCATTTAGAGTCAAAAGATTAAATGTTAAAATTTCATCATTATAGACCATTTTGGGAATGTTCGACATGTCCGGAGTCATCGTTTTTCATCCAAAAATTGATTTTTTGGACTGTACCCAAAATGATTCAAAATGTCAATTGGATCGTGCCTCATGTTGAATAACCACTTTTTAAACCCTCACAGTGACCAAAAGTGCAATTTTTACAGAGTTTTGCTTACTCAAAAGCTTCAATTTTGACCCGTTTCAGGCACAGAAATGACTTTAAACACACTTATTTTAGTTGAAAAAGTCATAATTCACATCCAACAGTCATTTAGAGTCAAGAGATTAAATGTTAACATTTCATCATTATAGACCATTTTGGGAACGTTCGACATGTCCGGAGTCATCGTTTTTCATCCGAAAATTGATTTTTTGGACTGTACCCAAAATGATTCAAAATGTCAATTGGATCGTGCCTCATGTTGAATAACCACTTTTTAAACCCTCACAGTGACCAAAAGTGCCATTTTTACAGAGTTTTGCTTACTCAAAAGCTTCAATTTTGACCCGTTTCAGGCACAGAAATGACTTTAAACACACGTATTTTAGTTGAAAAAGTCATAATTCACATCCAACAGTCATTTAGAGTCAAAAGATTAAATGTTAAAATTTCATCATTATAGACCATTTTGGGAACGTTCTGCATGTCCGGAGTCATCGTTTTTCATCCGAAAATTGATTTTTTGGACTGTACCAAAAATGATTCAAAATGTCAATTGGATCGTGCCTCATGTTTAATAACCACTTTTTAAACCCTCACAGTGACCAAAATTGCCATTTTTACAGAGTTTTCCTTACTCAAAAGCTTCAATTTTGACCCGTTTCAGGCACAGAAATGACTTTAAACACACTTATTTTAGTTGAAAAAGTCATAATGCACATCCAACAGTCATTTAGAGTCAAAAGATTAAATGTTAAAATTTCATCATTATAGACCATTTTTGGAACGTTCGACATGTCCGGAGTCATCGTTTTTCATCCGAAAATTGTTTTTTTGGACTGTACCAAAAATGATTCAAAATGTCAATTGGATCGTGCCTCATGTTGAATAACCACTGTTTAAACCCTCACAGTGACCAAAAGTGCCATTTTTACAGAGTTTTGCTTACTCAAAAGCTTCATTTTTGACTTGTTTCAGGCACAGAAATGACTTTAAACACACGTATTTTAGTTGAAAAAGTCATAATTCACATCCAACAGTCATTTAGAGTCAAAAGATTAAATGTTAAAATTTCATCATTATAGACCATTTTGGGAACGTTCCGCATGTCCGGAATCATCGTTTTTCATCCGAAAATTGATTTTTTGGACTGTACCAAAAATGATTCAAAATGTCAATTGGATCGTGCCTCATGTTGAATAACCACTTTTTAAACCCTCACAGTGACCAAAAGTGCCATTTTTACAGAGTTTTGCTTACTCAAAAGCTTCAATTTTGACCCGTTTCAGGCACAGAAATGACTTTAAACACACTTATTTTAGTTGAAAAAGTCATAATTCACATCCAACAGTCATTTAGAGTCAAAAGATTAAATGTTAAAATTTCATCATTATAGACCATTTTGGGAACGTTCGGCATGTCCGGAGTCATCGTTTTTCATCTGAAAATCGATTTTTTGGACTGTACCAAAAATGATTCAAAATGTCAATTGGATTGTGCCTCATGTTGAATAACCACTTTTTAACCCCTTCCAGGCTCATGACGAGCTGGGCTCGTCATGGTGTAGCCTCCTCAAACACTGATGACGAGCCCAGCTCGTCATGAACAATGGGAAATGGGAAGATCCAGCACAGCAGCAAAATATCGCTAGCAGCGATGGTGTTAAACCCTCACAGTGACCAAAATTGCCATTTTTACAGAGTTTTCCTTACTCAAAAGCTTCAATTTTGACCCGTTTCAGGCACAGAAAGGACTTTAAACACACTTATTTTAGTTGAAAAAGTCATAATGCACATCCAACAGTCATTTAGAGTCAAAAGATTAAATGTTAAAATTTCATCATTATAGACCATTTTGGGAACGTTCGACATGTCCGGAGTCATCGTTTTTCATCCGAAAATTGATTTTTTGGACTGTACCCAAAATGATTCAAAATGTCAATTGGATCGTGCCTCATGTTGAATAACCACTTTTTAAACCCTCACAGTGACCAAAAGTGCCATTTTTACAGAGTTTTGCTTACTCAAAAGCTTCAATTTTGACCCGTTTCAGGCACAGAAATGACTTTAAACACACTTATTTTAGTTGAAAAAGTCATAATTCACATCCAACAGTCATTTAGAGTCAAAAGATTAAATGTTAAAATTTCATCATTATAGACCATTTTGGGAACGTTCGACATGTCCGGAGTCATCGTTTTTCATCCGAAAATTGATTTTTTGGACTGTACCCAAAATGATTCAAAATGTCAATTGGGTCGTGCCTCATGTTGAATAACCACTTTTTAAACCCTCACAGTGACCAAAAGTGCCATTTTTACAGAGTTTTGCTTACTCAAAAGCTTCAATTTTGACCCGTTTCAGGCACAGAAATGACTTTAAACACACGTATTTTAGTTGAAAAAGTCATAATTCACATCCAACAGTCATTTAGAGTCAAAAGATTAAATGTTAAAATTTCATCATTATAGACCATTTTGGGAACGTTCGGCATGTCCGGAGTCATCGTTTTTCATCTGAAAATTGATTTTTTGGACTGTACCAAAAATGATTCAAAATGTCAATTGGATCGTGCCTCATGTTGAATAACCACTTTTTAAACCCTCACAGTGACCAAAAGTGCCATTTTTACAGAGTTTTGCTTACTCAAAAGCTTCAATTTTGACCCGTTTCAGGCACAGAAATGACTTTAAACACACTTATTTTAGTTGAAAAAGTCATAATTCACATCCAACAGTCATTTAGAGTCAAAAGATTAAATGGTAAAATTTCATCATTATAGACCATTTTGGGAACGTTCGGCATGTCCGGAGTCATCGTTTTTCATCCGAAAATCGATTTTTTGGACTGTACCAAAAATGATTCAAAATGTCAATTGGATTGTGCCTCATGTTGAATAACCACTTTTTAACCCCTTCCAGGCTCATGACGAGCTGGGCTCGTCATGGTGTAGCCTCCTCAAACACTGATGACGAGCCCAGCTCGTCATGAACAATGGGAAATGGGAAGATCCAGCACAGCAGCAAAATATCACTAGCAGCGATGGTGTTAAACCCTCACAGTGACCAAAATTGCCATTTTTACAGAGTTTTCCTTACTCAAAAGCTTCAATTTTGACCCGTTTCAGGCACAGAAAGGACTTTAAACACACTTATTTTAGTTGAAAAAGTCATAATGCACATCCAACAGTCATTTAGAGTCAAAAGATTAAATGTTAAAATTTCATCATTATAGACCATTTTGGGAACGTTCGACATGTCCGGAGTCATCGTTTTTCATCCGAAAATTGATTTTTTGGACTGTACCCAAAATGATTCAAAATGTCAATTGGATCGTGCCTCATGTTGAATAACCACTTTTTAAACCCTCACAGTGACCAAAAGTGCCATTTTTACAGAGTTTTGCTTACTCAAAAGCTTCAATTTTGACCCGTTTCAGGCACAGAAATGACTTTAAACACACTTATTTTAGTTGAAAAAGTCATAATTCACATCCAACAGTCATTTAGAGTCAAAAGATTAAATGTTAAAATTTCATCATTATAGACCATTTTGGGAACGTTCGACATGTCCGGAGTCATCGTTTTTCATCCGAAAATTGATTTTTTGGACTGTACCCAAAATGATTCAAAATGTCAATTGGGTCGTGCCTCATGTTGAATACCCACTTTTTAAACCCTCACAGTGACCAAAAGTGCCATTTTTACAGAGTTTTGCTTACTCAAAAGCTTCAATTTTGACCCGTTTCAGGCACAGAAATGACTTTAAACACACGTATTTTAGTTGAAAAAGTCATAATTCACATCCAACAGTCATTTAGAGTCAAAAGATTAAATGTTAAAATTTCATCATTATAGACCATTTTGGGAACGTTCGGCATGTCCGGAGTCATCGTTTTTCATCTGAAAATTGATTTTTTGGACTGTACCAAAAATGATTCAAAATGTCAATTGGATCGTGCCTCATGTTGAATAACCACTTTTTAAACCCTCACAGTGACCAAAATTGCCATTTTTACAGAGTTTTCCTTACTCAAAAGCTTCAATTTTGACCCGTTTCAGGCACAGAAATGACTTTAAACACACTTATTTTAGTTGAAAAAGTCATAATTCACATCCAACAGTCATTTAGAGTCAAAAGATTAAATGTTAAAATTTCATCATTATAGACCATTTTGGGAACGTTCGGCATGTCCGGAGTCATCGTTTTTCATCCGAAAATTGATTTTTTGGACTGTACCAAAAATGATTCAAAATGTCAATTGGATCGTGCCTCATGTTGAATAACCACTTTTTAAACCCTCACAGTGACCAAAATTGCCATTTTTACAGAGTTTTCCTTACTCAAAAGCTTCAATTTTGACCCGTTTCAGGCATAGAAATGACTTTAAACACACTTATTTTAGTTGAAAAAGTCATAATTCACATCCAACAGTCATTAAGAGTCAAGAGATTAAATGTTAACATTTCATCATTATAGACCATTTTGGGAACGTTCGACATGTCCGGAGTCATCGTTTTTCATCCGAAAATTGATTTTTTGGACTGTACCCAAAATGATTCAAAATGTCAATTGGATCGTGCCTCATGTTGAATAACCACTTTTTAAACCCTCACAGTGACCAAAAGTGCCATTTTTACAGAGTTTTGCTTACTCAAAAGCTTCAATTTTGACCCGTTTCAGGCACAGAAATGACTTTAAACACACGTATTTTAGTTGAAAAAGTCATAATTCACATCCAACAGTCATTTAGAGTCAAAAGATTAAATGTTAAAATTTCATCATTATAGACCATTTTGGGAACGTTCTGCATGTCCGGAGTCATCGTTTTTCATCCGAAAATTGATTTTTTGGACTGTACCAAAAATGATTCAAAATGTCAATTGGATCGTGCCTCATGTTGAATAACCACTTTTTCAACCCTCACAGTGACCAAAAGTGCCATTTTTACAGAGTTTTGCTTACTCAAAAGCTTCAATTTTGACCCATTTCAGGCACAGAAATGACTTTAAACACACGTATTTTAGTTGAAAAAGTCATAATGCACATCCAACAGTCATTTAGAGTCAAAAGATTAAATGTTAAAATTTCATCATTATAGACCATTTTGGGAACGTTCGACATGTCCGGAGTCATCGTTTTTCATCCGAAAATTGATTTTTTGGACTGTACCCAAAATGATTTAAAATGTCAATTGGATCGTGCCTCATGTTGAATAACCACTTTTTAAACCCTCACAGTGACCAAAAGTGCCATTTTTACAGAGTTTTGCTTACTCAAAAGCTTCAATTTTGACCCGTTTCAGGCACAGAAATGACTTTAAACACACGTATTTTAGTTGAAAAAGTCATAATTCACATCCAACAGTCATTTAGAGTCAAAAGATTAAATGTTAAAATTTCATCATTATAGACCATTTTGGGAACGTTCGGCATGTCCGGAGTCATCGTTTTTCATCTGAAAATTGATTTTTTGGACTGTACCAAAAATGATTCAAAATGTCAATTGGATCGTGCCTCATGTTGAATAACCACTTTTTAAACCCTCACAGTGACCAAAATTGCCATTTTTACAGAGTTTTCCTTACTCAAAAGCTTCAATTTTGACCCGTTTCAGGCACAGAAATGACTTTAAACACACTTATTTTAGTTGAAAAAGTCATAATTCACATCCAACAGTCATTTAGAGTCAAAAGATTAAATGTTAAAATTTCATCATTATAGACCATTTTGGGAACGTTCGGCATGTCCGGAGTCATCGTTTTTCATCCGAAAATTGATTTTTTGGACTGTACCAAAAATGATTCAAAATGTCAATTGGATCGTGCCTCATGTTGAATAACCACTTTTTAAACCCTCACAGTGACCAAAATTGCCATTTTTACAGAGTTTTCCTTACTCAAAAGCTTCAATTTTGACCCGTTTCAGGCATAGAAATGACTTTAAACACACTTATTTTAGTTGAAAAAGTCATAATTCACATCCAACAGTCATTAAGAGTCAAGAGATTAAATGTTAACATTTCATCATTATAGACCATTTTGGGAACGTTCGACATGTCCGGAGTCATCGTTTTTCATCCGAAAATTGATTTTTTTGGACTGTACCCAAAATGATTCAAAATGTCAATTGGATCGTGCCTCATGTTGAATAACCACTTTTTAAACCCTCACAGTGACCAAAAGTGCCATTTTTACAGAGTTTTGCTTACTCAAAAGCTTCAATTTTGACCCGTTTCAGGCACAGAAATGACTTTAAACACACGTATTTTAGTTGAAAAAGTCATAATTCACATCCAACAGTCATTTAGAGTCAAAAGATTAAATGTTAAAATTTCATCATTATAGACCATTTTGGGAACGTTCTGCATGTCCGGAGTCATCGTTTTTCATCCGAAAATTGATTTTTTGGACTGTACCAAAAATGATTCAAAATGTCAATTGGATCGTGCCTCATGTTGAATAACCACTTTTTAAACCCTCACAGTGACCAAAAGTGCCATTTTTACAGAGTTTTGCTTACTCAAAAGCTTCAATTTTGACCCATTTCAGGCACAGAAATGACTTTAAACACACGTATTTTAGTTGAAAAAGTCATAATGCACATCCAACAGTCATTTAGAGTCAAAAGATTAAATGTTAAAATTTCATCATTATAGACCATTTTGGGAACGTTCGACATGTCCGGAGTCATCGTTTTTCATCCGAAAATTGATCTTTTGGACTGTACCCAAAATGATTTAAAATGTCAATTGGATCGTGCCTCATGTTGAATAACCACTTTTTAAACCCTCACAGTGACCAAAAGTGCCATTTTTACAGAGTTTTGCTTACTCAAAAGCCTCAATTTTGACCCGTTTCAGGCACAGAAATGACTTTAAACACACTTATTTTAGTTGAAAAAGTCATAATGCACATCCAACAGTCATTTAGAGTCAAAAGATTAAATGTTAAAATTTCATCATTATAGACCATTTTGGGAACGTTCGGCATGTCCGGAGTCATCGTTTTTCATCCGAAAAATGATTTTTTGGACTGTACCAAAAATGATTCAAAATGTCAATTGGATCGTGCCTCATGTTGAATAACCACTGTTTAAACCCTCACAGTGACCAAAATTGCCATTTTTACAGAGTTTTGCTTACTCAAAAGCTTCAATTTTGACCCGTTTCAGGCACAGAAATGACTTTAAACACACTTATTTTAGTTGAAAAAGTCATAATGCACATCCAACAGTCATTTAGAGTCAAAAGATTAAATGTTAAAATTTCATCATTATAGACCATTTTGGGAACGTTCGGCATGTCCGGAGTCATCGTTTTTCATCCGAAAATTGATTTTTTGGACTGTACCAAAAATGATTCAAAATGTCAATTGGATCGTGCCTCATGTTGAATAACCACTTTTTAAACCCTCACAGTGACCAAAATTGCCATTTTTACAGAGTTTTCCTTACTCAAAAGCTTCAATTTTGACCCGTTTCAGGCACAGAAATGACTTTAAACACACTTATTTTAGTTGAAAAAGTCATAATTCACATCCAACAGTCATTAAGAGTCAAGAGATTAAATGTTAAAATTTCATCATTATAGACCATTTTGGGAACGTTCGACATGTCCGGAGTCATCGTTTTTCATCCGAAAATTGATTTTTTGGACTGTACCCAAAATGATTCAAAATGTCAATTGGATCGTGCCTCATGTTGAATAACCACTTTTTAAACCCTCCCAGTGACCAAAAGTGCCATTTTTACAGAGTTTTGCTTACTCAAAAGCTTCAATTTTGACCCGTTTCAGGCACAGAAATGACTTTAAACACACTTATTTTAGTTGAAAAAGTCATAATTCACATCCAACAGTCATTTAGAGTCAAAAGATTAAATGTTAAAATTTCATCATTATAGACCATTTTGGGAACGTTCGGCATGTCCGGAGTCATCGTTTTTCATCCGAAAATCGATTTTTTGGACTGTACCAAAAATGATTCAAAATGTCAATTGGATCGTGCCTCATGTTGAATAACCACTTTTTAACCCCTTCCAGGCTCATGACGAGCTGGGCTCGTCATGGTGTAGCCTCCTCAAACACTGATGACGAGCCCAGCTCGTCATGAACAATGGGAAATGGGAAGATCCAGCACAGCAGCAAAATATCGCTAGCAGCGATGGTGTTAAACCCTCACAGTGACCAAAATTGCCATTTTTACAGAGTTTTCCTTATTCAAAAGCTTCAATTTTGACCCGTTTCAGGCACAGAAATGACTTTAAACACACTTATTTTAGTTGAAAAAGTCATAATTCACATCCAACAGTCATTTAGAGTCAAAAGAATAAATGTTAAAATTTCATCATTATAGACCATTTTGGGAACGTTCGGCATGTCCGGAGTCATCGTTTTTCATCCGAAAATTGATTTTTTGAACTGTACCAAAAATGATTCAAAATGTCAATTGGATTGTGCCTCATGTTGAATAACCACTTTTTAAACCCTCACAGTGACCTAAAGTGCCATTTTTACTGAGTTTTGCTTACTCAAAAGCTTCAATTTTGACCCGTTTCAGGCACAGAAATGACTTTAAACACACGTATTTTAGTTGAAAAAGTCATAATTCACATCCAACAGTCATTTAGAGTCAAAAGATTAAATGTTAAAATTTCATCATTATAGACCATTTTGGGAACGTTCCGCATGTCCGGAATCATCGTTTTTCATCCGAAAATTGATTTTTTGGACTGTACCAAAAATGATTCAAAATGTCAATTGGATCGTGCCTCATGTTGAATAACCACTTTTTAAACCCTCACAGTGACCAAAATTGCCATTTTTACAGAGTTTTGCTTACTGAAAAGCTTTAATTTTGACCCGTTTCAGGCACAGAAATGACTTTAAACACACTTATTTTAGTTGAAAAAGTCATAATGCACATCCAACAGTCATTTAGAGTCAAAAGATTAAATGTTAAAATTTCATCATTATAGACCATTTTGGGAACGTTCGACATGTCCGGAGTCATCGTTTTTCATCCAAAAATTGATTTTTTGGACTGTACCCAAAATGATTCAAAATGTCAATTGGATCGTGCCTCATGTTGAATAACCACTTTTTAAACCCTCACAGTGACCAAAAGTGCCATTTTTACAGAGTTTTGCTTACTCAAAAGCTTCAATTTTGACCCGTTTCAGGCACAGAAATGACTTTAAACACACGTATTTTAGTTGAAAAAGTCATAATGCACATCCAACAGTCATTTAGAGTCAAAAGATTAAATGTTAAAATTTCATCATTATAGACCATTTTGGGAATGTTCGACATGTCCGGAGTCATCGTTTTTCATCCAAAAATTGATTTTTTGGACTGTACCCAAAATGATTCAAAATGTCAATTGGATCGTGCCTCATGTTGAATAACCACTTTTTAAACCCTCACAGTGACCAAAAGTGCAATTTTTACAGAGTTTTGCTTACTCAAAAGCTTCAATTTTGACCCGTTTCAGGCACAGAAATGACTTTAAACACACTTATTTTAGTTGAAAAAGTCATAATTCACATCCAACAGTCATTTAGAGTCAAAAGATTAAATGTTAAAATTTCATCATTATAGACCATTTTGGGAACGTTCGGCATGTCCGGAGTCATCGTTTTTCATCCGAAAATTGATTTTTTGGACTGTACCAAAAATGATTCAAAATGTCAATTGGATCGTGCCTCATGTTGAATAACCACTTTTTAAACCCTCACAGTGACCAAAAGTGCCATTTTTACAGGGTTTTGCTTACTCAAAAGCTTCAATTTTGACCCGTTTCAGGCACAGAAATGACTTTAAACACACGTATTTTAGTTGAAAAAGTCATAATTCACATCCAACAGTCATTTAGAGTCAAAAGATTAAATGTTAAAATTTCATCATTATAGACCATTTTGGGAACGTTCTGCATGTCCGGAGTCATAGTTTTTCATCCGAAAATTGATTTTTTGGACTGTACCAAAAATGATTCAAAATGTCAATTGGATCGTGCCTCATGTTTAATAACCACTTTTTAAACCCTCACAGTGACCAAAATTGCCATTTTTACAGAGTTTTCCTTACTCAAAAGCTTCAATTTTGACCCGTTTCAGGCACAGAAATGACTTTAAACACACTTATTTTAGTTGAAAAAGTCATAATGCACATCCAACAGTCATTTAGAGTCAAAAGATTAAATGTTAAAATTTCATCATTATAGACCATTTTGGGAACGTTCGACATGTCCGGAGTCATCGTTTTTCATCCGAAAATTGTTTTTTTGGACTGTACCAAAAATGATTCAAAATGTCAATTGGATCGTGCCTCATGTTGAATAACCACTGTTTAAACCCTCACAGTGACCAAAAGTGCCATTTTTACAGAGTTTTGCTTACTCAAAAGCTTCATTTTTGACTTGTTTCAGGCACAGAAATGACTTTAAACACACGTATTTTAGTTGAAAAAGTCATAATTCACATCCAACAGTCATTTAGAGTCAAAAGATTAAATGTTAAAATTTCATCATTATAGACCATTTTGGGAACGTTCCGCATGTCCGGAATCATCGTTTTTCATCCGAAAATTGATTTTTTGGACTGTACCAAAAATGATTCAAAATGTCAATTGGATCGTGCCTCATGTTGAATAACCACTTTTTAAACCCTCACAGTGACCAAAAGTGCCATTTTTACAGAGTTTTGCTTACTCAAAAGCTTCAATTTTGACCCGTTTCAGGCACAGAAATGACTTTAAACACACTTATTTTAGTTGAAAAAGTCATAATTCACATCCAACAGTCATTTAGAGTCAAAAGATTAAATGTTAAAATTTCATCATTATAGACCATTTTGGGAACGTTCGGCATGTCCGGAGTCATCGTTTTTCATCCGAAAATCGATTTTTTGGACTGTACCAAAAATGATTCAAAATGTCAATTGGATTGTGCCTCATGTTGAATAACCACTTTTTAACCCCTTCCAGGCTCATGACGAGCTGGGCTCATCATGGTGTAGCCTCCTCAAACACTGATGACGAGCCCAGCTCGTCATGAACAATGGGAAATGGGAAGATCCTGCACAGCAGCAAAATATCGCTAGCAGCGATGGTGTTAAACCCTCACAGTGACCAAAATTGCCATTTTTACAGAGTTTTCCTTACTCAAAAGCTTCAATTTTGACCCGTTTCAGGCACAGAAAGGACTTTAAACACACTTATTTTAGTTGAAAAAGTCATAATGCACATCCAACAGTCATTTAGAGTCAAAAGATTAAATGTTAAAATTTCATCATTATAGACCATTTTGGGAACGTTCGACATGTCCGGAGTCATCGTTTTTCATCCGAAAATTGATTTTTTGGACTGTACCCAAAATGATTCAAAATGTCAATTGGATCGTGCCTCATGTTGAATAACCACTTTTTAAACCCTCACAGTGACCAAAAGTGCCATTTTTACAGAGTTTTGCTTACTCAAAAGCTTCAATTTTGACCCGTTTCAGGCACAGAAATGACTTTAAACACACTTATTTTAGTTGAAAAAGTCATAATTCACATCCAACAGTCATTTAGAGTCAAAAGATTAAATGTTAAAATTTCATCATTATAGACCATTTTGGGAACGTTCGACATGTCCGGAGTCATCGTTTTTCATCCGAAAATTGATTTTTTGGACTGTACCCAAAATGATTCAAAATGTCAATTGGGTCGTGCCTCATGTTGAATAACCACTTTTTAAACCCTCACAGTGACCAAAAGTGCCATTTTTACAGAGTTTTGCTTACTCAAAAGCTTCAATTTTGACCCGTTTCAGGCACAGAAATGACTTTAAACACACGTATTTTAGTTGAAAAAGTCATAATTCACATCCAACAGTCATTTAGAGTCAAAAGATTAAATGTTAAAATTTCATCATTATAGACCATTTTGGGAACGTTCGGCATGTCCGGAGTCATCGTTTTTCATCTGAAAATTGATTTTTTGGACTGTACCAAAAATGATTCAAAATGTCAATTGGATCGTGCCTCATGTTGAATAACCACTTTTTAAACCCTCACAGTGACCAAAATTGCCATTTTTACAGAGTTTTCCTTACTCAAAAGCTTCAATTTTGACCCGTTTCAGGCACAGAAATGACTTTAAACACACTTATTTTAGTTGAAAAAGTCATAATTCACATCCAACAGTCATTTAGAGTCAAAAGATTAAATGTTAAAATTTCATCATTATAGACCATTTTGGGAACGTTCGGCATGTCCGGAGTCATCGTTTTTCATCCGAAAATTGATTTTTTGGACTGTACCAAAAATGATTCAAAATGTCAATTGGATCGTGCCTCATGTTGAATAACCACTTTTTAAACCCTCACAGTGACCAAAATTGCCATTTTTACAGAGTTTTCCTTACTCAAAAGCTTCAATTTTGACCCGTTTCAGGCATAGAAATGACTTTAAACACACTTATTTTAGTTGAAAAAGTCATAATTCACATCCAACAGTCATTAAGAGTCAAGAGATTAAATGTTAACATTTCATCATTATAGACCATTTTGGGAACGTTCGACATGTCCGGAGTCATCGTTTTTCATCCGAAAATTGATTTTTTGGACTGTACCCAAAATGATTCAAAATGTCAATTGGATCGTGCCTCATGTTGAATAACCACTTTTTAAACCCTCACAGTGACCAAAAGTGCCATTTTTACAGAGTTTTGCTTACTCAAAAGCTTCAATTTTGACCCGTTTCAGGCACAGAAATGACTTTAAACACACGTATTTTAGTTGAAAAAGTCATAATTCACATCCAACAGTCATTTAGAGTCAAAAGATTAAATGTTAAAATTTCATCATTATAGACCATTTTGGGAACGTTCTGCATGTCCGGAGTCATCGTTTTTCATCCGAAAATTGATTTTTTGGACTGTACCAAAAATGATTCAAAATGTCAATTGGATCGTGCCTCATGTTGAATAACCACTTTTTAAACCCTCACAGTGACCAAAAGTGCCATTTTTACAGAGTTTTGCTTACTCAAAAGCTTCAATTTTGACCCATTTCAGGCACAGAAATGACTTTAAACACACGTATTTTAGTTGAAAAAGTCATAATGCACATCCAACAGTCATTTAGAGTCAAAAGATTAAATGTTAAAATTTCATCATTATAGACCATTTTGGGAACGTTCGACATGTCCGGAGTCATCGTTTTTCATCCGAAAATTGATTTTTTGGACTGTACCCAAAATGATTTAAAATGTCAATTGGATCGTGCCTCATGTTGAATAACCACTTTTTAAACCCTCACAGTGACCAAAAGTGCCATTTTTACAGAGTATTGCTTACTCAAAAGCTTCAATTTTGACCCGTTTCAGGCACAGAAATGACTTTAAACACACTTATTTTAGTTGAAAAAGTCATAATTCACATCCAACAGTCATTTAGAGTCAAAAGATTAAATGTTAAAATTTCATCATTATAGACCATTTTGGGAACGTTCGGCATGTCCGGAGTCATCGTTTTTCATCCGAAAATCAATTTTTTGGACTGTACCAAAAATGATTCAAAATGTCAATTGGATCGTGCCTCATGTTGAATAACCACTTTTTAACCCCTTCCAGGCTCATGACGAGCTGGGCTCGTCATGGTGTAGCCTCCTCAAACACTGATGACGAGCCCAGCTCGTCATGAACAATGGGAAATGGGAAGATCCAGCACAGCAGCAAAATATCGCTAGCAGCGATGGTGTTAAACCCTCACAGTGACCAAAATTGCCATTTTTACAGAGTTTTCCTTACTCAAAAGCTTCAATTTTGACCCGTTTCAGGCACAGAAATGACTTTAAACACGCTTATTTTAGTTGAAAAAGTCATAATTCACATCCAACAGTCATTTAGAGTCAAAAGAATAAATGTTAAAATTTCATCATTATAGACCATTTTGGGAACGTTCGGCATGTCCGGAGTCATCGTTTTTCATCCGAAAATTGATTTTTTGGACTGTACCAAAAATGATTCAAAATGTCAATTGGATTGTGCCTCATGTTGAATAACCACTTTTTAAACCCTCACAGTGACCTAAAGTGCCATTTTTACAGAGTTTTGCTTACTCAAAAGCTTCAATTTTGCCCGTTTCAGGCACAGAAATGACTTTAAACACACGTATTTTAGTTGAAAAAGTCATAATTCACATCCAACAGTCATTTAGAGTCAAAAGATTAAATGTTAAAATTTCATCATTATAGACCATTTTGGGAACGTTCCGCATGTCCGGAATCATCGTTTTTCATCCGAAAATTGATTTTTTGGACTGTACCAAAAATGATTCAAAATGTCAATTGGATCGTGCCTCATGTTGAATAACCACTTTTTAAACCCTCACAGTGACCAAAATTGCCATTTTTACAGAGTTTTGCTTCCTCAAAAGCTTCAATTTTGACCCGTTTCAGGCACAGAAATGACTTTAAACACACTTATTTTAGTTGAAAAAGTCATAATGCACATCCAACAGTCATTTAGAGTCAAAAGATTAAATGTTAAAATTTCATCATTATAGACCATTTTGGGAACGTTCGGCATGTCCGGAGTCATCGTTTTTCATCCGAAAATTGATTTTTTGGACTGTACCAAAAATGATTCAAAATGTCAATTGGATCGTGCCTCATGTTGAATAACCACTTTTTAAACCCTCACAGTGACCAAAATTGCCATTTTTACAGAGTTTTCCTTACTCAAAAGCTTCAATTTTGACCCGTTTCAGGCATAGAAATGACTTTAAACACACTTATTTTAGTTGAAAAAGTCATAATTCACATCCAACAGTCATTAAGAGTCAAGAGATTAAATGTTAACATTTCATCATTATAGACCATTTTGGGAACGTTCGACATGTCCGGAGTCATCGTTTTTCATCCGAAAATTGATTTTTTGGACTGTACCCAAAATGATTCAAAATGTCAATTGGATCGTGCCTCATGTTGAATAACCACTTTTTAAACCCTCACAGTGACCAAAAGTGCCATTTTTACAGAGTTTTGCTTACTCAAAAGCTTCAATTTTGACCCGTTTCAGGCACAGAAATGACTTTAAACACACGTATTTTAGTTGAAAAAGTCATAATTCACATCCAACAGTCATTTAGAGTCAAAAGATTAAATGTTAAAATTTCATCATTATAGACCATTTTGGGAACGTTCTGCATGTCCGGAGTCATCGTTTTTCATCCGAAAATTGATTTTTTGGACTGTACCAAAAATGATTCAAAATGTCAATTGGATCGTGCCTCATGTTGAATAACCACTTTTTAAACCCTCACAGTGACCAAAAGTGCCATTTTTACAGAGTTTTGCTTACTCAAAAGCTTCAATTTTGACCCATTTCAGGCACAGAAATGACTTTAAACACACGTATTTTAGTTGAAAAAGTCATAATGCACATCCAACAGTCATTTAGAGTCAAAAGATTAAATGTTAAAATTTCATCATTATAGACCATTTTGGGAACGTTCGACATGTCCGGAGTCATCGTTTTTCATCCGAAAATTGATTTTTTGGACTGTACCCAAAATGATTTAAAATGTCAATTGGATCGTGCCTCATGTTGAATAACCACTTTTTAAACCCTCACAGTGACCAAAAGTGCCATTTTTACAGAGTATTGCTTACTCAAAAGCTTCAATTTTGACCCGTTTCAGGCACAGAAATGACTTTAAACACACTTATTTTAGTTGAAAAAGTCATAATTCACATCCAACAGTCATTTAGAGTCAAAAGATTAAATGTTAAAATTTCATCATTATAGACCATTTTGGGAACGTTCGGCATGTCCGGAGTCATCGTTTTTCATCCGAAAATCAATTTTTTGGACTGTACCAAAAATGATTCAAAATGTCAATTGGATCGTGCCTCATGTTGAATAACCACTTTTTAACCCCTTCCAGGCTCATGACGAGCTGGGCTCGTCATGGTGTAGCCTCCTCAAACACTGATGACGAGCCCAGCTCGTCATGAACAATGGGAAATGGGAAGATCCAGCACAGCAGCAAAATATCGCTAGCAGCGATGGTGTTAAACCCTCACAGTGACCAAAATTGCCATTTTTACAGAGTTTTCCTTACTCAAAAGCTTCAATTTTGACCCGTTTCAGGCACAGAAATGACTTTAAACACGCTTATTTTAGTTGAAAAAGTCATAATTCACATCCAACAGTCATTTAGAGTCAAAAGAATAAATGTTAAAATTTCATCATTATAGACCATTTTGGGAACGTTCGGCATGTCCGGAGTCATCGTTTTTCATCCGAAAATTGATTTTTTGGACTGTACCAAAAATGATTCAAAATGTCAATTGGATTGTGCCTCATGTTGAATAACCACTTTTTAAACCCTCACAGTGACCTAAAGTGCCATTTTTACAGAGTTTTGCTTACTCAAAAGCTTCAATTTTGCCCGTTTCAGGCACAGAAATGACTTTAAACACACGTATTTTAGTTGAAAAAGTCATAATTCACATCCAACAGTCATTTAGAGTCAAAAGATTAAATGTTAAAATTTCATCATTATAGACCATTTTGGGAACGTTCCGCATGTCCGGAATCATCGTTTTTCATCCGAAAATTGATTTTTTGGACTGTACCAAAAATGATTCAAAATGTCAATTGGATCGTGCCTCATGTTGAATAACCACTTTTTAAACCCTCACAGTGACCAAAATTGCCATTTTTACAGAGTTTTGCTTCCTCAAAAGCTTCAATTTTGACCCGTTTCAGGCACAGAAATGACTTTAAACACACTTATTTTAGTTGAAAAAGTCATAATGCACATCCAACAGTCATTTAGAGTCAAAAGATTAAATGTTAAAATTTCATCATTATAGACCATTTTGGGAACGTTCGGCATGTCCGGAGTCATCGTTTTTCATCCGAAAATTGATTTTTTGGACTGTACCAAAAATGATTCAAAATGTCAATTGGATCGTGCCTCATGTTGAATAACCACTTTTTAAACCCTCACAGTGACCAAAATTGCCATTTTTACAGAGTTTTCCTTACTCAAAAGCTTCAATTTTGACCCGTTTCAGGCACAGAAATGACTTTAAACACACTTATTTTAGTTGAAAAAGTCATAATTCACATCCAACAGTCATTAAGAGTCAAGAGATTAAATGTTAAAATTTCATCATTATAGACCATTTTGGGAACGTTCGACATGTCCGGAGTCATCGTTTTTCATCCGAAAATTGATTTTTTGGACTGTACCCAAAATGATTCAAAATGTCAATTGGATCGTGCCTCATGTTGAATAACCACTTTTTAAACCCTCCCAGTGACCAAAAGTGCCATTTTTACAGAGTTTTGCTTACTCAAAAGCTTCAATTTTGACCCGTTTCAGGCACAGAAATGACTTTAAACACACTTATTTTAGTTGAAAAAGTCATAATTCACATCCAACAGTCATTTAGAGTCAAAAGATTAAATGTTAAAATTTCATCATTATAGACCATTTTGGGAACGTTCGGCATGTCCGGAGTCATCGTTTTTCATCCGAAAATCGATTTTTTGGACTGTACCAAAAATGATTCAAAATGTCAATTGGATCGTGCCTCATGTTGAATAACCACTTTTTAACCCCTTCCAGGCTCATGACGAGCTGGGCTCGTCATGGTGTAGCCTCCTCAAACACTGATGACGAGCCCAGCTCGTCATGAACAATGGGAAATGGGAAGATCCAGCACAGCAGCAAAATATCGCTAGCAGCGATGGTGTTAAACCCTCACAGTGACCAAAATTGCCATTTTTACAGAGTTTTCCTTATTCAAAAGCTTCAATTTTGACCCGTTTCAGGCACAGAAATGACTTTAAACACACTTATTTTAGTTGAAAAAGTCATAATTCACATCCAACAGTCATTTAGAGTCAAAAGAATAAATGTTAAAATTTCATCATTATAGACCATTTTGGGAACGTTCGGCATGTCCGGAGTCATCGTTTTTCATCCGAAAATTGATTTTTTGAACTGTACCAAAAATGATTCAAAATGTCAATTGGATTGTGCCTCATGTTGAATAACCACTTTTTAAACCCTCACAGTGACCTAAAGTGCCATTTTTACTGAGTTTTGCTTACTCAAAAGCTTCAATTTTGACCCGTTTCAGGCACAGAAATGACTTTAAACACACGTATTTTAGTTGAAAAAGTCATAATTCACATCCAACAGTCATTTAGAGTCAAAAGATTAAATGTTAAAATTTCATCATTATAGACCATTTTGGGAACGTTCCGCATGTCCGGAATCATCGTTTTTCATCCGAAAATTGATTTTTTGGACTGTACCAAAAATGATTCAAAATGTCAATTGGATCGTGCCTCATGTTGAATAACCACTTTTTAAACCCTCACAGTGACCAAAAGTGCCATTTTTACAGAGTTTTGCTTACTCAAAAGCTTCAATTTTGACCCGTTTCAGGCACAGAAATGACTTTAAACACACGTATTTTAGTTGAAAAAGTCATAATTCACATCCAACAGTCATTTAGAGTCAAAAGATTAAATGTTAAAATTTCATCATTATAGACCATTTTGGGAACGTTCTGCATGTCCGGAGTCATCGTTTTTCATCCGAAAATTGATTTTTTGGACTGTACCAAAAATGATTCAAAATGTCAATTGGATCGTGCCTCATGTTGAATAACCACTTTTTAAACCCTCACAGTGACCAAAAGTGCCATTTTTACAGAGTTTTGCTTACTCAAAAGCTTCAATTTTGACCCATTTCAGGCACAGAAATGACTTTAAACACACGTATTTTAGTTGAAAAAGTCATAATGCACATCCAACAGTCATTTAGAGTCAAAAGATTAAATGTTAAAATTTCATCATTATAGACCATTTTGGGAACGTTCGACATGTCCGGAGTCATCGTTTTTCATCCGAAAATTGATTTTTTGGACTGTACCCAAAATGATTTAAAATGTCAATTGGATCGTGCCTCATGTTGAATAACCACTTTTTAAACCCTCACAGTGACCAAAAGTGCCATTTTTACAGAGTATTGCTTACTCAAAAGCTTCAATTTTGACCCGTTTCAGGCACAGAAATGACTTTAAACACACTTATTTTAGTTGAAAAAGTCATAATTCACATCCAACAGTCATTTAGAGTCAAAAGATTAAATGTTAAAATTTCATCATTATAGACCATTTTGGGAACGTTCGGCATGTCCGGAGTCATCGTTTTTCATCCGAAAATCAATTTTTTGGACTGTACCAAAAATGATTCAAAATGTCAATTGGATCGTGCCTCATGTTGAATAACCACTTTTTAACCCCTTCCAGGCTCATGACGAGCTGGGCTCGTCATGGTGTAGCCTCCTCAAACACTGATGACGAGCCCAGCTCGTCATGAACAATGGGAAATGGGAAGATCCAGCACAGCAGCAAAATATCGCTAGCAGCGATGGTGTTAAACCCTCACAGTGACCAAAATTGCCATTTTTACAGAGTTTTCCTCACTCAAAAGCTTCAATTTTGACCCGTTTCAGGCACAGAAATGACTTTAAACACGCTTATTTTAGTTGAAAAAGTCATAATTCACATCCAACAGTCATTTAGAGTCAAAAGAATAAATGTTAAAATTTCATCATTATAGACCATTTTGGGAACGTTCGGCATGTCCGGAGTCATCGTTTTTCATCCGAAAATTGATTTTTTGGACTGTACCAAAAATGATTCAAAATGTCAATTGGATTGTGCCTCATGTTGAATAACCACTTTTTAAACCCTCACAGTGACCTAAAGTGCCATTTTTACAGAGTTTTGCTTACTCAAAAGCTTCAATTTTGCCCGTTTCAGGCACAGAAATGACTTTAAACACACGTATTTTAGTTGAAAAAGTCATAATTCACATCCAACAGTCATTTAGAGTCAAAAGATTAAATGTTAAAATTTCATCATTATAGACCATTTTGGGAACGTTCCGCATGTCCGGAATCATCGTTTTTCATCCGAAAATTGATTTTTTGGACTGTACCAAAAATGATTCAAAATGTCAATTGGATCGTGCCTCATGTTGAATAACCACTTTTTAAACCCTCACAGTGACCAAAATTGCCATTTTTACAGAGTTTTGCTTCCTCAAAAGCTTCAATTTTGACCCGTTTCAGGCACAGAAATGACTTTAAACACACTTATTTTAGTTGAAAAAGTCATAATGCACATCCAACAGTCATTTAGAGTCAAAAGATTAAATGTTAAAATTTCATCATTATAGACCATTTTGGGAACGTTCGGCATGTCCGGAGTCATCGTTTTTCATCCGAAAATTGATTTTTTGGACTGTACCAAAAATGATTAAAAATGTCAATTGGATCGTGCCTCATGTTGAATAACCACTTTTTAAACCCTCACAGTGACCAAAATTGCCATTTTTACAGAGTTTTCCTTACTCAAAAGCTTCAATTTTGACCCGTTTCAGGCACAGAAATGACTTTAAACACACTTATTTTAGTTGAAAAAGTCATAATTCACATCCAACAGTCATTAAGAGTCAAGAGATTAAATGTTAAAATTTCATCATTATAGACCATTTTGGGAACGTTCGACATGTCCGGAGTCATCGTTTTTCATCCGAAAATTGATTTTTTGGACTGTACCCAAAATGATTCAAAATGTCAATTGGATCGTGCCTCATGTTGAATAACCACTTTTTAAACCCTCCCAGTGACCAAAAGTGCCATTTTTACAGAGTTTTGCTTACTCAAAAGCTTCAATTTTGACCCGTTTCAGGCACAGAAATGACTTTAAACACACTTATTTTAGTTGAAAAAGTCATAATTCACATCCAACAGTCATTTAGAGTCAAAAGATTAAATGTTAAAATTTCATCATTATAGACCATTTTGGGAACGTTCGGCATGTCCGGAGTCATCGTTTTTCATCCGAAAATCGATTTTTTGGACTGTACCAAAAATGATTCAAAATGTCAATTGGATCGTGCCTCATGTTGAATAACCACTTTTTAACCCCTTCCAGGCTCATGACGAGCTGGGCTCGTCATGGTGTAGCCTCCTCAAACACTGATGACGAGCCCAGCTCGTCATGAACAATGGGAAATGGGAAGATCCAGCACAGCAGCAAAATATCGCTAGCAGCGATGGTGTTAAACCCTCACAGTGACCAAAATTGCCATTTTTACAGAGTTTTCCTTATTCAAAAGCTTCAATTTTGACCCGTTTCAGGCACAGAAATGACTTTAAACACACTTATTTTAGTTGAAAAAGTCATAATTCACATCCAACAGTCATTTAGAGTCAAAAGAATAAATGTTAAAATTTCATCATTATAGACCATTTTGGGAACGTTCGGCATGTCCGGAGTCATCGTTTTTCATCCGAAAATTGATTTTTTGAACTGTACCAAAAATGATTCAAAATGTCAATTGGATTGTGCCTCATGTTGAATAACCACTTTTTAAACCCTCACAGTGACCTAAAGTGCCATTTTTACTGAGTTTTGCTTACTCAAAAGCTTCAATTTTGACCCGTTTCAGGCACAGAAATGACTTTAAACACACGTATTTTAGTTGAAAAAGTCATAATTCACATCCAACAGTCATTTAGAGTCAAAAGATTAAATGTTAAAATTTCATCATTATAGACCATTTTGGGAACGTTCCGCATGTCCGGAATCATCGTTTTTCATCCGAAAATTGATTTTTTGGACTGTACCAAAAATGATTCAAAATGTCAATTGGATCGTGCCTCATGTTGAATAACCACTTTTTAAACCCTCACAGTGACCAAAATTGCCATTTTTACAGAGTTTTGCTTACTGAAAAGCTTTAATTTTGACCCGTTTCAGGCACAGAAATGACTTTAAACACACTTATTTTAGTTGAAAAAGTCATAATGCACATCCAACAGTCATTTAGAGTCAAAAGATTAAATGTTAAATTTTCATCATTATAGACCATTTTGGGAACGTTCGACATGTCCGGAGTCATCGTTTTTCATCCGAAAATTGATTTTTTGGACTGTACCCAAAATGATTCAAAATGTCAATTGGATCGTGCCTCATGTTGAATAACCACTTTTTAAACCCTCACAGTGACCAAAAGTGCCATTTTTACAGAGTTTTGCTTACTCAAAAGCTTCAATTTTGACCCGTTTCAGGCACAGAAATGACTTTAAACACACGTATTTTAGTTGAAAAAGTCATAATTCACATCCAACAGTCATTTAGAGTCAAAAGATTAAATGTTAAAATTTCATCATTATAGACCATTTTGGGAACGTTCTGCATGTCCGGAGTCATCGTTTTTCATCCGAAAATTGATTTTTTGGACTGTACCAAAAATGATTCAAAATGTCAATTGGATCGTGCCTCATGTTGAATAACCACTTTTTAAACCCTCACAGTGACCAAAAGTGCCATTTTTACAGAGTTTTGCTTACTCAAAAGCTTCAATTTTGACCCATTTCAGGCACAGAAATGACTTTAAACACACGTATTTTAGTTGAAAAAGTCATAATGCACATCCAACAGTCATTTAGAGTCAAAAGATTAAATGTTAAAATTTCATCATTATAGACCATTTTGGGAACGTTCGACATGTCCGGAGTCATCGTTTTTCATCCGAAAATTGATTTTTTGGACTGTACCCAAAATGATTTAAAATGTCAATTGGATCGTGCCTCATGTTGAATAACCACTTTTTAAACCCTCACAGTGACCAAAAGTGCCATTTTTACAGAGTTTTGCTTACTCAAAAGCTTCAATTTTGACCCGTTTCAGGCACAGAAATGACTTTAAACACACTTATTTTAGTTGAAAAAGTCATAATGCACATCCAACAGTCATTTAGAGTCAAGAGATTAAATGTTAAAATTTCATCATTATAGACCATTTTGGGAACGTTCGGCATGTCCGGAGTCATCGTTTTTCATCCGAAAAATGATTTTTTGGACTGTACCAAAAATGATTCAAAATGTCAATTGGATCGTGCCTCATGTTGAATAACCACTGTTTAAACCCTCACAGTGACCAAAAGTGCCATTTTTACAGAGTTTTGCTTACTCAAAAGCCTCAATTTTGACCCGTTTCAGGCACAGAAATGACTTTAAACACACGGATTTTAGTTGAAAAAGTCATAATTCACATCCAACAGTCATTTAGAGTCAAAAGATTAAATGTTAAAATTTCATCATTATAGACCATTTTGGGAACGTTCCGCATGTCCGGAATCATCGTTTTTCATCTGAAAATTGATTTTTTGGACTGTACCAAAAATGATTCAAAATGTCAATTGGATCGTGCCTCATGTTGAATAACCACTTTTTAAACCCTCACAGTGACCAAAAGTGCCATTTTTACAGAGTATTGCTTACTCAAAAGCTTCAATTTTGACCCGTTTCAGGCACAGAAATGACTTTAAACACACTTATTTTAGTTGAAAAAGTCATAATTCACATCCAACAGTCATTTAGAGTCAAAAGATTAAATGTTAAAATTTCATCATTATAGACCATTTTGGGAACGTTCGGCATGTCCGGAGTCATCGTTTTTCATCCGAAAATCAATTTTTTGGACTGTACCAAAAATGATTCAAAATGTCAATTGGATCGTGCCTCATGTTGAATAACCACTTTTTAACCCCTTCCAGGCTCATGACGAGCTGGGCTCGTCATGGTGTAGCCTCCTCAAACACTGATGACGAGCCCAGCTCGTCATGAACAATGGGAAATGGGAAGATCCAGCACAGCAGCAAAATATCGCTAGCAGCGATGGTGTTAAACCCTCACAGTGACCAAAATTGCCATTTTTACAGAGTTTTCCTTACTCAAAAGCTTCAATTTTGACCCGTTTCAGGCACAGAAATGACTTTAAACACGCTTATTTTAGTTGAAAAAGTCATAATTCACATCCAACAGTCATTTAGAGTCAAAAGAATAAATGTTAAAATTTCATCATTATAGACCATTTTGGGAACGTTCGGCATGTCCGGAGTCATCGTTTTTCATCCGAAAATTGATTTTTTGGACTGTACCAAAAATGATTCAAAATGTCAATTGGATTGTGCCTCATGTTAAATAACCACTTTTTAAACCCTCACAGTGACCTAAAGTGCCATTTTTACAGAGTTTTGCTTACTCAAAAGCTTCAATTTTGACCCGTTTCAGGCACAGAAATGACTTTAAACACACGTATTTTAGTTGAAAAAGTCATAATTCACATCCAACAGTCATTTAGAGTCAAAAGATTAAATGTTAAAATTTCATCATTATAGACCATTTTGGGAACGTTCCGCATGTCCGGAATCATCGTTTTTCATCCGAAAATTGATTTTTTGGACTGTACCAAAAATGATTCAAAATGTCAATTGGATCGTGCCTCATGTTGAATAACCACTTTTTAAACCCTCACAGTGACCAAAATTGCCATTTTTACAGAGTTTTCCTTACTCAAAAGCTTCAATTTTGACCCGTTTCAGGCACAGAAATGACTTTAAACACACTTATTTTAGTTGAAAAAGTCATAATTCACATCCAACAGTCATTAAGAGTCAAGAGATTAAATGTTAAAATTTCATCATTATAGACCATTTTGGGAACGTTCGACATGACCACTTTTTAACCCCTTCCAGGCTCATGACGAGCTGGGCTCGTCATGGTGTAGCCTCCTCAAACACTGATGACGAGCCCAGCTCGTCATGAACAATGGGAAATGGGAAGATCCAGCACAGCAGCAAAATATCGCTAGCAGCGATGGTGTTAAACCCTCACAGTGACCAAAATTGCCATTTTTACAGAGTTTTCCTTATTCAAAAGCTTCAATTTTGACCCGTTTCAGGCACAGAAATGACTTTAAACACACTTATTTTAGTTGAAAAAGTCATAATGCACATCCAACAGTCATTTAGAGTCAAAAGATTAAATGTTAAAATTTCATCATTATAGACCATTTTGGGAACGTTCGACATGTCCGGAGTCATCGTTTTTCATCCAAAAATTGATTTTTTGGACTGTACCCAAAATGATTCAAAATGTCAATTGGATCGTGCCTCATGTTGAATAACCACTTTTTAAACCCTCACAGTGACCAAAAGTGCCATTTTTACAGAGTTTTGCTTACTCAAAAGCTTCAATTTTGACCCGTTTCAGGCACAGAAATGACTTTAAACACACGTATTTTAGTTGAAAAAGTCATAATGCACATCCAACAGTCATTTAGAGTCAAAAGATTAAATGTTAAAATTTCATCATTATAGACCATTTTGGGAACGTTCGACATGTCCGGAGTCATCGTTTTTCATCCGAAAATTGATTTTTTGGACTGTACCCAAAATGATTCAAAATGTCAATTGGATCGTGCCTCATGTTGAATAACCACTTTTTAAACCCTCACAGTGACCAAAAGTGCCATTTTTACAGAGTTTTGCTTACTCAAAAGCTTCAATTTTGACCCGTTTCAGGCACAGAAATGACTTTAAACACACTTATTTTAGTTGAAAAAGTCATAATGCACATCCAACAGTCATTTAGAGTCAAAAGATTAAATGTTAAAATTTCATCATTATAGACCATTTTGGGAACGTTCGACATGTCCGGAGTCATCGTTTTTCATCCGAAAATTGATTTTTTGGACTGTACCCAAAATGATTCAAAATGTCAATTGGATCGTGCCTCATGTTGAATAACCACTTTTTAAACCCTCACAGTGACCAAAAGTGCAATTTTTACAGAGTTTTGCTTACTCAAAAGCTTCAATTTTGACCCGTTTCAGGCACAGAAATGACTTTAAACACACTTATTTTAGTTGAAAAAGTCATAATTCACATCCAACAGTCATTTAGCGTCAAAAGATTAAATGTTAAAATTTCATCATTATAGACCATTTTGGGAACGTTCGACATGTCCGGAGTCATCGTTTTTCATCTGAAAATTGATTTTTTGGACTGTACCCAAAATGATTCAAAATGTCAATTGGAACGTGCCTCATGTTGAATAACCACTTTTTAAACCCTCACAGTGACCAAAATTGCCATATTTACATAGTTTTCCTTACTCAAAAGCTTCAATTTTGACCCGTTTCAGGCACAGAAATGACTTTAAACACACTTATTTTAGTTGAAAAAGTCATAATGCACATCCAACAGTCATTTAGAGTCAAAAGATTAAATGTTAAAATTTCATCATTATAGACCATTTTGAGAACGTTCGACATGTCCGGAGTCATCGTTTTTCATCCAAAAATTGATTTTTTGGACTGTACCCAAAATGATTCAAAATGTCAATTGGATCGTGCCTCAAGTTGAATAACCACTTTTTAAACCCTCACAGTGACCAAAATTGCCATTTTTACAGAGTTTTGCTTACTGAAAAGCTTTAATTTTGACCCGTTTCAGGCACAGAAATGACTTTAAACACACTTATTTTAGTTGAAAAAGTCATAATGCACATCCAACAGTCATTTAGAGTCAAAAGATTAAATGTTAAAATTTCATCATTATAGACCATTTTGGGAACGTTCGACATGTCCGGAGTCATCGTTTTTCATCCAAAAATTGATTTTTTGGACTGTACCCAAAATGATTCAAAATGTCAATTGGATCGTGCCTCATGTTGAATAACCACTTTTTAAACCCTCACAGTGACCAAAAGTGCCATTTTTACAGAGTTTTGCTTACTCAAAAGCTTCAATTTTGACCCGTTTCAGGCACAGAAATGACTTTAAACACACGTATTTTAGTTGAAAAAGTCATAATGCACATCCAACAGTCATTTAGAGTCAAAAGATTAAATGTTAAAATTTCATCATTATAGACCATTTTGGGAACGTTCGACATGTCCGGAGTCATCGTTTTTCATCCGAAAATTGATTTTTTGGACTGTACCCAAAATGATTCAAAATGTCAATTGGATCGTGCCTCATGTTGAATAACCACTTTTTAAACCCTCACAGTGACCAAAAGTGCCATTTTTACAGAGTTTTGCTTACTCAAAAGCTTCAATTTTGACCCGTTTCAGGCACAGAAATGACTTTAAACACACTTATTTTAGTTGAAAAAGTCATAATGCACATCCAACAGTCATTTAGAGTCAAAAGATTAAATGTTAAAATTTCATCATTATAGACCATTTTGGGAACGTTCGACATGTCCGGAGTCATCGTTTTTCATCCGAAAATTGATTTTTTGGACTGTACCCAAAATGATTCAAAATGTCAATTGGATCGTGCCTCATGTTGAATAACCACTTTTTAAACCCTCACAGTGACCAAAAGTGCAATTTTTACAGAGTTTTGCTTACTCAAAAGCTTCAATTTTGACCCGTTTCAGGCACAGAAATGACTTTAAACACACTTATTTTAGTTGAAAAAGTCATAATTCACATCCAACAGTCATTTAGCGTCAAAAGATTAAATGTTAAAATTTCATCATTATAGACCATTTTGGGAACGTTCGACATGTCCGGAGTCATCGTTTTTCATCTGAAAATTGATTTTTTGGACTGTACCCAAAATGATTCAAAATGTCAATTGGAACGTGCCTCATGTTGAATAACCACTTTTTAAACCCTCACAGTGACCAAAATTGCCATATTTACATAGTTTTCCTTACTCAAAAGCTTCAATTTTGACCCGTTTCAGGCACAGAAATGACTTTAAACACACTTATTTTAGTTGAAAAAGTCATAATGCACATCCAACAGTCATTTAGAGTCAAAAGATTAAATGTTAAAATTTCATCATTATAGACCATTTTGAGAACGTTCGACATGTCCGGAGTCATCGTTTTTCATCCAAAAATTGATTTTTTGGACTGTACCCAAAATGATTCAAAATGTCAATTGGATCGTGCCTCAAGTTGAATAACCACTTTTTAAACCCTCACAGTGACCAAAAGTGCCATTTTTACAGAGTTTTGCTTACTCAAAAGCTTCAATTTTGACCCGTTTCAGGCACAGAAATGACTTTAAACACACGTATTTTAGTTGAAAAAGTCATAATGCACATCCAACAGTCATTTAGAGTCAAAAGATTAAATGTTAAAATTTCATCATTATAGACCATTTTGGGAACGTTCGACATGTCCGGAGTCATCGTTTTTCATCCGAAAATTGATTTTTTGGACTGTACCCAAAATGATTCAAAATGTCAATTGGATCGTGCCTCATGTTGAATAACCACTTTTTAAACCCTCACAGTGACCAAAAGTGCCATTTTTACAGAGTTTTGCTTACTCAAAAGCTTCAATTTTGACCCGTTTCAGGCACAGAAATGACTTTAAACACACTTATTTTAGTTGAAAAAGTCATAATGCACATCCAACAGTCATTTAGAGTCAAAAGATTAAATGTTAAAATTTCATCATTATAGACCATTTTGGGAACGTTCGACATGTCCGGAGTCATCGTTTTTCATCCGAAAATTGATTTTTTGGACTGTACCCAAAATGATTCAAAATGTCAATTGGATCGTGCCTCATGTTGAATAACCACTTTTTAAACCCTCACAGTGACCAAAAGTGCAATTTTTACAGAGTTTTGCTTACTCAAAAGCTTCAATTTTGACCCGTTTCAGGCACAGAAATGACTTTAAACACACTTATTTTAGTTGAAAAAGTCATAATTCACATCCAACAGTCATTTAGCGTCAAAAGATTAAATGTTAAAATTTCATCATTATAGACCATTTTGGGAACGTTCGACATGTCCGGAGTCATCGTTTTTCATCTGAAAATTGATTTTTTGGACTGTACCCAAAATGATTCAAAATGTCAATTGGAACGTGCCTCATGTTGAATAACCACTTTTTAAACCCTCACAGTGACCAAAATTGCCATATTTACATAGTTTTCCTTACTCAAAAGCTTCAATTTTGACCCGTTTCAGGCACAGAAATGACTTTAAACACACTTATTTTAGTTGAAAAAGTCATAATGCACATCCAACAGTCATTTAGAGTCAAAAGATTAAATGTTAAAATTTCATCATTATAGACCATTTTGAGAACGTTCGACATGTCCGGAGTCATCGTTTTTCATCCAAAAATTGATTTTTTGGACTGTACCCAAAATGATTCAAAATGTCAATTGGATCGTGCCTCATGTTGAATAACCACTTTTTAAACCCTCACAGTGACCAAAAGTGCCATTTTTACAGAGTTTTGCTTACTCAAAAGCTTCAATTTTGACCCGTTTCAGGCACAGAAATGACTTTAAACACACGTATTTTAGTTGAAAAAGTCATAATGCACATCCAACAATCATTTAGAGTCAAAAGATTAAATGTTAAAATTTCATCATTATAGACCATTTTGGGAACGTTCGACATGTCCGGAGTCATCGTTTTTCATCCGAAAATTGATTTTTTGGACTGTACCCAAAATGATTCAAAATGTCAATTGGATCGTGCCTCATGTTGAATAACCACTTTTTAAACCCTCACAGTGACCAAAAGTGCCATTTTTACAGAGTTTTGCTTACTCAAAAGCTTCAATTTTGACCCGTTTCAGGCACAGAAATGACTTTAAACACACTTATTTTAGTTGAAAAAGTCATAATGCACATCCAACAGTCATTTAGAGTCAAAAGATTAAATGTTAAAATTTCATCATTATAGACCATTTTGGGAACGTTCGACATGTCCGGAGTCATCGTTTTTCATCCGAAAATTGATTTTTTGGACTGTACCAAAAATGATTCAAAATGTCAATTGGATCGTGCCTCAGTTTGAATAACCACTTTTTAAACCCTCACAGTGACCAAAATTGCCATTTTTACAGAGTTTTCCTTACTCAAAAGCTTCAATTTTGACCCGTTTCAGGCACAGAAATGACTTTAAACACACTTATTTTAGTTGAAAAAGTCATAATTCACATCCAACAGTCATTAAGAGTCAAAAGATTAAATGTTAAAATTTCATCATTATAGACCATTTTGGGAACGTTCGACATGTCCGGAGTCATCGTTTTTCATCCGAAAATTGGTTTTTTGGACTGTACCCAAAATTATTCAAAATGTCAATTGGATCGTGCCTCATGTTGAATAACCACTTTTTAAACCCTCACAGTGACCAAAAGTGCCATTTTTACAGAGTTTTGCTTACTCAAAAGCTTCAATTTTGACCCGTTTCAGGCACAGAAATGACTTTAAACACACTTATTTTAGTTGAAAAAGTCATAATTCACATCCAACAGTCATTTAGAGTCAAAAGATTAAATGTTAAAATTTCATCATTATAGACCATTTTGGGAACGTTCGACATGTCCGGAGTCATCGTTTTTCATCTGAAAATTGATTTTTTGGACTGTACACAAAATGATTCAAAATGTCAATTGGATCGTGCCTCATGTTGAATAACCACTTTTTAAACCCTCACAGTGACCAAAATTGCCATTTTTACAGAGTTTTCCTTACTCAAAAGCTTCAATTTTGACCCGTTTCAGGCACAGAAATGACTTTAAACACACTTATTTTAGTTGAAAAAGTCATAATTCACATCCAACAGTCATTTAGAGTCAAAAGATTAAATGTTAAATTTTCATCATTATAGACCATTTTGGGAACGTTCGGCATGTCCGGAGTCATCGTTTTTCATCCGAAAATTGATTTTTTGGACTGTACCAAAAATGATTCAAAATGTCAATTGGATCGTGCCTCATGTTGAATAACCACTTTTTAAACCCTCACAGTGACCAAAATTGCCATTTTCACAGAGTTTTCCTTACTCAAAAGCTTCAATTTTGACCCGTTTCAGGCACAGAAATGACTTTAAACACACTTATTTTAGTTGAAAAAGTCATAATGCACATCCAACAGTCATTTAGAGTCAAAAGATTAAATGTTAAAATTTCATCATTATAGACCATTTTGGGAACGTTCGACATGTCCGGAGTCATCGTTTTTCATCCAAAAATTGATTTTGTGGACTGTACCCAAAATGATTCAAAATGTCAATTGGATCGTGCCTCATGTTGAATAACCACTTTTTAAACCCTCACAGTGACCAAAAGTGCCATTTTTACAGAGTTTTGCTTACTCAAAAGCTTCAATTTTGACCCGTTTCAGGCACAGAAATGACTTTAAACACACTTATTTTAGTTGAAAAAGTCATAATGCACATCCAACAGTCATTTAGAGTCAAAAGATTAAATGTTAAAATTTCATCATTATAGACCATTTTGGGAACGTTCGACATGTCCGGAGTCATCGTTTTTCATCCGAAAATTGGTTTTTTGGACTGTAACCAAAATTATTCAAAATGTCAATTGGATCGTGCCTCATGTTGAATAACCACTTTTTAAACCCTCACAGTGACCAAAATTGCCATTTTTACAGAGTTTTCCTTACTCAAAAGCTTCAATTTTGACCCGTTTCAGGCACAGAAATGACTTTAAACACACTTATTTTAGTTGAAAAAGTCATAATTCACATCCAACAGTCATTAAGAGTCAAAAGATTAAATGTTAAAATTTCATCATTATAGACCATTTTGGGAACGTTCGACATGTCCGGAGTCATCGTTTTTCATCCGAAAATTGGTTTTTTGGACTGTACCCAAAATTATTCAAAATGTCAATTGGATCGTGCCTCATGTTGAATAACCACTTTTTAAACCCTCACAGTGACCAAAAGTGCCATTTTTACAGAGTTTTGCTTACTCAAAAGCTTCAATTTTGACCCGTTTCAGGCACAGAAATGACTTTAAACACACTTATTTTAGTTGAAAAAGTCATAATGCACATCCAACAGTCATTTAGAGTCAAAAGATTAAATGTTAAAATTTCATCATTATAGACCATTTTGGGAACGTTCGACATGTCCGGAGTCATCGTTTTTCATCCCAAAATTGATTTTTTGGACTGTACCCAAAATGATTCAAAATGTCAATTGGATCGTGCCTCATGTTGAATAACCACTTTTTAAACCCTCACAGTGACCAAAAGTGCCATTTTTACAGAGTTTTGCTTACTCAAAAGCTTCAATTTTGACCCGTTTCAGGCACAGAAATGACTTTAAACACACGTATTTTAGTTGAAAAAGTCATAATGCACATCCAACAGTCATTTAGAGTCAAAAGATTAAATGTTAAAATTTCATCATTATAGACCATTTTGGGAATGTTCGACATGTCCGGAGTCATCGTTTTTCATCCAAAAATTGATTTTTTGGACTGTACCCAAAATGATTCAAAATGTCAATTGGATCGTGCCTCATGTTGAATAACCACTTTTTAAACCCTCACAGTGACCAAAAGTGCAATTTTTACAGAGTTTTGCTTACTAATTTTGACCCGTTTCAGGCACAGAAATGACTTTAAACACACTTATTTTAGTTGAAAAAGTCATAATTCACATCCAACAGTCATTTAGCGTCAAAAGATTAAATGTTAAAATTTCATCATTATAGACCATTTTGGGAACGTTCGACATGTCCGGAGTCATCGTTTTTCATCTGAAAATTTATTTTTTGGACTGTACCCAAAATGATTCAAAATGTCAATTGGAACGTGCCTCATGTTGAATAACCACTTTTTAAACCCTCACAGTGACCAAAATTGCCATATTTACATAGTTTTCCTTACTCAAAAGCTTCAATTTTGACCCGTTTCAGGCACAGAAATGACTTTAAACACACTTATTTTAGTTGAAAAAGTCATAATGCACATCCAACAGTCATTTAGAGTCAAAAGATTAAATGTTAAAATTTCATCATTATAGACCATTTTGAGAACGTTCGACATGTCCGGAGTCATCGTTTTTCATCCAAAAATTGATTTTTTGGACTGTACCCAAAATGATTCAAAATGTCAATTGGATCGTGCCTCATGTTGAATAACCACTTTTTAAACCCTCACAGTGACCAAAAGTGCCATTTTTACAGAGTTTTGCTTACTCAAAAGCTTCAATTTTGACCCGTTTCAGGCACAGAAATGACTTTAAACACACGTATTTTAGTTGAAAAAGTCATAATGCACATCCAACAATCATTTAGAGTCAAAAGATTAAATGTTAAAATTTCATCATTATAGACCATTTTGGGAACGTTCGACATGTCCGGAGTCATCGTTTTTCATCCGAAAATTGATTTTTTGGACTGTACCCAAAATGATTCAAAATGTCAATTGGATCGTGCCTCATGTTGAATAACCACTTTTTAAACCCTCACAGTGACCAAAAGTGCCATTTTTACAGAGTTTTGCTTACTCAAAAGCTTCAATTTTGACCCGTTTCAGGCACAGAAATGACTTTAAACACACTTATTTTAGTTGAAAAAGTCATAATTCACATCCAACAGTCATTTAGAGTCAAAAGATTAAATGTTAAAATTTCATCATTATAGACCATTTTGGGAACGTTCGACATGTCCGGAGTCATCGTTTTTCATCTGAAAATTGATTTTTTGGACTGTACCCAAAATGATTCAAAATGTCAATTGGAACGTGCCTCATGTTGAATAACCACTTTTTAAACCCTCACAGTGACCAAAATTGCCATATTTACATAGTTTTCCTTACTCAAAAGCTTCAATTTTGACCCGTTTCAGGCACAGAAATGACTTTAAACACACTTATTTTAGTTGAAAAAGTCATAATGCACATCCAACAGTCATTTAGAGTCAAAAGATTAAATGTTAAAATTTCATCATTATAGACCATTTTGAGAACGTTCGACATGTCCGGAGTCATCGTTTTTCATCCAAAAATTGATTTTTTGGACTGTACCCAAAATGATTCAAAATGTCAATTGGATCGTGCCTCATGTTGAATAACCACTTTTTAAACCCTCACAGTGACCAAAAGTGCCATTTTTACAGAGTTTTGCTTACTCAAAAGCTTCAATTTTGACCCGTTTCAGGCACAGAAATGACTTTAAACACACGTATTTTAGTTGAAAAAGTCATAATGCACATCCAACAATCATTTAGAGTCAAAAGATTAAATGTTAAAATTTCATCATTATAGACCATTTTGGGAACGTTCGACATGTCCGGAGTCATCGTTTTTCATCCGAAAATTGATTTTTTGGACTGTACCCAAAATGATTCAAAATGTCAATTGGATCGTGCCTCATGTTGAATAACCACTTTTTAAACCCTCACAGTGACCAAAAGTGCCATTTTTACAGAGTTTTGCTTACTCAAAAGCTTCAATTTTGACCCGTTTCAGGCACAGAAATGACTTTAAACACACTTATTTTAGTTGAAAAAGTCATAATTCACATCCAACAGTCATTAAGAGTCAAAAGATTAAATGTTAAAATTTCATCATTATAGACCATTTTGGGAACGTTCGACATGTCCGGAGTCATCGTTTTTCATCCGAAAATTGGTTTTTTGGACTGTACCCAAAATTATTCAAAATGTCAATTGGATCGTGCCTCATGTTGAATAACCACTTTTTAAACCCTCACAGTGACCAAAAGTGCCATTTTTACAGAGTTTTGCTTACTCAAAAGCTTCAATTTTGACCCGTTTCAGGCACAGAAATGACTTTAAACACACTTATTTTAGTTGAAAAAGTCATAATTCACATCCAACAGTCATTTAGAGTCAAAAGATTAAATGTTAAAATTTCATCATTATAGACCATTTTGGGAACGTTCGACATGTCCGGAGTCATCGTTTTTCATCTGAAAATTGATTTTTTGGACTGTACACAAAATGATTCAAAATGTCAATTGGATCGTGCCTCATGTTGAATAACCACTTTTTAAACCCTCACAGTGACCAAAATTGCCATTTTTACAGAGTTTTCCTTACTCAAAAGCTTCAATTTTGACCCGTTTCAGGCACAGAAATGACTTTAAACACACTTATTTTAGTTGAAAAAGTCATAATTCACATCCAACAGTCATTTAGAGTCAAAAGATTAAATGTTAAATTTTCATCATTATAGACCATTTTGGGAACGTTCGGCATGTCCGGAGTCATCGTTTTTCATCCGAAAATTGATTTTTTGGACTGTACCAAAAATGATTCAAAATGTCAATTGGATCGTGCCTCATGTTGAATAACCACTTTTTAAACCCTCACAGTGACCAAAATTGCCATTTTTACAGAGTTTTCCTTACTCAAAAGCTTCAATTTTGACCCGTTTCAGGCACAGAAATGACTTTAAACACACTTATTTTAGTTGAAAAAGTCATAATGCACATCCAACAGTCATTTAGAGTCAAAAGATTAAATGTTAAAATTTCATCATTATAGACCATTTTGGGAACGTTCGACATGTCCGGAGTCATCGTTTTTCATCCAAAAATTGATTTTTTGGACTGTACCCAAAATGATTCAAAATGTCAATTGGATCGTGCCTCATGTTGAATAACCACTTTTTAAACCCTCACAGTGACCAAAAGTGCCATTTTTACAGAGTTTTGCTTACTCAAAAGCTTCAATTTTGACCCGTTTCAGGCACAGAAATGACTTTAAACACACTTATTTTAGTTGAAAAAGTCATAATGCACATCCAACAGTCATTTAGAGTCAAAAGATTAAATGTTAAAATTTCATCATTATAGACCATTTTGAGAACGTTCGACATGTCCGGAGTCATCGTTTTTCATCCAAAAATTGATTTTTTGGACTGTACCCAAAATGATTCAAAATGTCAATTGGATCGTGCCTCAAGTTGAATAACCACTTTTTAAACCCTCACAGTGACCAAAAGTGCCATTTTTACAGAGTTTTGCTTACTCAAAAGCTTCAATTTTGACCCGTTTCAGGCACAGAAATGACTTTAAACACACGTATTTTAGTTGAAAAAGTCATAATGCACATCCAACAGTCATTTAGAGTCAAAAGATTAAATGTTAAAATTTCATCATTATAGACCATTTTGGGAACGTTCGACATGTCCGGAGTCATCGTTTTTCATCCGAAAATTGATTTTTTGGACTGTACCCAAAATGATTCAAAATGTCAATTGGATCGTGCCTCATGTTGAATAACCACTTTTTAAACCCTCACAGTGACCAAAAGTGCCATTTTTACAGAGTTTTGCTTACTCAAAAGCTTCAATTTTGACCCGTTTCAGGCACAGAAATGACTTTAAACACACTTATTTTAGTTGAAAAAGTCATAATGCACATCCAACAGTCATTTAGAGTCAAAAGATTAAATGTTAAAATTTCATCATTATAGACCATTTTGGGAACGTTCGACATGTCCGGAGTCATCGTTTTTCATCCGAAAATTGATTTTTTGGACTGTACCCAAAATGATTCAAAATGTCAATTGGATCGTGCCTCATGTTGAATAACCACTTTTTAAACCCTCACAGTGACCAAAAGTGCAATTTTTACAGAGTTTTGCTTACTCAAAAGCTTCAATTTTGACCCGTTTCAGGCACAGAAATGACTTTAAACACACTTATTTTAGTTGAAAAAGTCATAATTCACATCCAACAGTCATTTAGCGTCAAAAGATTAAATGTTAAAATTTCAACATTATAGACCATTTTGGGAACGTTCGACATGTCCGGAGTCATCGTTTTTCATCTGAAAATTGATTTTTTGGACTGTACCCAAAATGATTCAAAATGTCAATTGGAACGTGCCTCATGTTGAATAACCACTTTTTAAACCCTCACAGTGACCAAAATTGCCATATTTACATAGTTTTCCTTACTCAAAAGCTTCAATTTTGACCCGTTTCAGGCACAGAAATGACTTTAAACACACTTATTTTAGTTGAAAAAGTCATAATGCACATCCAACAGTCATTTAGAGTCAAAAGATTAAATGTTAAAATTTCATCATTATAGACCATTTTGAGAACGTTCGACATGTCCGGAGTCATCGTTTTTCATCCAAAAATTGATTTTTTGGACTGTACCCAAAATGATTCAAAATGTCAATTGGATCGTGCCTCATGTTGAATAACCACTTTTTAAACCCTCACAGTGACCAAAAGTGCCATTTTTACAGAGTTTTGCTTACTCAAAAGCTTCAATTTTGACCCGTTTCAGGCACAGAAATGACTTTAAACACACGTATTTTAGTTGAAAAAGTCATAATGCACATCCAACAATCATTTAGAGTCAAAAGATTAAATGTTAAAATTTCATCATTATAGACCATTTTGGGAACGTTCGACATGTCCGGAGTCATCGTTTTTCATCCGAAAATTGATTTTTTGGACTGTACCCAAAATGATTCAAAATGTCAATTGGATCGTGCCTCATGTTGAATAACCACTTTTTAAACCCTCACAGTGACCAAAAGTGCCATTTTTACAGAGTTTTGCTTACTCAAAAGCTTCAATTTTGACCCGTTTCAGGCACAGAAATGACTTTAAACACACTTATTTTAGTTGAAAAAGTCATAATGCACATCCAACAGTCATTTAGAGTCAAAAGATTAAATGTTAAAATTTCATCATTATAGACCATTTTGGGAACGTTCGACATGTCCGGAGTCATCGTTTTTCATCCGAAAATTGATTTTTTGGACTGTACCAAAAATGATTCAAAATGTCAATTGGATCGTGCCTCAGTTTGAATAACCACTTTTTAAACCCTCACAGTGACCAAAATTGCCATTTTTACAGAGTTTTCCTTACTCAAAAGCTTCAATTTTGACCCGTTTCAGGCACAGAAATGACTTTAAACACACTTATTTTAGTTGAAAAAGTCATAATTCACATCCAACAGTCATTAAGAGTCAAAAGATTAAATGTTAAAATTTCATCATTATAGACCATTTTGGGAACGTTCGACATGTCCGGAGTCATCGTTTTTCATCCGAAAATTGGTTTTTTGGACTGTACCCAAAATTATTCAAAATGTCAATTGGATCGTGCCTCATGTTGAATAACCACTTTTTAAACCCTCACAGTGACCAAAAGTGCCATTTTTACAGAGTTTTGCTTACTCAAAAGCTTCAATTTTGACCCGTTTCAGGCACAGAAATGACTTTAAACACACTTATTTTAGTTGAAAAAGTCATAATTCACATCCAACAGTCATTTAGAGTCAAAAGATTAAATGTTAAAATTTCATCATTATAGACCATTTTGGGAACGTTCGACATGTCCGGAGTCATCGTTTTTCATCTGAAAATTGATTTTTTGGACTGTACACAAAATGATTCAAAATGTCAATTGGATCGTGCCTCATGTTGAATAACCACTTTTTAAACCCTCACAGTGACCAAAATTGCCATTTTTACAGAGTTTTCCTTACTCAAAAGCTTCAATTTTGACCCGTTTCAGGCACAGAAATGACTTTAAACACACTTATTTTAGTTGAAAAAGTCATAATTCACATCCAACAGTCATTTAGAGTCAAAAGATTAAATGTTAAATTTTCATCATTATAGACCATTTTGGGAACGTTCGGCATGTCCGGAGTCATCGTTTTTCATCCGAAAATTGATTTTTTGGACTGTACCAAAAATGATTCAAAATGTCAATTGGATCGTGCCTCATGTTGAATAACCACTTTTTAAACCCTCACAGTGACCAAAATTGCCATTTTCACAGAGTTTTCCTTACTCAAAAGCTTCAATTTTGACCCGTTTCAGGCACAGAAATGACTTTAAACACACTTATTTTAGTTGAAAAAGTCATAATGCACATCCAACAGTCATTTAGAGTCAAAAGATTAAATGTTAAAATTTCATCATTATAGACCATTTTGGGAACGTTCGACATGTCCGGAGTCATCGTTTTTCATCCAAAAATTGATTTTGTGGACTGTACCCAAAATGATTCAAAATGTCAATTGGATCGTGCCTCATGTTGAATAACCACTTTTTAAACCCTCACAGTGACCAAAAGTGCCATTTTTACAGAGTTTTGCTTACTCAAAAGCTTCAATTTTGACCCGTTTCAGGCACAGAAATGACTTTAAACACACTTATTTTAGTTGAAAAAGTCATAATGCACATCCAACAGTCATTTAGAGTCAAAAGATTAAATGTTAAAATTTCATCATTATAGACCATTTTGGGAACGTTCGACATGTCCGGAGTCATCGTTTTTCATCCGAAAATTGGTTTTTTGGACTGTACCCAAAATTATTCAAAATGTCAATTGGATCGTGCCTCATGTTGAATAACCACTTTTTAAACCCTCACAGTGACCAAAATTGCCATTTTTACAGAGTTTTCCTTACTCAAAAGCTTCAATTTTGACCCGTTTCAGGCACAGAAATGACTTTAAACACACTTATTTTAGTTGAAAAAGTCATAATTCACATCCAACAGTCATTAAGAGTCAAAAGATTAAATGTTAAAATTTCATCATTATAGACCATTTTGGGAACGTTCGACATGTCCGGAGTCATCGTTTTTCATCCGAAAATTGGTTTTTTGGACTGTACCCAAAATTATTCAAAATGTCAATTGGATCGTGCCTCATGTTGAATAACCACTTTTTAAACCCTCACAGTGACCAAAAGTGCCATTTTTACAGAGTTTTGCTTACTCAAAAGCTTCAATTTTGACCCGTTTCAGGCACAGAAATGACTTTAAACACACTTATTTTAGTTGAAAAAGTCATAATGCACATCCAACAGTCATTTAGAGTCAAAAGATTAAATGTTAAAATTTCATCATTATAGACCATTTTGGGAACGTTCGACATGTCCGGAGTCATCGTTTTTCATCCCAAAATTGATTTTTTGGACTGTACCCAAAATGATTCAAAATGTCAATTGGATCGTGCCTCATGTTGAATAACCACTTTTTAAACCCTCACAGTGACCAAAAGTGCCATTTTTACAGAGTTTTGCTTACTCAAAAGCTTCAATTTTGACCCGTTTCAGGCACAGAAATGACTTTAAACACACGTATTTTAGTTGAAAAAGTCATAATGCACATCCAACAGTCATTTAGAGTCAAAAGATTAAATGTTAAAATTTCATCATTATAGACCATTTTGGGAATGTTCGACATGTCCGGAGTCATCGTTTTTCATCCAAAAATTGATTTTTTGGACTGTACCCAAAATGATTCAAAATGTCAATTGGATCGTGCCTCATGTTGAATAACCACTTTTTAAACCCTCACAGTGACCAAAAGTGCAATTTTTACAGAGTTTTGCTTACTCAAAAGCTTCAATTTTGACCCGTTTCAGGCACAGAAATGACTTTAAACACACTTATTTTAGTTGAAAAAGTCATAATTCACATCCAACAGTCATTTAGCGTCAAAAGATTAAATGTTAAAATTTCATCATTATAGACCATTTTGGGAACGTTCGACATGTCCGGAGTCATCGTTTTTCATCTGAAAATTGATTTTTTGGACTGTACCCAAAATGATTCAAAATGTCAATTGGAACGTGCCTCATGTTGAATAACCACTTTTTAAACCCTCACAGTGACCAAAATTGCCATATTTACATAGTTTTCCTTACTCAAAAGCTTCAATTTTGACCCGTTTCAGGCACAGAAATGACTTTAAACACACTTATTTTAGTTGAAAAAGTCATAATGCACATCCAACAGTCATTTAGAGTCAAAAGATTAAATGTTAAAATTTCATCATTATAGACCATTTTGAGAACGTTCGACATGTCCGGAGTCATCGTTTTTCATCCAAAAATTGATTTTTTGGACTGTACCCAAAATGATTCAAAATGTCAATTGGATCGTGCCTCATGTTGAATAACCACTTTTTAAACCCTCACAGTGACCAAAAGTGCCATTTTTACAGAGTTTTGCTTACTCAAAAGCTTCAATTTTGACCCGTTTCAGGCACAGAAATGACTTTAAACACACGTATTTTAGTTGAAAAAGTCATAATGCACATCCAACAATCATTTAGAGTCAAAAGATTAAATGTTAAAATTTCATCATTATAGACCATTTTGGGAACGTTCGACATGTCCGGAGTCATCGTTTTTCATCCGAAAATTGATTTTTTGGACTGTACCCAAAATGATTCAAAATGTCAATTGGATCGTGCCTCATGTTGAATAACCACTTTTTAAACCCTCACAGTGACCAAAAGTGCCATTTTTACAGAGTTTTGCTTACTCAAAAGCTTCAATTTTGACCCGTTTCAGGCACAGAAATGACTTTAAACACACTTATTTTAGTTGAAAAAGTCATAATGCACATCCAACAGTCATTTAGAGTCAAAAGATTAAATGTTAAAATTTCATCATTATAGACCATTTTGGGAACGTTCGACATGTCCGGAGTCATCGTTTTTCATCCGAAAATTGATTTTTTGGACTGTACCAAAAATGATTCAAAATGTCAATTGGATCGTGCCTCAGTTTGAATAACCACTTTTTAAACCCTCACAGTGACCAAAATTGCCATTTTTACAGAGTTTTCCTTACTCAAAAGCTTCAATTTTGACCCGTTTCAGGCACAGAAATGACTTTAAACACACTTATTTTAGTTGAAAAAGTCATAATTCACATCCAACAGTCATTAAGAGTCAAAAGATTAAATGTTAAAATTTCATCATTATAGACCATTTTGGGAACGTTCGACATGTCCGGAGTCATCGTTTTTCATCCGAAAATTGGTTTTTTGGACTGTACCCAAAATTATTCAAAATGTCAATTGGATCGTGCCTCATGTTGAATAACCACTTTTTAAACCCTCACAGTGACCAAAAGTGCCATTTTTACAGAGTTTTGCTTACTCAAAAGCTTCAATTTTGACCCGTTTCAGGCACAGAAATGACTTTAAACACACTTATTTTAGTTGAAAAAGTCATAATTCACATCCAACAGTCATTTAGAGTCAAAAGATTAAATGTTAAAATTTCATCATTATAGACCATTTTGGGAACGTTCGACATGTCCGGAGTCATCGTTTTTCATCTGAAAATTGATTTTTTGGACTGTACCCAAAATGATTCAAAATGTCAATTGGAACGTGCCTCATGTTGAATAACCACTTTTTAAACCCTCACAGTGACCAAAATTGCCATATTTACATAGTTTTCCTTACTCAAAAGCTTCAATTTTGACCCGTTTCAGGCACAGAAATGACTTTAAACACACTTATTTTAGTTGAAAAAGTCATAATGCACATCCAACAGTCATTTAGAGTCAAAAGATTAAATGTTAAAATTTCATCATTATAGACCATTTTGAGAACGTTCGACATGTCCGGAGTCATCGTTTTTCATCCAAAAATTGATTTTTTGGACTGTACCCAAAATGATTCAAAATGTCAATTGGATCGTGCCTCATGTTGAATAACCACTTTTTAAACCCTCACAGTGACCAAAAGTGCCATTTTTACAGAGTTTTGCTTACTCAAAAGCTTCAATTTTGACCCGTTTCAGGCACAGAAATGACTTTAAACACACGTATTTTAGTTGAAAAAGTCATAATGCACATCCAACAATCATTTAGAGTCAAAAGATTAAATGTTAAAATTTCATCATTATAGACCATTTTGGGAACGTTCGACATGTCCGGAGTCATCGTTTTTCATCCGAAAATTGATTTTTTGGACTGTACCCAAAATGATTCAAAATGTCAATTGGATCGTGCCTCATGTTGAATAACCACTTTTTAAACCCTCACAGTGACCAAAAGTGCCATTTTTACAGAGTTTTGCTTACTCAAAAGCGTCAATTTTGACCCGTTTCAGGCACAGAAATGACTTTAAACACACTTATTTTAGTTGAAAAAGTCATAATGCACATCCAACAGTCATTTAGAGTCAAAAGATTAAATGTTAAAATTTCATCATTATAGACCATTTTGGGAACGTTCGACATGTCCGGAGTCATCGTTTTTCATCCGAAAATTGGTTTTTTGGACTGTACCCAAAATTATTCAAAATGTCAATTGGATCGTGCCTCATGTTGAATAACCACTTTTTAAACCCTCACAGTGACCAAAAGTGCCATTTTTACAGAGTTTTGCTTACTCAAAAGCTTCAATTTTGACCCGTTTCAGGCACAGAAATGACTTTAAACACACTTATTTTAGTTGAAAAAGTCATAATTCACATCCAACAGTCATTTAGAGTCAAAAGATTAAATGTTAAAATTTCATCATTATAGACCATTTTGGGAACGTTCGACATGTCCGGAGTCATCGTTTTTCATCTGAAAATTGATTTTTTGGACTGTACACAAAATGATTCAAAATGTCAATTGGATCGTGCCTCATGTTGAATAACCACTTTTTAAACCCTCACAGTGACCAAAATTGCCATTTTTACAGAGTTTTCCTTACTCAAAAGCTTCAATTTTGACCCGTTTCAGGCACAGAAATGACTTTAAACACACTTATTTTAGTTGAAAAAGTCATAATTCACATCCAACAGTCATTTAGAGTCAAAAGATTAAATGTTAAATTTTCATCATTATAGACCATTTTGGGAACGTTCGGCATGTCCGGAGTCATCGTTTTTCATCCGAAAATTGATTTTTTGGACTGTACCAAAAATGATTCAAAATGTCAATTGGATCGTGCCTCATGTTGAATAACCACTTTTTAAACCCTCACAGTGACCAAAATTGCCATTTTTACAGAGTTTTCCTTACTCAAAAGCTTCAATTTTGACCCGTTTCAGGCACAGAAATGACTTTAAACACACTTATTTTAGTTGAAAAAGTCATAATGCACATCCAACAGTCATTTAGAGTCAAAAGATTAAATGTTAAAATTTCATCATTATAGACCATTTTGGGAACGTTCGACATGTCCGGAGTCATCGTTTTTCATCCAAAAATTGATTTTTTGGACTGTACCCAAAATGATTCAAAATGTCAATTGGATCGTGCCTCATGTTGAATAACCACTTTTTAAACCCTCACAGTGACCAAAAGTGCCATTTTTACAGAGTTTTGCTTACTCAAAAGCTTCAATTTTGACCCGTTTCAGGCACAGAAATGACTTTAAACACACTTATTTTAGTTGAAAAAGTCATAATTCACATCCAACAGTCATTTAGAGTCAAAAGATTAAATGTTAAAATTTCATCATTATAGACCATTTTGGGAACGTTCGACATGTCCGGAGTCATCGTTTTTCATCTGAAAATTGATTTTTTGGACTGTACCCAAAATGATTCAAAATGTCAATTGGAACGTGCCTCATGTTGAATAACCACTTTTTAAACCCTCACAGTGACCAAAATTGCCATATTTACATAGTTTTCCTTACTCAAAAGCTTCAATTTTGACCCGTTTCAGGCACAGAAATGACTTTAAACACACTTATTTTAGTTGAAAAAGTCATAATGCACATCCAACAGTCATTTAGAGTCAAAAGATTAAATGTTAAAATTTCATCATTATAGACCATTTTGAGAACGTTCGACATGTCCGGAGTCATCGTTTTTCATCCAAAAATTGATTTTTTGGACTGTACCCAAAATGATTCAAAATGTCAATTGGATCGTGCCTCATGTTGAATAACCACTTTTTAAACCCTCACAGTGACCAAAAGTGCCATTTTTACAGAGTTTTGCTTACTCAAAAGCTTCAATTTTGACCCGTTTCAGGCACAGAAATGACTTTAAACACACGTATTTTAGTTGAAAAAGTCATAATGCACATCCAACAATCATTTAGAGTCAAAAGATTAAATGTTAAAATTTCATCATTATAGACCATTTTGGGAACGTTCGACATGTCCGGAGTCATCGTTTTTCATCCGAAAATTGATTTTTTGGACTGTACCCAAAATGATTCAAAATGTCAATTGGATCGTGCCTCATGTTGAATAACCACTTTTTAAACCCTCACAGTGACCAAAAGTGCCATTTTTACAGAGTTTTGCTTACTCAAAAGCTTCAATTTTGACCCGTTTCAGGCACAGAAATGACTTTAAACACACTTATTTTAGTTGAAAAAGTCATAATTCACATCCAACAGTCATTAAGAGTCAAAAGATTAAATGTTAAAATTTCATCATTATAGACCATTTTGGGAACGTTCGACATGTCCGGAGTCATCGTTTTTCATCCGAAAATTGGTTTTTTGGACTGTACCCAAAATTATTCAAAATGTCAATTGGATCGTGCCTCATGTTGAATAACCACTTTTTAAACCCTCACAGTGACCAAAAGTGCCATTTTTACAGAGTTTTGCTTACTCAAAAGCTTCAATTTTGACCCGTTTCAGGCACAGAAATGACTTTAAACACACTTATTTTAGTTGAAAAAGTCATAATTCACATCCAACAGTCATTTAGAGTCAAAAGATTAAATGTTAAAATTTCATCATTATAGACCATTTTGGGAACGTTCGACATGTCCGGAGTCATCGTTTTTCATCTGAAAATTAATTTTTTGGACTGTACACAAAATGATTCAAAATGTCAATTGGATCGTGCCTCATGTTGAATAACCACTTTTTAAACCCTCACAGTGACCAAAATTGCCATTTTTACAGAGTTTTCCTTACTCAAAAGCTTCAATTTTGACCCGTTTCAGGCACAGAAATGACTTTAAACACACTTATTTTAGTTGAAAAAGTCATAATTCACATCCAACAGTCATTTAGAGTCAAAAGATTAAATGTTAAATTTTCATCATTATAGACCATTTTGGGAACGTTCGGCATGTCCGGAGTCATCGTTTTTCATCCGAAAATTGATTTTTTGGACTGTACCAAAAATGATTCAAAATGTCAATTGGATCGTGCCTCATGTTGAATAACCACTTTTTAAACCCTCACAGTGACCAAAATTGCCATTTTTACAGAGTTTTCCTTACTCAAAAGCTTCAATTTTGACCCGTTTCAGGCACAGAAATGACTTTAAACACACTTATTTTAGTTGAAAAAGTCATAATGCACATCCAACAGTCATTTAGAGTCAAAAGATTAAATGTTAAAATTTCATCATTATAGACCATTTTGGGAACGTTCGACATGTCCGGAGTCATCGTTTTTCATCCAAAAATAGATTTTTTGGACTGTACCCAAAATGATTCAAAATGTCAATTGGATCGTGCCTCATGTTGAATAACCACTTTTTAAACCCTCACAGTGACCAAAAGTGCCATTTTTACAGAGTTTTGCTTACTCAAAAGCTTCAATTTTGACCCGTTTCAGGCACAGAAATGACTTTAAACACACTTATTTTAGTTGAAAAAGTCATAATGCACATCCAACAGTCATTTAGAGTCAAAAGATTAAATGTTAAAATTTCATCATTATAGACCATTTTGAGAACGTTCGACATGTCCGGAGTCATCGTTTTTCATCCAAAAATTGATTTTTTGGACTGTACCCAAAATGATTCAAAATGTCAATTGGATCGTGCCTCAAGTTGAATAACCACTTTTTAAACCCTCACAGTGACCAAAAGTGCCATTTTTACAGAGTTTTGCTTACTCAAAAGCTTCAATTTTGACCCGTTTCAGGCACAGAAATGACTTTAAACACACGTATTTTAGTTGAAAAAGTCATAATGCACATCCAACAGTCATTTAGAGTCAAAAGATTAAATGTTAAAATTTCATCATTATAGACCATTTTGGGAACGTTCGACATGTCCGGAGTCATCGTTTTTCATCCGAAAATTGATTTTTTGGACTGTACCCAAAATGATTCAAAATGTCAATTGGATCGTGCCTCATGTTGAATAACCACTTTTTAAACCCTCACAGTGACCAAAAGTGCCATTTTTACAGAGTTTTGCTTACTCAAAAGCTTCAATTTTGACCCGTTTCAGGCACAGAAATGACTTTAAACACACTTATTTTAGTTGAAAAAGTCATAATGCACATCCAACAGTCATTTAGAGTCAAAAGATTAAATGTTAAAATTTCATCATTATAGACCATTTTGGGAACGTTCGACATGTCCGGAGTCATCGTTTTTCATCCGAAAATTGATTTTTTGGACTGTACCAAAAATGATTCAAAATGTCAATTGGATCGTGCCTCATGTTGAATAACCACTTTTTAAACCCTCACAGTGACCAAAAGTGCCATTTTTACAGAGTTTTGCTTACTCAAAAGCTTCAATTTTGACCCGTTTCAGGCACAGAAATGACTTTAAACACACGTATTTTAGTTGAAAAAGTCATAATGCACATCCAACAGTCATTTAGAGTCAAAAGATTAAATGTTAAAATTTCATCATTATAGACCATTTTGGGAATGTTCGACATGTCCGGAGTCATCGTTTTTCATCCAAAAATTGATTTTTTGGACTGTACCCAAAATGATTCAAAATGTCAATTGGATCGTGCCTCATGTTGAATAACCACTTTTTAAACCCTCACAGTGACCAAAGTGCAATTTTTACAGAGTTTTGCTTACTCAAAAGCTTCAATTTTGACCCGTTTCAGGCACAGAAATGACTTTAAACACACTTATTTTAGTTGAAAAAGTCATAATTCACATCCAACAGTCATTTAGCGTCAAAAGATTAAATGTTAAAATTTCATCATTATAGACCATTTTGGGAACGTTCGACATGTCCGGAGTCATCGTTTTTCATCTGAAAATTGATTTTTTGGACTGTACCCAAAATGATTCAAAATGTCAATTGGAACGTGCCTCATGTTGAATAACCACTTTTTAAACCCTCACAGTGACCAAAATTGCCATATTTACATAGTTTTCCTTACTCAAAAGCTTCAATTTTGACCCGTTTCAGGCACAGAAATGACTTTAAACACACTTATTTTAGTTGAAAAAGTCATAATGCACATCCAACAGTCATTTAGAGTCAAAAGATTAAATGTTAAAATTTCATCATTATAGACCATTTTGAGAACGTTCGACATGTCCGGAGTCATCGTTTTTCATCCGAAAATTGATTTTTTGGACTGTACACAAAATGATTCAAAATGTCAATTGGATCGTGCCTCATGTTGAATAACCACTTTTTAAACCCTCACAGTGACCAAAAGTGCCATTTTTACAGAGTTTTGCTTACTCAAAAGCTTCAATTTTGACCCGTTTCAGGCACAGAAATGACTTTAAACACACTTATTTTAGTTGAAAAAGTCATAATGCACATCCAACAGTCATTTAGAGTCAAAAGATTAAATGTTAAAATTTCATCATTATAGACCATTTTGGGAACGTTCGACATGTCCGGAGTCATCGTTTTTCATCTGAAAATTGATTTTTTGGACTGTACCCAAAATGATTCAAAATGTCAATTGGAACGTGCCTCATGTTGAATAACCACTTTTTAAACCCTCACAGTGACCAAAATTGCCATATTTACATAGTTTTCCTTACTCAAAAGCTTCAATTTTGACCCGTTTCAGGCACAGAAATGACTTTAAACACACTTATTTTAGTTGAAAAAGTCATAATGCACATCCAACAGTCATTTAGAGTCAAAAGATTAAATGTTAAAATTTCATCATTATAGACCATTTTGAGAACGTTCGACATGTCCGGAGTCATCGTTTTTCATCCGAAAATTGATTTTTTGGACTGTACACAAAATGATTCAAAATGTCAATTGGATCGTGCCTCATGTTGAATAACCACTTTTTAAACCCTCACAGTGACCAAAAGTGCCATTTTTACAGAGTTTTGCTTACTCAAAAGCTTCAATTTTGACCCGTTTCAGGCACAGAAATGACTTTAAACACACTTATTTTAGTTGAAAAAGTCATAATGCACATCCAACAGTCATTTAGAGTCAAAAGATTAAATGTTAAAATTTCATCATTATAGACCATTTTGGGAACGTTCGACATGTCCGGAGTCATCGTTTTTCATCCGAAAATTGATTTTTTGGACTGTACCAAAAATGATTCAAAATGTCAATTGGATCGTGCCTCAGTTTGAATAACCACTTTTTAAACCCTCACAGTGACCAAAATTGCCATTTTTACAGAGTTTTCCTTACTCAAAAGCTTCAATTTTGACCCGTTTCAGGCACAGAAATGACTTTAAACACACTTATTTTAGTTGAAAAAGTCATAATTCACATCCAACAGTCATTAAGAGTCAAAAGATTAAATGTTAAAATTTCATCATTATAGACCATTTTGGGAACGTTCGACATGTCCGGAGTCATCGTTTTTCATCCGAAAATTGGTTTTTTGGACTGTACCCAAAATTATTCAAAATGTCAATTGGATCGTGCCTCATGTTGAATAACCACTTTTTAAACCCTCACAGTGACCAAAAGTGCCATTTTTACAGAGTTTTGCTTACTCAAAAGCTTCAATTTTGACCCGTTTCAGGCACAGAAATGACTTTAAACACACTTATTTTAGTTGAAAAAGTCATAATTCACATCCAACAGTCATTTAGAGTCAAAAGATTAAATGTTAAAATTTCATCATTATAGACCATTTTGGGAACGTTCGACATGTCCGGAGTCATCGTTTTTCATCTGAAAATTGATTTTTTGGACTGTACACAAAATGATTCAAAATGTCAATTGGATCGTGCCTCATGTTGAATAACCACTTTTTAAACCCTCACAGTGACCAAAATTGCCATTTTTACAGAGTTTTCCTTACTCAAAAGCTTCAATTTTGACCCGTTTCAGGCACAGAAATGACTTTAAACACACTTATTTTAGTTGAAAAAGTCATAATTCACATCCAACAGTCATTTAGAGTCAAAAGATTAAATGTTAAATTTTCATCATTATAGACCATTTTGGGAACGTTCGGCATGTCCGGAGTCATCGTTTTTCATCCGAAAATTGATTTTTTGGACTGTACCAAAAATGATTCAAAATGTCAATTGGATCGTGCCTCATGTTGAATAACCACTTTTTAAACCCTCACAGTGACCAAAATTGCCATTTTTACAGAGTTTTCCTTACTCAAAAGCTTCAATTTTGACCCGTTTCAGGCACAGAAATGACTTTAAACACACTTATTTTAGTTGAAAAAGTCATAATGCACATCCAACAGTCATTTAGAGTCAAAAGATTAAATGTTAAAATTTCATCATTATAGACCATTTTGGGAACGTTCGACATGTCCGGAGTCATCGTTTTTCATCCAAAAATTGATTTTTTGGACTGTACCCAAAATGATTCAAAATGTCAATTGGATCGTGCCTCATGTTGAATAACCACTTTTTAAACCCTCACAGTGACCAAAAGTGCCATTTTTACAGAGTTTTGCTTACTCAAAAGCTTCAATTTTGACCCGTTTCAGGCACAGAAATGACTTTAAACACACGTATTTTAGTTGAAAAAGTCATAATGCACATCCAACAGTCATTTAGAGTCAAAAGATTAAATGTTAAAATTTCATCATTATAGACCATTTTGGGAACGTTCGACATGTCCGGAGTCATCGTTTTTCATCCAAAAATTGATTTTTTGGACTGTACCCAAAATGATTCAAAATGTCAATTGGATCGTGCCTCATGTTGAATAACCACTTTTTAAACCCTCACAGTGACCAAAAGTGCAATTTTTACAGAGTTTTGCTTACTCAAAAGCTTCAATTTTGACCCGTTTCAGGCACAGAAATGACTTTAAACACACTTATTTTAGTTGAAAAAGTCATAATTCACATCCAACAGTCATTTAGCGTCAAAAGATTAAATGCTAAAATTTCATCATTATAGACCATTTTGGGAACGTTCGACATGTCCGGAGTCATCGTTTTTCATCTGAAAATTGATTTTTTGGACTGTACCCAAAATGATTCAAAATGTCAATTGGAACGTGCCTCATGTTGAATAACCACTTTTTAAACCCTCACAGTGACCAAAATTGCCATTTTTACATAGTTTTCCTTACTCAAAAGCTTCAATTTTGACCCGTTTCAGGCACAGAAATGACTTTAAACACACTTATTTTAGTTGAAAAAGTCATAATGCACATCCAACAGTCATTTAGAGTCAAAAGATTAAATGTTAAAATTTCATCCTTATAGACCATTTTGAGAACGTTCGACATGTCCGGAGTCATCGTTTTTCATCCAAAAATTGATTTTTTGGACTGTACCCAAAATGATTCAAAATGTCAATTGGATCGTGCCTCAAGTTGAATAACCACTTTTTAAACCCTCACAGTGACCAAAAGTGCCATTTTTACAGAGTTTTGCTTACTCAAAAGCTTCAATTTTGACCCGTTTCAGGCACAGAAATGACTTTAAACACACGTATTTTAGTTGAAAAAGTCATAATGCACATCCAACAGTCATTTAGAGTCAAAAGATTAAATGTTAAAATTTCATCATTATAGACCATTTTGGGAACGTTCGACATGTCCGGAGTCATCGTTTTTCATCCGAAAATTGATTTTTTGGACTGTACCCAAAATGATTCAAAATGTCAATTGGATCGTGCCTCATGTTGAATAACCACTTTTTAAACCCTCACAGTGACCAAAAGTGCCATTTTTACAGAGTTTTGCTTACTCAAAAGCTTCAATTTTGACCCGTTTCAGGCACAGAAATGACTTTAAACACACTTATTTTAGTTGAAAAAGTCATAATGCACATCCAACAGTCATTTAGAGTCAAAAGATTAAATGTTAAAATTTCATCATTATAGACCATTTTGGGAACGTTCGACATGTCCGGAGTCATCGTTTTTCATCCGAAAATTGATTTTTTGGACTGTACCAAAAATGATTCAAAATGTCAATTGGATCGTGCCTCAGTTTGAATAACCACTTTTTAAACCCTCACAGTGACCAAAATTGCCATTTTTACAGAGTTTTCCTTACTCAAAAGCTTCAATTTTGACCCGTTTCAGGCACAGAAATGACTTTAAACACACTTATTTTAGTTGAAAAAGTCATAATTCACATCCAACAGTCATTAAGAGTCAAAAGATTAAATGTTACAATTTCATCATTATAGACCATTTTGGGAACGTTCGACATGTCCGGAGTCATCGTTTTTCATCCGAAAATTGGTTTTTTGGACTGTACCCAAAATTATTCAAAATGTCAATTGGATCGTGCCTCATGTTGAATAACCACTTTTTAAACCCTCACAGTGACCAAAAGTGCCATTTTTACAGAGTTTTGCTTACTCAAAAGCTTCAATTTTGACCCGTTTCAGGCACAGAAATGACTTTAAACACACTTATTTTAGTTGAAAAAGTCATAATTCACATCCAACAGTCATTTAGCGTCAAAAGATTAAATGCTAAAATTTCATCATTATAGACCATTTTGGGAACGTTCGACATGTCCGGAGTCATCGTTTTTCATCTGAAAATTGATTTTTTGGACTGTACCCAAAATGATTCAAAATGTCAATTGGAACGTGCCTCATGTTGAATAACCACTTTTTAAACCCTCACAGTGACCAAAATTGCCATTTTTACATAGTTTTCCTTACTCAAAAGCTTCAATTTTGACCCGTTTCAGGCACAGAAATGACTTTAAACACACTTATTTTAGTTGAAAAAGTCATAATGCACATCCAACAGTCATTTAGAGTCAAAAGATTAAATGTTAAAATTTCATCCTTATAGACCATTTTGAGAACGTTCGACATGTCCGGAGTCATCGTTTTTCATCCAAAAATTGATTTTTTGGACTGTACCCAAAATGATTCAAAATGTCAATTGGATCGTGCCTCAAGTTGAATAACCACTTTTTAAACCCTCACAGTGACCAAAAGTGCCATTTTTACAGAGTTTTGCTTACTCAAAAGCTTCAATTTTGACCCGTTTCAGGCACAGAAATGACTTTAAACACACGTATTTTAGTTGAAAAAGTCATAATGCACATCCAACAGTCATTTAGAGTCAAAAGATTAAATGTTAAAATTTCATCATTATAGACCATTTTGGGAACGTTCGACATGTCCGGAGTCATCGTTTTTCATCCGAAAATTGATTTTTTGGACTGTACCCAAAATGATTCAAAATGTCAATTGGATCGTGCCTCATGTTGAATAACCACTTTTTAAACCCTCACAGTGACCAAAAGTGCCATTTTTACAGAGTTTTGCTTACTCAAAAGCTTCAATTTTGACCCGTTTCAGGCACAGAAATGACTTTAAACACACTTATTTTAGTTGAAAAAGTCATAATGCACATCCAACAGTCATTTAGAGTCAAAAGATTAAATGTTAAAATTTCATCATTATAGACCATTTTGGGAACGTTCGACATGTCCGGAGTCATCGTTTTTCATCCGAAAATTGATTTTTTGGACTGTACCAAAAATGATTCAAAATGTCAATTGGATCGTGCCTCAGTTTGAATAACCACTTTTTAAACCCTCACAGTGACCAAAATTGCCATTTTTACAGAGTTTTCCTTACTCAAAAGCTTCAATTTTGACCCGTTTCAGGCACAGAAATGACTTTAAACACAGTTATTTTAGTTGAAAAAGTCATAATTCACATCCAACAGTCATTAAGAGTCAAAAGATTAAATGTTACAATTTCATCATTATAGACCATTTTGGGAACGTTCGACATGTCCGGAGTCATCGTTTTTCATCCGAAAATTGGTTTTTTGGACTGTACCCAAAATTATTCAAAATGTCAATTGGATCGTGCCTCATGTTGAATAACCACTTTTTAAACCCTCACAGTGACCAAAAGTGCCATTTTTACAGAGTTTTGCTTACTCAAAAGCTTCAATTTTGACCCGTTTCAGGCACAGAAATGACTTTAAACACACTTATTTTAGTTGAAAAAGTCATAATTCACATCCAACAGTCATTTAGAGTCAAAAGATTAAATGTTAAAATTTCATCATTATAGACCATTTTGGGAACGTTCGACATGTCCGGAGTCATCGTTTTTCATCTGAAAATTGATTTTTTGGACTGTACACAAAATGATTCAAAATGTCAATTGGATCGTGCCTCATGTTGAATAACCACTTTTTAAACCCTCACAGTGACCAAAATTGCCATTTTTACAGAGTTTTCCTTACTCAAAAGCTTCAATTTTGACCCGTTTCAGGCACAGAAATGACTTTAAACACACTTATTTTAGTTGAAAAAGTCATAATTCACATCCAACAGTCATTTAGAGTCAAAAGATTAAATGTTAAATTTTCATCATTATAGACCATTTTGGGAACGTTCGGCATGTCCGGAGTCATCGTTTTTCATCCGAAAATTGATTTTTTGGACTGTACCAAAAATGATTCAAAATGTCAATTGGATCGTGCCTCATGTTGAATAACCACTTTTTAAACCCTCACAGTGACCAAAATTGCCATTTTTACAGAGTTTTCCTTACTCAAAAGCTTCAATTTTGACCCGTTTCAGGCACAGAAATGACTTTAAACACACTTATTTTAGTTGAAAAAGTCATAATTCACATCCAACAGTCATTAAGAGTCAAGAGATTAAATGTTAAAATTTCATCATTATAGACCATTTTGGGAACGTTCGACATGTCCGGAGTCATCGTTTTTCATTTGAAAATTGATTTTTTGGACTGTACCCAAAATGATTCAAAATGTCAATTGGATCGTGCCTCATGTTGAATAACCACTTTTTAAACCCTCACAGTGACCAAAAGTGCCATTTTTACAGAGTTTTGCTTACTCAAAAGCTTCAATTTTGACCCGTTTCAGGCACAGAAATGACTTTAAACACACGTATTTTAGTTGAAAAAGTCATAATTCACATCCAACAGTCATTTAGAGTCAAAAGATTAAATGTTAAAATTTCATCATTATAGACCATTTTGGGAACGTTCGGCATGTCCGGAGTCATCCTTTTTCATCCGAAAATCGATTTTTTGGACTGTACCAAAAATGATTCAAAATGTCAATTGGATCGTGCCTCATGTTGAATAACCACTTTTTAACCCCTTCCAGGCTCATGACGAGCTGGGCTCGTCATGGTGTAGCCTCCTCAAACACTGATGACGAGCCCAGCTCGTCATGAACAATGGGAAATGGGAAGATCCAGCACAGCAGCAAAATATCGCTAGCAGCGATGGTGTTAAACCCTCACAGTGACCAAAATTGCCATTTTTACAGAGTTTTCCTTACTCAAAAGCTTCAATTTTGACCCGTTTCAGGCACAGAAATGACTTTAAACACACTTATTTTAGTTGAAAAAGTCATAATTCACATCCAACAGTCATTTAGAGTCAAAAGAATAAATGTTAAAATGTCATCATTATAGACCATTTTGGGAACGTTCGGCATGTCCGGAGTCATCGTTTTTCATCCGAAAATTGATTTTTTGGACTGTACCAAAAATGATTCAAAATGTCAATTGGATTGTGCCTCATGTTGAATAACCACTTTTTAAACCCTCACAGTGACCTAAAGTGCCATTTTTACAGAGTTTTGCTTACTCAAAAGCTTCAATTTTGATCCGTTTCAGGCACAGAAATGACTTTAAACACACGTATTTTAGTTGAAAAAGTCATAATTCACATCCAACAGTCATTTAGAGTCAAAAGATTAAATGTTAAAATTTCATCATTATAGACCATTTTGGGAACGTTCCGCATGTCCGGAATCATCGTTTTTCATCCGAAAATTGATTTTTTGGACTGTACCAAAAATGATTCAAAATGTCAATTGGATCGTGCCTCATGTTGAATAACCACTTTTTAAACCCTCACAGTGACCAAAATTGCCATTTTTACAGAGTTTTGCTTACTCAAAAGCTTCAATTTTGACCCGTTTCAGGCACAGAAATGACTTTAAACACACTTATTTTAGTTGAAAAAGTCATAATTCACATCCAACAGTCATTTAGCGTCAAAAGATTAAATGTTAAAATTTCATCATTATAGACCATTTTGGGAACGTTCGACATGTCCGGAGTCATCGTTTTTCATCTGAAAATTGATTTTTTGGACTGTACCCAAAATGATTCAAAATGTCAATTGGAACGTGCCTCATGTTGAATAACCACTTTTTAAACCCTCACAGTGACCAAAATTGCCATTTTTACATAGTTTTCCTTACTCAAAAGCTTCAATTTTGACCCGTTTCAGGCACAGAAATGACTTTAAACACACTTATTTTAGTTGAAAAAGTCATAATTCACATCCAACAGTCATTTAGAGTCAAAAGAATAAATGTTAAAATTTCATCATTATAGACCATTTTGGGAACGTTCGGCATGTCCGGAGTCATCGTTTTTCATCCGAAAATTGATTTTTTGGACTGTACCAAAAATGATTCAAAATGTCAATTGGATCGTGCCTCATGTTGAATAACCACTTTTTAAACCCTCACAGTGACCAAAAGTGCCATTTTTACAGAGTTTTGCTTACTCAAAAGCTTCAATTTTGACCCGTTTCAGGCACAGAAATGACTTTAAACACACTTATTTTAGTTGAAAAAGTCATAATGCACATCCAACAGTCATTTAGAGTCAAAAGATTAAATGTTAAAATTTCATCATTATAGACCATTTTGAGAACGTTCGACATGTCCGGAGTCATCGTTTTTCATCCAAAAATTGATTTTTTGGACTGTACCCAAAATGATTCAAAATGTCAATTGGATCGTGCCTCAAGTTGAATAACCACTTTTTAAACCCTCACAGTGACCAAAAGTGCCATTTTTACAGAGTTTTGCTTACTCAAAAGCTTCAATTTTGACCCGTTTCAGGCACAGAAATGACTTTAAACACACGTATTTTAGTTGAAAAAGTCATAATGCACATCCAACAGTCATTTAGAGTCAAAAGATTAAATGTTAAAATTTCATCATTATAGACCATTTTGGGAACGTTCGACATGTCCGGAGTCATCGTTTTTCATCCGAAAATTGATTTTTTGGACTGTACCCAAAATGATTCAAAATGTCAATTGGATCGTGCCTCATGTTGAATAACCACTTTTTAAACCCTCACAGTGACCAAAAGTGCCATTTTTACAGAGTTTTGCTTACTCAAAAGCTTCAATTTTGACCCGTTTCAGGCACAGAAATGACTTTAAACACACTTATTTTAGTTGAAAAAGTCATAATGCACATCCAACAGTCATTTAGAGTCAAAAGATTAAATGTTAAAATTTCATCATTATAGACCATTTTGGGAACGTTCGACATGTCCGGAGTCATCGTTTTTCATCCGAAAATTGATTTTTTGGACTGTACCAAAAATGATTCAAAATGTCAATTGGATCGTGCCTCAGTTTGAATAACCACTTTTTAAACCCTCACAGTGACCAAAATTGCCATTTTTACAGAGTTTTCCTTACTCAAAAGCTTCAATTTTGACCCGTTTCAGGCACAGAAATGACTTTAAACACACTTATTTTAGTTGAAAAAGTCATAATTCACATCCAACAGTCATTAAGAGTCAAAAGATTAAATGTTAAAATTTCATCATTATAGACCATTTTGGGAACGTTCGACATGTCCGGAGTCATCGTTTTTCATCCGAAAATTGGTTTTTTGGACTGTACCCAAAATTATTCAAAATGTCAATTGGATCGTGCCTCATGTTGAATAACCACTTTTTAAACCCTCACAGTGACCAAAAGTGCCATTTTTACAGAGTTTTGCTTACTCAAAAGCTTCAATTTTGACCCGTTTCAGGCACAGAAATGACTTTAAACACACTTATTTTAGTTGAAAAAGTCATAATTCACATCCAACAGTCATTTAGAGTCAAAAGATTAAATGTTAAAATTTCATCATTATAGACCATTTTGGGAACTTTCGACATGTCCGGAGTCATCGTTTTTCATCTGAAAATTGATTTTTTGGACTGTACACAAAATGATTCAAAATGTCAATTGGATCGTGCCTCATGTTGAATAACCACTTTTTAAACCCTCACAGTGACCAAAATTGCCATTTTTACAGAGTTTTCCTTACTCAAAAGCTTCAATTTTGACCCGTTTCAGGCACAGAAATGACTTTAAACACACTTATTTTAGTTGAAAAAGTCATAATTCACATCCAACAGTCATTTAGAGTCAAAAGATTAAATGTTAAATTTTCATCATTATAGACCATTTTGGGAACGTTCGGCATGTCCGGAGTCATCGTTTTTCATCCGAAAATTGATTTTTTGGACTGTACCAAAAATGATTCAAAATGTCAATTGGATCGTGCCTCATGTTGAATAACCACTTTTTAAACCCTCACAGTGACCAAAATTGCCATTTTTACAGAGTTTTCCTTACTCAAAAGCTTCAATTTTGACCCGTTTCAGGCACAGAAATGACTTTAAACACACTTATTTTAGTTGAAAAAGTCATAATTCACATCCAACAGTCATTAAGAGTCAAGAGATTAAATGTTAAAATTTCATCATTATAGACCATTTTGGGAACGTTCGACATGTCCGGAGTCATCGTTTTTCATCTGAAAATTGATTTTTTGGACTGTACCCAAAATGATTCAAAATGTCAATTGGATCGTGCCTCATGTTGAATAACCACTTTTTAAACCCTCACAGTGACCAAAAGTGCCATTTTTACAGAGTTTTGCTTACTCAAAAGCTTCAATTTTGACCCGTTTCAGGCACAGAAATGACTTTAAACACACGTATTTTAGTTGAAAAAGTCATAATTCACATCCAACAGTCATTTAGAGTCAAAAGATTAAATGTTAAAATTTCATCATTATAGACCATTTTGGGAACGTTCGGCATGTCCGGAGTCATCCTTTTTCATCCGAAAATCGATTTTTTGGACTGTACCAAAAATGATTCAAAATGTCAATTGGATCGTGCCTCATGTTGAATAACCACTTTTTAACCCCTTCCAGGCTCATGACGAGCTGGGCTCGTCATGGTGTAGCCTCCTCAAACACTGATGACGAGCCCAGCTCGTCATGAACAATGGGAAATGGGAAGATCCAGCACAGCAGCAAAATATCGCTAGCAGCGATGGTGTTAAACCCTCACAGTGACCAAAATTGCCATTTTTACAGAGTTTTCCTTACTCAAAAGCTTCAATTTTGACCCGTTTCAGGCACAGAAATGACTTTAAACACACTTATTTTAGTTGAAAAAGTCATAATTCACATCCAACAGTCATTTAGAGTCAAAAGAATAAATGTTAAAATGTCATCATTATAGACCATTTTGGGAACGTTCGGCATGTCCGGAGTCATCGTTTTTCATCCGAAAATTGATTTTTTGGACTGTACCAAAAATGATTCAAAATGTCAATTGGATTGTGCCTCATGTTGAATAACCACTTTTTAAACCCTCACAGTGACCTAAAGTGCCATTTTTACAGAGTTTTGCTTACTCAAAAGCTTCAATTTTGATCCGTTTCAGGCACAGAAATGACTTTAAACACACGTATTTTAGTTGAAAAAGTCATAATTCACATCCAACAGTCATTTAGAGTCAAAAGATTAAATGTTAAAATTTCATCATTATAGACCATTTTGGGAACGTTCTGCATGTCCGGAATCATCGTTTTTCATCCGAAAATTGATTTTTTGGACTGTACCAAAAATGATTCAAAATGTCAATTGGATCGTGCCTCATGTTGAATAACCACTTTTTAAACCCTCACAGTGACCAAAATTGCCATTTTTACAGAGTTTTGCTTACTCAAAAGCTTCAATTTTAACCCGTTTCAGGCACAGAAATGACTTTAAACACACTTATTTTAGTTGAAAAAGTCATAATGCACATCCAACAGTCATTTAGAGTCAAAAGATTAAATGTTAAAATTTCATCATTATAGACCATTTTGGGAACGTTCGACATGTCAGGAGTCATCGTTTTTCATCCAAAAATTGATTTTTTGGACTGTACCCAAAATGATTCAAAATGTCAATTGGATCGTGCCTCATGTTGAATAACCACTTTTTAAACCCTCACAGTGACCAAAAGTGCCATTTTTACAGAGTTTTGCTTACTCAAAAGCTTCAATTTTGACCCGTTTCAGGCACAGAAATGACTTTAAACACACTTATTTTAGTTGAAAAAGTCATAATTCACATCCAACAGTCATTTAGCGTCAAAAGATTAAATGTTAAAATTTCATCATTATAGACCATTTTGGGAACGTTCGACATGTCCGGAGTCATCGTTTTTCATCTGAAAATTGATTTTTTGGACTGTACCCAAAATGATTCAAAATGTCAATTGGAACGTGCCTCATGTTGAATAACCACTTTTTAAACCCTCACAGTGACCAAAATTGCCATTTTTACATAGTTTTCCTTACTCAAAAGCTTCAATTTTGACCCGTTTCAGGCACAGAAATGACTTTAAACACACTTATTTTAGTTGAAAAAGTCATAATTCACATCCAACAGTCATTTAGAGTCAAAAGAATAAATGTTAAAATTTCATCATTATAGACCATTTTGGGAACGTTCGGCATGTCCGGAGTCATCGTTTTTCATCCGAAAATTGATTTTTTGGACTGTACCAAAAATGATTCAAAATGTCAATTGGATCGTGCCTCATGTTGAATAACCACTTTTTAAACCCTCACAGTGACCAAAAGTGCCATTTTTACAGAGTTTTGCTTACTCAAAAGCTTCAATTTTGACCCGTTTCAGGCACAGAAATGACTTTAAACACACTTATTTTAGTTGAAAAAGTCATAATGCACATCCAACAGTCATTTAGAGTCAAAAGATTAAATGTTAAAATTTCATCATTATAGACCATTTTGAGAACGTTCGACATGTCCGGAGTCATCGTTTTTCATCCAAAAATTGATTTTTTGGACTGTACCCAAAATGATTCAAAATGTCAATTGGATCGTGCCTCATGTTGAATAACCACTTTTTAAACCCTCACAGTGACCAAAAGTGCCATTTTTACAGAGTTTTGCTTACTCAAAAGCTTCAATTTTGACCCGTTTCAGGCACAGAAATGACTTTAAACACACGTATTTTAGTTGAAAAAGTCATAATGCACATCCAACAGTCATTTAGAGTCAAAAGATTAAATGTTAAAATTTCATCATTATAGACCATTTTGGGAACGTTCGACATGTCCGGAGTCATCGTTTTTCATCCGAAAATTGATTTTTTGGACTGTACCCAAAATGATTCAAAATGTCAATTGGATCGTGCCTCATGTTGAATAACCACTTTTTAAACCCTCACAGTGACCAAAAGTGCCATTTTTACAGAGTTTTGCTTACTCAAAAGCTTCAATTTTGACCCATTTCAGGCACAGAAATGACTTTAAACACACTTATTTTAGTTGAAAAAGTCATAATGCACATCCAACAGTCATTTAGAGTCAAAAGATTAAATGTTAAAATTTCATCAATATAGACCATTTTGGGAACGTTCGACATGTCCGGAGTCATCGTTTTTCATCCGAAAATTGATTTTTTGGACTGTACCAAAAATGATTCAAAATGTCAATTGGATCGTGCCTCAGTTTGAATAACCACTTTTTAAACCCTCACAGTGACCAAAATTGCCATTTTTACAGAGTTTTCCTTACTCAAAAGCTTCAATTTTGACCCGTTTCAGGCACAGAAATGACTTTAAACACACTTATTTTAGTTGAAAAAGTCATAATTCACATCCAACAGTCATTAAGAGTCAAAAGATAAAATGTTAAAATTTCATCATTATAGAGCATTTTGGGAACGTTCGACATGTCCGGAGTCATCGTTTTTCATCCGAAAATTGGTTTTTTGGACTGTACCCAAAATGATTCAAAATGTCAATTGGATCGTGCCTCATGTTGAATAACCACTTTTTAAACCCTCACAGTGACCAAAAGTGCCATTTTTACAGAGTTTTGCTTACTCAAAAGCTTCAATTTTGACCCGTTTCAGGCACAGAAATGACTTTAAACACACTTAGTTTAGTTGAAAAAGTCATAATTCACATCCAACAGCCATTTAGAGTCAAAAGATTAAATGTTAAAATGTCATCATTATAGACCATTTTGGGAACGTTCGACATGTCCGGAGTCATCGTTTTTCATCTGAAAATTGATTTTTTGGACTGTACACAAAATGATTCAAAATGTCAATTGGATCGTGCCTCATGTTGAATAACCACTTTTTAAACCCTCACAGTGACCAAAATTGCCATTTTTACAGAGTTTTCCTTACTCAAAAGCTTCAATTTTGACCCGTTTCAGGCACAGAAATGACTTTAAACACACTTATTTTAGTTGAAAAAGTCATAATTCACATCCAACAGTCATTTAGAGTCAAAAGATTAAATGTTAAATTTTCATCATTATAGACCATTTTGGGAACGTTCGGCATGTCCGGAGTCATCGTTTTTCATCCGAAAATTGATTTTTTTGACTGTACCAAAAATGATTCAAAATGTCAATTGGATCGTGCCTCATGTTGAATAACCACTTTTTAAACCCTCACAGTGACCAAAATTGCCTTTTTTACAGAGTTTTCCTTACTCAAAAGCTTCAATTTTGACCGGTTTCAGGCACAGAAATGACTTTAAACACACTTATTTTAGTTGAAAAAGTCATAATTCACATCCAACAGTCATTAAGAGTCAAGAGATTAAATGTTAAAATTTCATCATTATAGACCATTTTGGGAACGTTCGACATGTCCGGAGTCATCGTTTTTCATCCGAAAATTGATTTTTTGGACTGTACCCAAAATGATTCAAAATGTCAATTGGATCGTGCCTCATGTTGAATAACCACTTTTTAAACCCTCACAGTGACCAAAAGTGCCATTTTTACAGAGTTTTGCTTACTCAAAAGCTTCAATTTTGACCCGTTTCAGGCACAGAAATGACTTTAAACACACGTATTTTAGTTGAAAAAGTCATAATTCACAGCCAACAGTCATTTAGAGTCAAAAGATTAAATGTTAAAATTTCATCATTATAGACCATTTTGGGAACGTTCTGCATGTCCGGAGTCATCGTTTTTCATCCGAAAATTGATTTTTTGGACTGTACCAAAAATGATTCAAAATGTCAATTGGATCGTGCCTCATGTTGAATAACCACTTTTTAAACCCTCACAGAGACCAAAAGTGCAATTTTTACAGAGTTTTCCTTACTCAAAAGCTTCAATTTTGACCCGTTTCAGGCACAGAAATGACTTTAAACACACTTATTTTAGTTGAAAAAGTCATAATTCACATCCAACAGTCATTTAGAGTCAAAAGATTAAATGTTAAATTTTCATCATTATAGACCATTTTGGGAACGTTCGGCATGTCCGGAGTCATCGTTTTTCATCCGAAAATTGATTTTTTGGACTGTACCAAAAATGATTCAAAATGTCAATTGGATCGTGCCTCATGTTGAATAACCACTTTTTAAACCCTCACAGTGACCAAAATTGCCATTTTTACAGAGTTTTCCTTACTCAAAAGCTTCAATTTTGACCCGTTTCAGGCACAGAAATGACTTTAAACACACTTATTTTAGTTGAAAAAGTCATAATTCACATCCAACAGTCATTTAGAGTCAAAAGATTAAATGTTAAATTTTCATCATTATAGACCATTTTGGGAACGTTCGGCATGTCCGGAGTCATCGTTTTTCATCCGAAAATTGATTTTTTGGACTGTACCAAAAATGATTCAAAATGTCAATTGGATCGTGCCTCATGTTGAATAACCACTTTTTAAACCCTCACAGTGACCAAAATTGCCATTTTTACAGAGTTTTCCTTACTCAAAAGCTTCAATTTTGACCCGTTTCAGGCACAGAAATGACTTTAAACACACTTATTTTAGTTGAAAAAGTCATAATTCACATCCAACAGTCATTAAGAGTCAAGAGATTAAATGTTAAAATTTCATCATTATAGACCATTTTGGGAACGTTCGACATGTCCGGAGTCATCGTTTTTCATCCGAAAATTGATTTTTTGGACTGTACCCAAAATGATTCAAAATGTCAATTGGATCGTGCCTCATGTTGAATAACCACTTTTTAAACCCTCACAGTGACCAAAAGTGCCATTTTTACAGAGTTTTGCTTACTCAAAAGCTTCAATTTTGACCCGTTTCAGGCACAGAAATGACTTTAAACACACGTATTTTAGTTGAAAAAGTCATAATTCACATCCAACAGTCATTTAGAGTCAAAAGATTAAATGTTAAAATTTCATCATTATAGACCATTTTGGGAACGTTCTGCATGTCCGGAGTCATCGTTTTTCATCCGAAAATTGATTTTTTGGACTGTACCCAAAATGATTCAAAATGTCAATTGGATCGTGCCTCATGTTGAATAACCACTTTTTAAACCCTCACAGTGACCAAAAGTGCCATTTTTACAGAGTTTTGCTTACTCAAAAGCTTCAATTTTGACCCGTTTCAGGCACAGAAATGACTTTAAACACACGTATTTTAGTTGAAAAAGTCATAATTCACATCCAACAGTCATTTAGAGTCAAAAGATTAAATGTTAAAATTTCATCATTATAGACCATTTTGGGAACGTTCGGCATGTCCGGAGTCATCGTTTTTCATCCGAAAATTGATTTTTTGGACTGTACCAAAAATGATTCAAAATGTCAATTGGATCGTGCCTCATGTTGAATAACCACTTTTTAAACCCTCACAGTGACCAAAATTGCCATTTTTACAGAGTTTTGCTTACTCAAAAGCTTCAATTTTGACCCGTTTCAGGCACAGAAATGACTTTAAACACACTTATTTTAGTTGAAAAAGTCATAATTCACATCCAACAGTCATTTAGAGTCAAAAGATTAAATGTTAAAATTTCATCATTATAGACCATTTTGGGAACGTTCGACATGTCCGGAGTCATCGTTTTTCATCCGAAAATTGATTTTTTGGACTGTACCAAAAATGATTCAAAATGTCAATTGGATCGTGCCTCAGTTTGAATAACCACTTTTTAAACCCTCACAGTGACCAAAATTGCCATTTTTACAGAGTTTTCCTTACTCAAAAGCTTCAATTTTGACCCGTTTCAGGCACAGAAATGACTTTAAACACACTTATTTTAGTTGAAAAAGTCATAATTCACATCCAACAGTCATTAAGAGTCAAAAGATAAAATGTTAAAATTTCATCATTATAGAGCATTTTGGGAACGTTCGACATGTCCGGAGTCATCGTTTTTCATCCGAAAATTGGTTTTTTGGACTGTACCCAAAATGATTCAAAATGTCAATTGGATCGTGCCTCATGTTGAATAACCACTTTTTAAACCCTCACAGTGACCAAAAGTGCCATTTTTACAGAGTTTTGCTTACTCAAAAGCTTCAATTTTGACCCGTTTCAGGCACAGAAATGACTTTAAACACACTTAGTTTAGTTGAAAAAGTCATAATTCACATCCAACAGTCATTTAGAGTCAAAAGATTAAATGTTAAAATTTCATCATTATAGACCATTTTGGGAACGTTCGACATGTCCGGAGTCATCGTTTTTCATCTGAAAATTGATTTTTTGGACTGTACACAAAATGATTCAAAATGTCAATTGGATCGTGCCTCATGTTGAATAACCACTTTTTAAACCCTCACAGTGACCAAAATTGCCATTTTTACAGAGTTTTCCTTACTCAAAAGCTTCAATTTTGACCCGTTTCAGGCACAGAAATGACTTTAAACACACTTATTTTAGTTGAAAAAGTCATAATTCACATCCAACAGTCATTTAGAGTCAAAAGATTAAATGTTAAATTTTCATCATTATAGACCATTTTGGGAACGTTCGGCATGTCCGGAGTCATCGTTTTTCATCCGAAAATTGATTTTTTTGACTGTACCAAAAATGATTCAAAATGTCAATTGGATCGTGCCTCATGTTGAATAACCACTTTTTAAACCCTCACAGTGACCAAAATTGCCATTTTTACAGAGTTTTCCTTACTCAAAAGCTTCAATTTTGACCGGTTTCAGGCACAGAAATGACTTTAAACACACTTATTTTAGTTGAAAAAGTCATAATTCACATCCAACAGTCATTAAGAGTCAAGAGATTAAATGTTAAAATTTCATCATTATAGACCATTTTGGGAACGTTCGACATGTCCGGAGTCATCGTTTTTCATCCGAAAATTGATTTTTTGGACTGTACCCAAAATGATTCAAAATGTCAATTGGATCGTGCCTCATGTTGAATAACCACTTTTTAAACCCTCACAGTGACCAAAAGTGCCATTTTTACAGAGTTTTGCTTACTCAAAAGCTTCAATTTTGACCCGTTTCAGGCACAGAAATGACTTTAAACACACGTATTTTAGTTGAAAAAGTCATAATTCACAGCCAACAGTCATTTAGAGTCAAAAGATTAAATGTTAAAATTTCATCATTATAGACCATTTTGGGAACGTTCTGCATGTCCGGAGTCATCGTTTTTCATCCGAAAATTGATTTTTTGGACTGTACCAAAAATGATTCAAAATGTCAATTGGATCGTGCCTCATGTTGAATAACCACTTTTTAAACCCTCACAGAGACCAAAAGTGCCATTTTTACAGAGTTTTCCTTACTCAAAAGCTTCAATTTTGACCCGTTTCAGGCACAGAAATGACTTTAAACACACTTATTTTAGTTGAAAAAGTCATAATTCACATCCAACAGTCATTTAGAGTCAAAAGATTAAATGTTAAATTTTCATCATTATAGACCATTTTGGGAACGTTCGGCATGTCCGGAGTCATCGTTTTTCATCCGAAAATTGATTTTTTGGACTGTACCAAAAATGATTCAAAATGTCAATTGGATCGTGCCTCATGTTGAATAACCACTTTTTAAACCCTCACAGTGACCAAAATTGCCATTTTTACAGAGTTTTCCTTACTCAAAAGCTTCAATTTTGACCCGTTTCAGGCACAGAAATGACTTTAAACACACTTATTTTAGTTGAAAAAGTCATAATTCACATCCAACAGTCATTTAGAGTCAAAAGATTAAATGTTAAATTTTCATCATTATAGACCATTTTGGGAACGTTCGGCATGTCCGGAGTCATCGTTTTTCATCCGAAAATTTATTTTTTGGACTGTACCAAAAATGATTCAAAATGTCAATTGGATCGTGCCTCATGTTGAATAACCACTTTTTAAACCCTCACAGTGACCAAAATTGCCATTTTTACAGAGTTTTCCTTACTCAAAAGCTTCAATTTTGACCCGTTTTAGGCACAGAAATGACTTTAAACACACTTATTTTAGTTGAAAAAGTCATAATTCACATCCAACAGTCATTAAGAGTCAAGAGATTAAATGTTAAAATTTCATCATTATAGACCATTTTGGGAACGTTCGACATGTCCGGAGTCATCGTTTTTCATCCGAAAATTGATTTTTTGGACTGTACCCAAAATGATTCAAAATGTCAATTGGATCATGCCTCATGTTGAATAACCACTTTTTAAACCCTCACAGTGACCAAAAGTGCCATTTTTACAGAGTTTTGCTTACTCAAAAGCTTCAATTTTGACCCGTTTCAGGCACAGAAATGACTTTAAACACACGTATTTTAGTTGAAAAAGTCATAATTCACATCCAACAGTCATTTAGAGTCAAAAGATTAAATGTTAAAATTTCATCATTATAGACCATTTTGGGAACGTTCTGCATGTCCGGAGTCATCGTTTTTCATCCGAAAATTGATTTTTTGGACTGTACCCAAAATGATTCAAAATGTCAATTGGATCGTGCCTCATGTTGAATAACCACTTTTTAAACCCTCACAGTGACCAAAATTGCCATTTTTACAGAGTTTTCCTTACTCAAAAGCTTCAATTTTGACCCGTTTCAGGCACAGAAATGACTTTAAACACACTTATTTTAGTTGAAAAAGTCATAATTCACATCCAACAGTCATTTAGAGTCAAAAGATTAAATGTTAAATTTTCATCATTATAGACCATTTTGGGAACGTTCGGCATGTCCGGAGTCATCGTTTTTCATCCGAAAATTTATTTTTTGGACTGTACCAAAAATGATTCAAAATGTCAATTGGATCGTGCCTCATGTTGAATAACCACTTTTTAAACCCTCACAGTGACCAAAATTGCCATTTTTACAGAGTTTTCCTTACTCAAAAGCTTCAATTTTGACCCGTTTTAGGCACAGAAATGACTTTAAACACACTTATTTTAGTTGAAAAAGTCATAATTCACATCCAACAGTCATTAAGAGTCAAGAGATTAAATGTTAAAATTTCATCATTATAGACCATTTTGGGAACGTTCGACATGTCCGGAGTCATCGTTTTTCATCCGAAAATTGATTTTTTGGACTGTACCCAAAATGATTCAAAATGTCAATTGGATCATGCCTCATGTTGAATAACCACTTTTTAAACCCTCACAGTGACCAAAAGTGCCATTTTTACAGAGTTTTGCTTACTCAAAAGCTTCAATTTTGACCCGTTTCAGGCACAGAAATGACTTTAAACACACGTATTTTAGTTGAAAAAGTCATAATTCACATCCAACAGTCATTTAGAGTCAAAAGATTAAATGTTAAAATTTCATCATTATAGACCATTTTGGGAACGTTCTGCATGTCCGGAGTCATCGTTTTTCATCCGAAAATTGATTTTTTGGACTGTACCCAAAATGATTCAAAATGTCAATTGGATCGTGCCTCATGTTGAATAACCACTTTTTAAACCCTCACAGTGACCAAAAGTGCCATTTTTACAGAGTTTTGCTTACTCAAAAGCTTCAATTTTGACCCGTTTCAGGCACAGAAATGACTTTAAACACACGTATTTTAGTTGAAAAAGTCATAATTCACATCCAACAGTCATTTAGAGTCAAAAGATTAAATGTTAAAATTTCATCATTATAGACCATTTTGGGAACGTTCGGCATGTCCGGAGTCATCGTTTTTCATCCGAAAATTGATTTTTTGGACTGTACCAAAAATGATTCAAAATGTCAATTGGATCGTGCCTCATGTTGAATAACCACTTTTTAAACCCTCACAGTGACCAAAATTGCCATTTTTACAGAGTTTTGCTTACTCAAAAGCTTCAATTTTGACCCGTTTCAGGCACAGAAATGACTTTAAACACACTTATTTTAGTTGAAAAAGTCATAATTCACATCCAACAGTCATTTAGAGTCAAAAGATTAAATGTTAAAATTTCATCATTATAGACCATTTTGGGAACGTTCGACATGTCCGGAGTCATCGTTTTTCATCTGAAAATTGATTTTTTGGACTGTACCCAAAATGATTCAAAATGTCAATTGGATCGTGCCTCATGTTGAATAACCACTTTTTAAACCCTCACAGTGACCAAAAGTGCCATTTTTACAGAGTTTTGCTTACTCAAAAGCTTCGATTTTGACCCGTTTCAGGCACAGAAATGACTTTAAACACACTTATTTTAGTTGAAAAAGTCATAATTCACATCCAACAGTCATTTAGAGTCAAAAGATTAAATGTTAAAATTTCATCATTATAGACCATTTTGGGAACGTTCGACATGTCCGGAGTCATCGTTTTTCATCCGAAAATTGATTTTTTGGACTGTACCAAAAATGATTCAAAATGTCAATTGGATCGTGCCTCAGTTTGAATAACCACTTTTTAAACCCTCACAGTGACCAAAATTGCCATTTTTACAGAGTTTTCCTTACTCAAAAGCTTCAATTTTGACCCGTTTCAGGCACAGAAATGACTTTAAACACACTTATTTTAGTTGAAAAAGTCATAATTCACATCCAACAGTCATTAAGAGTCAAAAGATAAAATGTTAAAATTTCATCATTATAGAGCATTTTGGGAACGTTCGACATGTCCGGAGTCATCGTTTTTCATCCGAAAATTGGTTTTTTGGACTGTACCCAAAATGATTCAAAATGTCAATTGGATCGTGCCTCATGTTGAATAACCACTTTTTAAACCCTCACAGTGACCAAAAGTGCCATTTTTACAGAGTTTTGCTTACTCAAAAGCTTCAATTTTGACCCGTTTCAGGCACAGAAATGACTTTAAACACACTTAGTTTAGTTGAAAAAGTCATAATTCACATCCAACAGTCATTTAGAGTCAAAAGATTAAATGTTAAAATTTCATCATTATAGACCATTTTGGGAACGTTCGACATGTCCGGAGTCATCGTTTTTCATCTGAAAATTGATTTTTTGGACTGTACACAAAATGATTCAAAATGTCAATTGGATCGTGCCTCATGTTGAATAACCACTTTTTAAACCCTCACAGTGACCAAAATTGCCATTTTTACAGAGTTTTCCTTACTCAAAAGCTTCAATTTTGACCCGTTTCAGGCACAGAAATGACTTTAAACACACTTATTTTAGTTGAAAAAGTCATAATTCACATCCAACAGTCATTTAGAGTCAAAAGATTAAATGTTAAATTTTCATCATTATAGACCATTTTGGGAACGTTCGGCATGTCCGGAGTCATCGTTTTTCATCCGAAAATTGATTTTTTTGACTGTACCAAAAATGATTCAAAATGTCAATTGGATCGTGCCTCATGTTGAATAACCACTTTTTAAACCCTCACAGTGACCAAAATTGCCATTTTTACAGAGTTTTCCTTACTCAAAAGCTTCAATTTTGACCGGTTTCAGGCACAGAAATGACTTTAAACACACTTATTTTAGTTGAAAAAGTCATAATTCACATCCAACAGTCATTAAGAGTCAAGAGATTAAATGTTAAAATTTCATCATTATAGACCATTTTGGGAACGTTCGACATGTCCGGAGTCATCGTTTTTCATCCGAAAATTGATTTTTTGGACTGTACCAAAAATGATTCAAAATGTCAATTGGATCGTGCCTCAGTTTGAATAACCACTTTTTAAACCCTCACAGTGACCAAAATTGCCATTTTTACAGAGTTTTCCTTACTCAAAAGCTTCAATTTTGACCCGTTTCAGGCACAGAAATGACTTTAAACACACTTATTTTAGTTGAAAAAGTCATAATTCACATCCAACAGTCATTAAGAGTCAAAAGATAAAATGTTAAAATTTCATCATTATAGAGCATTTTGGGAACGTTCGACATGTCCGGAGTCATCGTTTTTCATCCGAAAATTGGTTTTTTGGACTGTACCCAAAATGATTCAAAATGTCAATTGGATCGTGCCTCATGTTGAATAACCACTTTTTAAACCCTCACAGTGACCAAAAGTGCCATTTTTACAGAGTTTTGCTTACTCAAAAGCTTCAATTTTGACCCGTTTCAGGCACAGAAATGACTTTAAACACACTTAGTTTAGTTGAAAAAGTCATAATTCACATCCAACAGTCATTTAGAGTCAAAAGATTAAATGTTAAAATTTCATCATTATAGACCATTTTGGGAACGTTCGACATGTCCGGAGTCATCGTTTTTCATCTGAAAATTGATTTTTTGGACTGTACACAAAATGATTCAAAATGTCAATTGGATCGTGCCTCATGTTGAATAACCACTTTTTAAACCCTCACAGTGACCAAAATTGCCATTTTTACAGAGTTTTCCTTACTCAAAAGCTTCAATTTTGACCCGTTTCAGGCACAGAAATGACTTTAAACACACTTATTTTAGTTGAAAAAGTCATAATTCACATCCAACAGTCATTTAGAGTCAAAAGATTAAATGTTAAATTTTCATCATTATAGACCATTTTGGGAACGTTCGGCATGTCCGGAGTCATCGTTTTTCATCCGAAAATTGATTTTTTTGACTGTACCAAAAATGATTCAAAATGTCAATTGGATCGTGCCTCATGTTGAATAACCACTTTTTAAACCCTCACAGTGACCAAAATTGCCATTTTTACAGAGTTTTCCTTACTCAAAAGCTTCAATTTTGACCGGTTTCAGGCACAGAAATGACTTTAAACACACTTATTTTAGTTGAAAAAGTCATAATTCACATCCAACAGTCATTAAGAGTCAAGAGATTAAATGTTAAAATTTCATCATTATAGACCATTTTGGGAACGTTCGACATGTCCGGAGTCATCGTTTTTCATCCGAAAATTGATTTTTTGGACTGTACCCAAAATGATTCAAAATGTCAATTGGATCGTGCCTCATGTTGAATAACCACTTTTTAAACCCTCACAGTGACCAAAAGTGCCATTTTTACAGAGTTTTGCTTACTCAAAAGCTTCAATTTTGACCCGTTTCAGGCACAGAAATGACTTTAAACACACGTATTTTAGTTGAAAAAGTCATAATTCACAGCCAACAGTCATTTAGAGTCAAAAGATTAAATGTTAAAATTTCATCATTATAGACCATTTTGGGAACGTTCTGCATGTCCGGAGTCATCGTTTTTCATCCGAAAATTGATTTTTTGGACTGTACCAAAAATGATTCAAAATGTCAATTGGATCGTGCCTCATGTTGAATAACCACTTTTTAAACCCTCACAGAGACCAAAAGTGCCATTTTTACAGAGTTTTCCTTACTCAAAAGCTTCAATTTTGACCCGTTTCAGGCACAGAAATGACTTTAAACACACTTATTTTAGTTGAAAAAGTCATAATTCACATCCAACAGTCATTTAGAGTCAAAAGATTAAATGTTAAATTTTCATCATTATAGACCATTTTGGGAACGTTCGGCATGTCCGGAGTCATCGTTTTTCATCCGAAAATTGATTTTTTGGACTGTACCAAAAATGATTCAAAATGTCAATTGGATCGTGCCTCATGTTGAATAACCACTTTTTAAACCCTCACAGTGACCAAAATTGCCATTTTTACAGAGTTTTCCTTACTCAAAAGCTTCAATTTTGACCCGTTTCAGGCACAGAAATGACTTTAAACACACTTATTTTAGTTGAAAAAGTCATAATTCACATCCAACAGTCATTTAGAGTCAAAAGATTAAATGTTAAATTTTCATCATTATAGACCATTTTGGGAACGTTCGGCATGTCCGGAGTCATCGTTTTTCATCCGAAAATTTATTTTTTGGACTGTACCAAAAATGATTCAAAATGTCAATTGGATCGTGCCTCATGTTGAATAACCACTTTTTAAACCCTCACAGTGACCAAAATTGCCATTTTTACAGAGTTTTCCTTACTCAAAAGCTTCAATTTTGACCCGTTTTAGGCACAGAAATGACTTTAAACACACTTATTTTAGTTGAAAAAGTCATAATTCACATCCAACAGTCATTAAGAGTCAAGAGATTAAATGTTAAAATTTCATCATTATAGACCATTTTGGGAACGTTCGACATGTCCGGAGTCATCGTTTTTCATCCGAAAATTGATTTTTTGGACTGTACCCAAAATGATTCAAAATGTCAATTGGATCATGCCTCATGTTGAATAACCACTTTTTAAACCCTCACAGTGACCAAAAGTGCCATTTTTACAGAGTTTTGCTTACTCAAAAGCTTCAATTTTGACCCGTTTCAGGCACAGAAATGACTTTAAACACACGTATTTTAGTTGAAAAAGTCATAATTCACATCCAACAGTCATTTAGAGTCAAAAGATTAAATGTTAAAATTTCATCATTATAGACCATTTTGGGAACGTTCTGCATGTCCGGAGTCATCGTTTTTCATCCGAAAATTGATTTTTTGGACTGTACCCAAAATGATTCAAAATGTCAATTGGATCGTGCCTCATGTTGAATAACCACTTTTTAAACCCTCACAGTGACCAAAATTGCCATTTTTACAGAGTTTTCCTTACTCAAAAGCTTCAATTTTGACCCGTTTCAGGCACAGAAATGACTTTAAACACACTTATTTTAGTTGAAAAAGTCATAATTCACATCCAACAGTCATTTAGAGTCAAAAGATTAAATGTTAAATTTTCATCATTATAGACCATTTTGGGAACGTTCGGCATGTCCGGAGTCATCGTTTTTCATCCGAAAATTTATTTTTTGGACTGTACCAAAAATGATTCAAAATGTCAATTGGATCGTGCCTCATGTTGAATAACCACTTTTTAAACCCTCACAGTGACCAAAATTGCCATTTTTACAGAGTTTTCCTTACTCAAAAGCTTCAATTTTGACCCGTTTTAGGCACAGAAATGACTTTAAACACACTTATTTTAGTTGAAAAAGTCATAATTCACATCCAACAGTCATTAAGAGTCAAGAGATTAAATGTTAAAATTTCATCATTATAGACCATTTTGGGAACGTTCGACATGTCCGGAGTCATCGTTTTTCATCCGAAAATTGATTTTTTGGACTGTACCCAAAATGATTCAAAATGTCAATTGGATCATGCCTCATGTTGAATAACCACTTTTTAAACCCTCACAGTGACCAAAAGTGCCATTTTTACAGAGTTTTGCTTACTCAAAAGCTTCAATTTTGACCCGTTTCAGGCACAGAAATGACTTTAAACACACGTATTTTAGTTGAAAAAGTCATAATTCACATCCAACAGTCATTTAGAGTCAAAAGATTAAATGTTAAAATTTCATCATTATAGACCATTTTGGGAACGTTCTGCATGTCCGGAGTCATCGTTTTTCATCCGAAAATTGATTTTTTGGACTGTACCCAAAATGATTCAAAATGTCAATTGGATCGTGCCTCATGTTGAATAACCACTTTTTAAACCCTCACAGTGACCAAAAGTGCCATTTTTACAGAGTTTTGCTTACTCAAAAGCTTCAATTTTGACCCGTTTCAGGCACAGAAATGACTTTAAACACACGTATTTTAGTTGAAAAAGTCATAATTCACATCCAACAGTCATTTAGAGTCAAAAGATTAAATGTTAAAATTTCATCATTATAGACCATTTTGGGAACGTTCGGCATGTCCGGAGTCATCGTTTTTCATCCGAAAATTGATTTTTTGGACTGTACCAAAAATGATTCAAAATGTCAATTGGATCGTGCCTCATGTTGAATAACCACTTTTTAAACCCTCACAGTGACCAAAATTGCCATTTTTACAGAGTTTTGCTTACTCAAAAGCTTCAATTTTGACCCGTTTCAGGCACAGAAATGACTTTAAACACACTTATTTTAGTTGAAAAAGTCATAATTCACATCCAACAGTCATTTAGAGTCAAAAGATTAAATGTTAAAATTTCATCATTATAGACCATTTTGGGAACGTTCGACATGTCCGGAGTCATCGTTTTTCATCTGAAAATTGATTTTTTGGACTGTACCCAAAATGATTCAAAATGTCAATTGGATCGTGCCTCATGTTGAATAACCACTTTTTAAACCCTCACAGTGACCAAAAGTGCCATTTTTACAGAGTTTTGCTTACTCAAAAGCTTCGATTTTGACCCGTTTCAGGCACAGAAATGACTTTAAACACACTTATTTTAGTTGAAAAAGTCATAATTCACATCCAACAGTCATTTAGAGTCAAAAGATTAAATGTTAAAATTTCATCATTATAGACCATTTTGGGAACGTTCGACATGTCCGGAGTCATCGTTTTTCATCCGAAAATTGATTTTTTGGACTGTACCAAAAATGATTCAAAATGTCAATTGGATCGTGCCTCAGTTTGAATAACCACTTTTTAAACCCTCACAGTGACCAAAATTGCCATTTTTACAGAGTTTTCCTTACTCAAAAGCTTCAATTTTGACCCGTTTCAGGCACAGAAATGACTTTAAACACACTTATTTTAGTTGAAAAAGTCATAATTCACATCCAACAGTCATTAAGAGTCAAAAGATAAAATGTTAAAATTTCATCATTATAGAGCATTTTGGGAACGTTCGACATGTCCGGAGTCATCGTTTTTCATCCGAAAATTGGTTTTTTGGACTGTACCCAAAATGATTCAAAATGTCAATTGGATCGTGCCTCATGTTGAATAACCACTTTTTAAACCCTCACAGTGACCAAAAGTGCCATTTTTACAGAGTTTTGCTTACTCAAAAGCTTCAATTTTGACCCGTTTCAGGCACAGAAATGACTTTAAACACACTTAGTTTAGTTGAAAAAGTCATAATTCACATCCAACAGTCATTTAGAGTCAAAAGATTAAATGTTAAAATTTCATCATTATAGACCATTTTGGGAACGTTCGACATGTCCGGAGTCATCGTTTTTCATCTGAAAATTGATTTTTTGGACTGTACACAAAATGATTCAAAATGTCAATTGGATCGTGCCTCATGTTGAATAACCACTTTTTAAACCCTCACAGTGACCAAAATTGCCATTTTTACAGAGTTTTCCTTACTCAAAAGCTTCAATTTTGACCCGTTTCAGGCACAGAAATGACTTTAAACACACTTATTTTAGTTGAAAAAGTCATAATTCACATCCAACAGTCATTTAGAGTCAAAAGATTAAATGTTAAATTTTCATCATTATAGACCATTTTGGGAACGTTCGGCATGTCCGGAGTCATCGTTTTTCATCCGAAAATTGATTTTTTTGACTGTACCAAAAATGATTCAAAATGTCAATTGGATCGTGCCTCATGTTGAATAACCACTTTTTAAACCCTCACAGTGACCAAAATTGCCATTTTTACAGAGTTTTCCTTACTCAAAAGCTTCAATTTTGACCGGTTTCAGGCACAGAAATGACTTTAAACACACTTATTTTAGTTGAAAAAGTCATAATTCACATCCAACAGTCATTAAGAGTCAAGAGATTAAATGTTAAAATTTCATCATTATAGACCATTTTGGGAACGTTCGACATGTCCGGAGTCATCGTTTTTCATCCGAAAATTGATTTTTTGGACTGTACCCAAAATGATTCAAAATGTCAATTGGATCGTGCCTCATGTTGAATAACCACTTTTTAAACCCTCACAGTGACCAAAAGTGCCATTTTTACAGAGTTTTGCTTACTCAAAAGCTTCAATTTTGACCCGTTTCAGGCACAGAAATGACTTTAAACACACGTATTTTAGTTGAAAAAGTCATAATTCACAGCCAACAGTCATTTAGAGTCAAAAGATTAAATGTTAAAATTTCATCATTATAGACCATTTTGGGAACGTTCTGCATGTCCGGAGTCATCGTTTTTCATCCGAAAATTGATTTTTTGGACTGTACCAAAAATGATTCAAAATGTCAATTGGATCGTGCCTCATGTTGAATAACCACTTTTTAAACCCTCACAGAGACCAAAAGTGCCATTTTTACAGAGTTTTGCTTACTCAAAAGCTTCAATTTTGACCCGTTTCAGGCACAGAAATGACTTTAAACACACTTATTTTAGTTGAAAAAGTCATAATTCACATCCAACAGTCATTTAGAGTCAAAAGATTAAATGTTAAAATTTCATCATTATAGACCATTTTGGGAACGTTCGACATGTCCGGAGTCATCGTTTTTCATCCGAAAATTGATTTTTTGGACTGTACACAAAATGATTCAAAATGTCAATTGGATCGTGCCTCATGTTGAATAACCACTTTTTAAACCCTCACAGTGACCAAAATTGCCATTTTTACAGAGTTTTCCTTACTCAAAAGCTTCAATTTTGACCCGTTTCAGGCACAGAAATGACTTTAAACACACTTATTTTAGTTGAAAAAGTCATAATTCACATCCAACAGTCATTTAGAGTCAAAAGATTAAATGTTAAATTTTCATCATTATAGACCATTTTGGGAACGTTCGGCATGTCCGGAGTCATCGTTTTTCATCCGAAAATTGATTTTTTGGACTGTACCAAAAATGATTCAAAATGTCAATTGGATCGTGCCTCATGTTGAATAACCACTTTTTAAACCCTCACAGTGACCAAAATTGCCATTTTTACAGAGTTTTCCTTACTCAAAAGCTTCAATTTTGACCCGTTTCAGGCACAGAAATGACTTTAAACACACTTATTTTAGTTGAAAAAGTCATAATTCACATCCAACAGTCATTAAGAGTCAAGAGATTAAATGTTAAAATTTCATCATTATAGACCATTTTGGGAACGTTCGACATGTCCGGAGTCATCGTTTTTCATCCGAAAATTGATTTTTTGGACTGTACCAAAAATGATTCAAAATGTCAATTGGATCGTGCCTCATGTTGAATAACCACTTTTTAAACCCTCACAGTGACCAAAATTGCCATTTTTACAGAGTTTTCCTTACTCAAAAGCTTCAATTTTGACCGGTTTCAGGCACAGAAATGACTTTAAACACACTTATTTTAGTTGAAAAAGTCATAATTCACATCCAACAGTCATTAAGAGTCAAGAGATTAAATGTTAAAATTTCATCATTATAGACCATTTTGGGAACGTTCGACATGTCCGGAGTCATCGTTTTTCATCCGAAAATTGATTTTTTGGACTGTACCCAAAATGATTCAAAATGTCAATTGGATCGTGCCTCATGTTGAATAACCACTTTTTAAACCCTCACAGTGACCAAAAGTGCCATTTTTACAGAGTTTTGCTTACTCAAAAGCTTCAATTTTGACCCGTTTCAGGCACAGAAATGACTTTAAACACACGTATTTTAGTTGAAAAAGTCATAATTCACAGCCAACAGTCATTTAGAGTCAAAAGATTAAATGTTAAAATTTCATCATTATAGACCATTTTGGGAACGTTCTGCATGTCCGGAGTCATCGTTTTTCATCCGAAAATTGATTTTTTGGACTGTACCAAAAATGATTCAAAATGTCAATTGGATCGTGCCTCATGTTGAATAACCACTTTTTAAACCCTCACAGAGACCAAAAGTGCCATTTTTACAGAGTTTTGCTTACTCAAAAGCTTCAATTTTGACCCGTTTCAGGCACAGAAATGACTTTAAACACACTTATTTTAGTTGAAAAAGTCATAATTCACATCCAACAGTCATTTAGAGTCAAAAGATTAAATGTTAAAATTTCATCATTATAGACCATTTTGGGAACGTTCGACATGTCCGGAGTCATCGTTTTTCATCCGAAAATTGATTTTTTGGACTGTACACAAAATGATTCAAAATGTCAATTGGATCGTGCCTCATGTTGAATAACCACTTTTTAAACCCTCACAGTGACCAAAATTGCCATTTTTACAGAGTTTTCCTTACTCAAAAGCTTCAATTTTGACCCGTTTCAGGCACAGAAATGACTTTAAACACACTTATTTTAGTTGAAAAAGTCATAATTCACATCCAACAGTCATTTAGAGTCAAAAGATTAAATGTTAAATTTTCATCATTATAGACCATTTTGGGAACGTTCGGCATGTCCGGAGTCATCGTTTTTCATCCGAAAATTGATTTTTTGGACTGTACCAAAAATGATTCAAAATGTCAATTGGATCGTGCCTCATGTTGAATAACCACTTTTTAAACCCTCACAGTGACCAAAATTGCCATTTTTACAGAGTTTTCCTTACTCAAAAGCTTCAATTTTGACCCGTTTCAGGCACAGAAATGACTTTAAACACACTTATTTTAGTTGAAAAAGTCATAATTCACATCCAACAGTCATTAAGAGTCAAGAGATTAAATGTTAAAATTTCATCATTATAGACCATTTTGGGAACGTTCGACATGTCCGGAGTCATCGTTTTTCATCCGAAAATTGATTTTTTGGACTGTACCCAAAATGATTCAAAATGTCAATTGGATCGTGCCTCATGTTGAATAACCACTTTTTAAACCCTCACAGTGACCAAAAGTGCCATTTTTACAGAGTTTTGCTTACTCAAAAGCTTCAATTTTGACCCGTTTCAGGCACAGAAATGACTTTAAACACACGTATTTTAGTTGAAAAAGTCATAATTCACATCCAACAGTCATTTAGAGTCAAAAGATTAAATGTTAAAATTTCATCATTATAGACCATTTTGGGAACGTTCTGCATGTCCGGAGTCATCGTTTTTCATCCGAAAATTGATTTTTTGGACTGTACCCAAAATGATTCAAAATGTCAATTGGATCGTGCCTCATGTTGAATAACCACTTTTTAAACCCTCACAGTGACCAAAAGTGCCATTTTTACAGAGTTTTGCTTACTCAAAAGCTTCAATTTTGACCCGTTTCAGGCACAGAAATGACTTTAAACACACGTATTTTAGTTGAAAAAGTCATAATTCACATCCAACAGTCATTTAGAGTCAAAAGATTAAATGTTAAAATTTCATCATTATAGACCATTTTGGGAACGTTCGGCATGTCCGGAGTCATCGTTTTTCATCCGAAAATTGATTTTTTGGACTGTACCAAAAATGATTCAAAATGTCAATTGGATCGTGCCTCATGTTGAATAACCACTTTTTAAACCCTCACAGTGACCAAAATTGCCATTTTTACAGAGTTTTGCTTACTCAAAAGCTTCAATTTTGACCCGTTTCAGGCACAGAAATGACTTTAAACACACTTATTTTAGTTGAAAAAGTCATAATTCACATCCAACAGTCATTTAGAGTCAAAAGATTAAATGTTAAAATTTCATCATTATAGACCATTTTGGGAACGTTCGACATGTCCGGAGTCATTGTTTTTCATCTGAAAATTGATTTTTTGGACTGTACCCAAAATGATTCAAAATGTCAATTGGATCGTGCCTCATGTTGAATAACCACTTTTTAAACCCTCACAGTGACCAAAAGTGCCATTTTTACAGAGTTTTGCTTACTCAAAAGCTTCGATTTTGACCCGTTTCAGGCACAGAAATGACTTTAAACACACTTATTTTAGTTGAAAAAGTCATAATTCACATCCAACAGTCATTTAGAGTCAAAAGATTAAATGTTAAAATTTCATCATTATAGACCATTTTGGGAACGTTCGGCATGTCCGGAGTCATCGTTTTTCATCCGAAAATTGATTTTTTGGACTGTACCCAAAATGATTCAAAATGTCAATTGGGTCGTGCCTCATGTTGAATAACCACTTTTTAAACCCTCACAGTGACCAAAGTTGCCATTTTTACAGAGTTTTCCTTACTCAAAAGCTTCAATTTTGACCCGTTTCAGGCACAGAAATGACTTTAAACACACTTATTTTAGTTGAAAAAGTCATAATTCACATCCAACAGTCATTAAGAGTCAAGAGATTAAATGTTAAAATTTCATCATTATAGACCATTTTGGGAACGTTCGACATGTCCGGAGTCATCGTTTTTCATCCGAAAATTGTTTTTTTGGACTGTACCCAAAATGATTGAAAATGTCAATTGGATCGTGCCTCATGTTGAATAACCACTTTTTAAACCCTCACAGTGACCAAAAGTGCCATTTTTACAGAGTTTTGCTTACTCAAAAGCTTCAATTTTGACCCGTTTCAGGCACAGAAATGACTTTAAACACATGTATTTTAGTTGAAAAAGTCATAATTCACATCCAACAGTCATTTAGAGTCAAAAGATTAAATGTTAAAATGTCATCATTATAGACCATTTTGGGAACGTTCTGCATGTCCGGAGTCATCGTTTTTCATCCGAAAATTGATTTTTTGGACTGTACCAAAAATGATTCAAAATGTCAATTGGATCGTGCCTCATGTTGAATAACCACTTTTTAAACCCTCACAGAGACCAAAAGTGCCATTTTTACAGAGTTTTGCTTACTCAAAAGCTTCAATTTTGACCCGTTTCAGGCACAGAAATGACTTTAAACACACTTATTTTAGTTGAAAAAGTCATAATTCACATCCAACAGTCATTTAGAGTCAAAAGATTAAATGTTAAAATTTCATCATTATAGACCATTTTGGGAACGTTCGACATGTCCGGAGTCATCGTTTTTCATCCGAAAATTGATTTTTTGGACTGTACCCAAAATGATTCAAAATGTCAATTGGATCGTGCCTCATGTTGAATAACCACTTTTTAAACCCTCACAGTGACCAAAAGTGCCATTTTTACAGAGTTTTGCTTACTCAAAAGCTTCAATTTTGACCCGTTTCAGGCACAGAAAGGACTTTAAACACACTTATTTTAGTTGAAAAAGTCATAATGCACATCCAACAGTCATTTAGAGTCAAAAGATTAAATGTTAAAATTTCATCATTATAGACCATTTTGGGAATGTTCGACATGTCCGGAGTCATCGTTTTTCATCCTAAAATTGATTTTTTGGACTGTACCAAAAATGATTCAAAATGTCAATTGGATCGTGCCTCATGTTGAATAACCACTTTTTAAACCCTCACAGTGACCAAAAGTGCCATTTTTACAGAGTTTTCCTTACTCAAAAGCTTCAATTTTGACCCGTTTCAGGCACAGAAATGACTTTAAACACACTTATTTTAGTTGAAAAAGTCATAATTCACATCCAACAGTCATTTAGAGTCAAAAGATTAAATGTTAAAATTTCATCATTATAGACCATTTTGGGAACGTTCGACATGTCCGGAGTCATCGTTTTTCATCCGAAAATTGATTTTTTGGACTGTACCCAAAATGATTCAAAATGTCAATTGGATCGTGCCTCATGTTGAATAACCACTTTTTAAACCCTCACAGTGACCAAAAGTGCCATTTTTACAGAGTTTTGCTTACTCAAAAGCTTCAATTTTGACCCGTTTCAGGCACAGAAATGACTTTAAAAAAACGTATTTTAGTTGAAAAAGTCATAATTCACATCCAACAGTCATTTAGAATCAAAAGATTAAATGTTAAAATTTCATCATTATAGACCATTTTGGGAACGTTCGGCATGTCCGGAGTCATCGTTTTTCATCCGAAAATGTATTTTTTGGACTGTACCAAAAATGATTCAAAATGTCAATTGGATCGTGCCTCATGTTGAATAACCACTTTTTAAACCCTCACAGTGACCAAAATTGCCATTTTTACAGAGTTTTGCTTACTCAAAAGCTTCAATTTTGACCCGTTTCAGGCACAGAAAGGACTTTAAACACACTTATTTTAGTTGAAAAAGTCATAATGCACATCCAACAGTCATTTAGAGTCAAAAGATTAAATGTTAAAATTTCATCATTATAGACCATTTTGGGAATGTTCGACATGTCCGGAGTCATCGTTTTTCATCCGAAAATTGATTTTTTGGACTGTACCCAAAATGATTCAAAATGTCAATTGGATCGTGCCTCATGTTGAATAACCACTTTTTAAACCCTCACAGTGACCAAAAGTGCCATTTTTACAGAGTTTTCCTTACTCAAAAGCTTCAATTTTGACCCGTTTCAGGCACAGAAATGACTTTAAACACACTTATTTTAGTTGAAAAAGTCATAATTCACATCCAACAGTCATTTAGAGTCAAAAGATTAAATGTTAAATTTTCATCATTATAGACCATTTTGGGAACGTTCGGCATGTCCGGAGTCATCGTTTTTCATCCGAAAATTGATTTTTTGGACTGTACCAAAAATGATTCAAAATGTCAATTGGATCGTGCCTCATGTTGAATAACCACTTTTTAAACCCTCACAGTGACCAAAATTGCCATTTTTACAGAGTTTTCCTTACTCAAAAGCTTCAATTTTGACCCGTTTCAGGCACAGAAATGACTTTAAACACACTTATTTTAGTTGAAAAAGTCATAATTCACATCCAACAGTCATTAAGAGTCAAGAGATTAAATGTTAAAATTTCATCATTATAGAACATTTTGGGAACGTTCGACATGTCCGGAGTCATCGTTTTTCATCCGAAAATTGATTTTTTGGACTGTACCCAAAATGATTCAAAATGTCAATTGGATCGTGCCTCATGTTGAATAACCACTTTTTAAACCCTCACAGTGACCAAAAGTGCCATTTTTACAGAGTTTTGCTTACTCAAAAGCTTCAATTTTGACCCGTTTCAGGCACAGAAATGACTTTAAACACACGTATTTTAGTTGAAAAAGTCATAATTCACATCCAACAGTCATTTAGAGTCAAAAGATTAAATGTTAAAATTTTATCATTATAGACCATTTTGGGAACGTTCGGCATGTCCGGAGTCATCGTTTTTCATCCGAAAATTGATTTTTTGGACTGTACCAAAAATGATTCAAAATGTCAATTGGATCGTGCCTCATGTTGAATAACCACTTTTTAAACCCTCACAGTGACCAAAATTGCCATTTTTACAGAGTTTTGCTTACTCAAAAGCTTCAATTTTGACCCGTTTCAGGCACAGAAATGACTTTAAACACACTTATTTTAGTTGAAAAAGTCATAATTCACATCCAACAGTCATTTAGAGTCAAAAGATTAAATGTTAAAATTTCATCATTATAGACCATTTTGGGAACGTTCGACATGTCCGGAGTCATTGTTTTTCATCTGAAAATTGATTTTTTGGACTGTACCCAAAATGATTCAAAATGTCAATTGGATCGTGCCTCATGTTGAATAACCACTTTTTAAACCCTCACAGTGACCAAAAGTGCCATTTTTACAGAGTTTTGCTTACTCAAAAGCTTCGATTTTGACCCGTTTCAGGCACAGAAATGACTTTAAACACACTTATTTTAGTTGAAAAAGTCATAATTCACATCCAACAGTCATTTAGAGTCAAAAGATTAAATGTTAAAATTTCATCATTATAGACCATTTTGGGAACGTTCGGCATGTCCGGAGTCATCGTTTTTCATCCGAAAATTGATTTTTTGGACTGTACCCAAAATGATTCAAAATGTTAATTGGGTCGTGCCTCATGTTGAATAACCACTTTTTAAACCCTCACAGTGACCAAAGTTGCCATTTTTACAGAGTTTTCCTTACTCAAAAGCTTCAATTTTGACCCGTTTCAGGCACAGAAATGACTTTAAACACACTTATTTTAGTTGAAAAAGTCATAATTCACATCCAACAGTCATTAAGAGTCAAGAGATTAAATGTTAAAATTTCATCATTATAGACCATTTTGGGAACGTTCGACATGTCCGGAGTCATCGTTTTTCATCCGAAAATTGTTTTTTTGGACTGTACCCAAAATGATTGAAAATGTCAATTGGATCGTGCCTCATGTTGAATAACCACTTTTTAAACCCTCACAGTGACCAAAAGTGCCATTTTTACAGAGTTTTGCTTACTCAAAAGCTTCAATTTTGACCCGTTTCAGGCACAGAAATGACTTTAAACACATGTATTTTAGTTGAAAAAGTCATAATTCACATCCAACAGTCATTTAGAGTCAAAAGATTAAATGTTAAAATGTCATCATTATAGACCATTTTGGGAACGTTCTGCATGTCCGGAGTCATCGTTTTTCATCCGAAAATTGATTTTTTGGACTGTACCAAAAATGATTCAAAATGTCAATTGGATCGTGCCTCATGTTGAATAACCACTTTTTAAACCCTCACAGAGACCAAAAGTGCCATTTTTACAGAGTTTTGCTTACTCAAAAGCTTCAATTTTGACCCGTTTCAGGCACAGAAATGACTTTAAACACACTTATTTTAGTTGAAAAAGTCATAATTCACATCCAACAGTCATTTAGAGTCAAAAGATTAAATGTTAAAATTTCATCATTATAGACCATTTTGGGAACGTTCGACATGTCCGGAGTCATCGTTTTTCATCCGAAAATTGATTTTTTGGACTGTACCCAAAATGATTCAAAATGTCAATTGGATCGTGCCTCATGTTGAATAACCACTTTTTAAACCCTCACAGTGACCAAAAGTGCCATTTTTACAGAGTTTTGCTTACTCAAAAGCTTCAATTTTGACCCGTTTCAGGCACAGAAATGACTTTAAACACACGTATTTTAGTTGAAAAAGTCATAATTCACATCCAACAGTCATTTAGAGTCAAAAGATTAAATGTTAAAATTTCATCATTATAGACCATTTTGGGAACGTTCGACATGTCCGGAGTCATCGTTTTTCATCCGAAAATTGATTTTTTGGACTGTACCAAAAATGATTCAAAATGTCAATTGGATCGTGCCTCATGTTGAATAACCACTTTTTAAACCCTCACAGTGACCAAAATTGCCATTTTTACAGAGTTTTGCTTACTCAAAAGCTTCAATTTTGACCCGTTTCAGGCACAGAAAGGACTTTAAACACACTTATTTTAGTTGAAAAAGTCATAATGCACATCCAACAGTCATTTAGAGTCAAAAGATTAAATGTTAAAATTTCATCATTATAGACCATTTTGGGAATGTTCGACATGTCCGGAGTCATCGTTTTTCATCCTAAAATTGATTTTTTGGACTGTACCAAAAATGATTCAAAATGTCAATTGGATCGTGCCTCATGTTGAATAACCACTTTTTAAACCCTCACAGTGACCAAAAGTGCCATTTTTACAGAGTTTTCCTTACTCAAAAGCTTCAATTTTGACCCGTTTCAGGCACAGAAATGACTTTAAACACACTTATTTTAGTTGAAAAAGTCATAATTCACATCCAACAGTCATTTAGAGTCAAAAGATTAAATGTTAAAATTTCATCATTATAGACCATTTTGGGAACGTTCGACATGTCCGGAGTCATCGTTTTTCATCCGAAAATTGATTTTTTGGACTGTACCCAAAATGATTCAAAATGTCAATTGGATCGTGCCTCATGTTGAATAACCACTTTTTAAACCCTCACAGTGACCAAAAGTGCCATTTTTACAGAGTTTTTCTTACTCAAAAGCTTCAATTTTGACCCGTTTCAGGCACAGAAATGACTTTAAAAAAACGTATTTTAGTTGAAAAAGTCATAATTCACATCCAACAGTCATTTAGAATCAAAAGATTAAATGTTAAAATTTCATCATTATAGACCATTTTGGGAACGTTCGGCATGTCCGGAGTCATCGTTTTTCATCCGAAAATTTATTTTTTGGACTGTACCAAAAATGATTCAAAATGTCAATTGGATCGTGCCTCATGTTGAATAACCACTTTTTAAACCCTCACAGTGACCAAAATTGCCATTTTTACAGAGTTTTGCTTACTCAAAAGCTTCAATTTTGACCCGTTTCAGGCACAGAAAGGACTTTAAACACACTTATTTTAGTTGAAAAAGTCATAATGCACATCCAACAGTCATTTAGAGTCAAAAGATTAAATGTTAAAATTTCATCATTATAGACCATTTTGGGAATGTTCGACATGTCCGGAGTCATCGTTTTTCATCCGAAAATTGATTTTTTGGACTGTACCCAAAATGATTCAAAATGTCAATTGGATCGTGCCTCATGTTGAATAACCACTTTTTAAACCCTCACAGTGACCAAAAGTGCAATTTTTACAGAGTTTTCCTTACTCAAAAGCTTCAATTTTGACCCGTTTCAGGCACAGAAATGACTTTAAACACACTTATTTTAGTTGAAAAAGTCATAATTCACATCCAACAGTCATTTAGAGTCAAAAGATTAAATGTTAAAATTTCATCATTATAGACCATTTTGGGAACGTTCGACATGTCCGGAGTCATCGTTTTTCATCTGAAAATTGATTTTTTGGACTGTACCCAAAATGATTCAAAATGTCAATTGGATCGTGCCTCATGTTGAATAACCACTTTTTAAACCCTCACAGTGACCAAAAGTGCCATTTTTACAGAGTTTTGCTTACTCAAAAGCTTCAATTTTGACCCGTTTCAGGCACAGAAATGACTTTAAAAAAACGTATTTTAGTTGAAAAAGTCATAATTCACATCCAACAGTCATTTAGAATCAAAAGATTAAATGTTAAAATTTCATCATTATAGACCATTTTGGGAACGTTCGGCATGTCCGGAGTCATCGTTTTTCATCCGAAAATTTATTTTTTGGACTGTACCAAAAATGATTCAAAATGTCAATTGGATCGTGCCTCATGTTGAATAACCACTTTTTAAACCCTCACAGTGACCAAAATTGCCATTTTTACAGAGTTTTGCTTACTCAAAAGCTTCAATTTTGACCCGTTTCAGGCACAGAAAGGACTTTAAACACACTTATTTTAGTTGAAAAAGTCATAATGCACATCCAACAGTCATTTAGAGTCAAAAGATTAAATGTTAAAATTTCATCATTATAGACCATTTTGGGAATGTTCGACATGTCCGGAGTCATCGTTTTTCATCCGAAAATTGATTTTTTGGACTGTACCCAAAATGATTCAAAATGTCAATTGGATCGTGCCTCATGTTGAATAACCACTTTTTAAACCCTCACAGTGACCAAAAGTGCCATTTTTACAGAGTTTTGCTTACTCAAAAGCTTCAATTTTGACCCGTTTCAGGCACAGAAATGACTTTAAACACACGTATTTTAGTTGAAAAAGTCATAATTCACATCCAACAGTCATTTAGAGTCAAAAGATTAAATGTTAAAATTTCATCATTATAGACCATTTTGGGAACGTTCGGCATGTCCGGAGTCATCGTTTTTCATCCGAAAATTGATTTTTTGGACTGTACCAAAAATGATTCAAAATGTCAATTGGATCGTGCCTCATGTTGAATAACCACTTTTTAAACCCTCACAGTGACCAAAATTGCCATTTTTACAGAGTTTTGCTTACTCAAAAGCTTCAATTTTGACCCGTTTCAGGCACAGAAATGACTTTAAACACACTTATTTTAGTTGAAAAAGTCATAATTCACATCCAACAGTCATTTAGAGTCAAAAGATTAAATGTTAAAATTTCATCATTATAGACCATTTTGGGAACGTTCGGCATGTCCGGAGTCATCGTTTTTCATCCGAAAATGTATTTTTTGGACTGTACCAAAAATGATTCAAAATGTCAATTGGATCGTGCCTCATGTTGAATAACCACTTTTTAAACCCTCACAGTGACCAAAATTGCCATTTTTACAGAGTTTTGCTTACTCAAAAGCTTCAATTTTGACCCGTTTCAGGCACAGAAAGGACTTTAAACACACTTATTTTAGTTGAAAAAGTCATAATGCACATCCAACAGTCATTTAGAGTCAAAAGATTAAATGTTAAAATTTCATCATTATAGACCATTTTGGGAATGTTCGACATGTCCGGAGTCATCGTTTTTCATCCGAAAATTGATTTTTTGGACTGTACCCAAAATGATTCAAAATGTCAATTGGATCGTGCCTCATGTTGAATAACCACTTTTTAAACCCTCACAGTGACCAAAAGTGCCATTTTTACAGAGTTTTCCTTACTCAAAAGCTTCAATTTTGACCCGTTTCAGGCACAGAAATGACTTTAAACACACTTATTTTAGTTGAAAAAGTCATAATTCACATCCAACAGTCATTTAGAGTCAAAAGATTAAATGTTAAATTTTCATCATTATAGACCATTTTGGGAACGTTCGGCATGTCCGGAGTCATCGTTTTTCATCCGAAAATTGATTTTTTGGACTGTACCAAAAATGATTCAAAATGTCAATTGGATCGTGCCTCATGTTGAATAACCACTTTTTAAACCCTCACAGTGACCAAAATTGCCATTTTTACAGAGTTTTCCTTACTCAAAAGCTTCAATTTTGACCCGTTTCAGGCACAGAAATGACTTTAAACACACTTATTTTAGTTGAAAAAGTCATAATTCACATCCAACAGTCATTAAGAGTCAAGAGATTAAATGTTAAAATTTCATCATTATAGAACATTTTGGGAACGTTCGACATGTCCGGAGTCATCGTTTTTCATCCGAAAATTGATTTTTTGGACTGTACCCAAAATGATTCAAAATGTCAATTGGATCGTGCCTCATGTTGAATAACCACTTTTTAAACCCTCACAGTGACCAAAAGTGCCATTTTTACAGAGTTTTGCTTACTCAAAAGCTTCAATTTTGACCCGTTTCAGGCACAGAAATGACTTTAAACACACGTATTTTAGTTGAAAAAGTCATAATTCACATCCAACAGTCATTTAGAGTCAAAAGATTAAATGTTAAAATTTTATCATTATAGACCATTTTGGGAACGTTCGGCATGTCCGGAGTCATCGTTTTTCATCCGAAAATTGATTTTTTGGACTGTACCAAAAATGATTCAAAATGTCAATTGGATCGTGCCTCATGTTGAATAACCACTTTTTAAACCCTCACAGTGACCAAAATTGCCATTTTTACAGAGTTTTGCTTACTCAAAAGCTTCAATTTTGACCCGTTTCAGGCACAGAAATGACTTTAAACACACTTATTTTAGTTGAAAAAGTCATAATTCACATCCAACAGTCATTTAGAGTCAAAAGATTAAATGTTAAAATTTCATCATTATAGACCATTTTGGGAACGTTCGACATGTCCGGAGTCATTGTTTTTCATCTGAAAATTGATTTTTTGGACTGTACCCAAAATGATTCAAAATGTCAATTGGATCGTGCCTCATGTTGAATAACCACTTTTTAAACCCTCACAGTGACCAAAAGTGCCATTTTTACAGAGTTTTGCTTACTCAAAAGCTTCGATTTTGACCCGTTTCAGGCACAGAAATGACTTTAAACACACTTATTTTAGTTGAAAAAGTCATAATTCACATCCAACAGTCATTTAGAGTCAAAAGATTAAATGTTAAAATTTCATCATTATAGACCATTTTGGGAACGTTCGGCATGTCCGGAGTCATCGTTTTTCATCCGAAAATTGATTTTTTGGACTGTACCCAAAATGATTCAAAATGTTAATTGGGTCGTGCCTCATGTTGAATAACCACTTTTTAAACCCTCACAGTGACCAAAGTTGCCATTTTTACAGAGTTTTCCTTACTCAAAAGCTTCAATTTTGACCCGTTTCAGGCACAGAAATGACTTTAAACACACTTATTTTAGTTGAAAAAGTCATAATTCACATCCAACAGTCATTAAGAGTCAAGAGATTAAATGTTAAAATTTCATCATTATAGACCATTTTGGGAACGTTCGACATGTCCGGAGTCATCGTTTTTCATCCGAAAATTGTTTTTTTGGACTGTACCCAAAATGATTGAAAATGTCAATTGGATCGTGCCTCATGTTGAATAACCACTTTTTAAACCCTCACAGTGACCAAAAGTGCCATTTTTACAGAGTTTTGCTTACTCAAAAGCTTCAATTTTGACCCGTTTCAGGCACAGAAATGACTTTAAACACATGTATTTTAGTTGAAAAAGTCATAATTCACATCCAACAGTCATTTAGAGTCAAAAGATTAAATGTTAAAATGTCATCATTATAGACCATTTTGGGAACGTTCTGCATGTCCGGAGTCATCGTTTTTCATCCGAAAATTGATTTTTTGGACTGTACCAAAAATGATTCAAAATGTCAATTGGATCGTGCCTCATGTTGAATAACCACTTTTTAAACCCTCACAGAGACCAAAAGTGCCATTTTTACAGAGTTTTGCTTACTCAAAAGCTTCAATTTTGACCCGTTTCAGGCACAGAAATGACTTTAAACACACTTATTTTAGTTGAAAAAGTCATAATTCACATCCAACAGTCATTTAGAGTCAAAAGATTAAATGTTAAAATTTCATCATTATAGACCATTTTGGGAACGTTCGACATGTCCGGAGTCATCGTTTTTCATCCGAAAATTGATTTTTTGGACTGTACCCAAAATGATTCAAAATGTCAATTGGATCGTGCCTCATGTTGAATAACCACTTTTTAAACCCTCACAGTGACCAAAAGTGCCATTTTTACAGAGTTTTGCTTACTCAAAAGCTTCAATTTTGACCCGTTTCAGGCACAGAAATGACTTTAAACACACGTATTTTAGTTGAAAAAGTCATAATTCACATCCAACAGTCATTTAGAGTCAAAAGATTAAATGTTAAAATTTCATCATTATAGACCATTTTGGGAACGTTCGACATGTCCGGAGTCATCGTTTTTCATCCGAAAATTGATTTTTTGGACTGTACCAAAAATGATTCAAAATGTCAATTGGATCGTGCCTCATGTTGAATAACCACTTTTTAAACCCTCACAGTGACCAAAATTGCCATTTTTACAGAGTTTTGCTTACTCAAAAGCTTCAATTTTGACCCGTTTCAGGCACAGAAAGGACTTTAAACACACTTATTTTAGTTGAAAAAGTCATAATGCACATCCAACAGTCATTTAGAGTCAAAAGATTAAATGTTAAAATTTCATCATTATAGACCATTTTGGGAATGTTCGACATGTCCGGAGTCATCGTTTTTCATCCTAAAATTGATTTTTTGGACTGTACCAAAAATGATTCAAAATGTCAATTGGATCGTGCCTCATGTTGAATAACCACTTTTTAAACCCTCACAGTGACCAAAAGTGCCATTTTTACAGAGTTTTCCTTACTCAAAAGCTTCAATTTTGACCCGTTTCAGGCACAGAAATGACTTTAAACACACTTATTTTAGTTGAAAAAGTCATAATTCACATCCAACAGTCATTTAGAGTCAAAAGATTAAATGTTAAAATTTCATCATTATAGACCATTTTGGGAACGTTCGACATGTCCGGAGTCATCGTTTTTCATCCGAAAATTGATTTTTTGGACTGTACCCAAAATGATTCAAAATGTCAATTGGATCGTGCCTCATGTTGAATAACCACTTTTTAAACCCTCACAGTGACCAAAAGTGCCATTTTTACAGAGTTTTTCTTACTCAAAAGCTTCAATTTTGACCCGTTTCAGGCACAGAAATGACTTTAAAAAAACGTATTTTAGTTGAAAAAGTCATAATTCACATCCAACAGTCATTTAGAATCAAAAGATTAAATGTTAAAATTTCATCATTATAGACCATTTTGGGAACGTTCGGCATGTCCGGAGTCATCGTTTTTCATCCGAAAATTTATTTTTTGGACTGTACCAAAAATGATTCAAAATGTCAATTGGATCGTGCCTCATGTTGAATAACCACTTTTTAAACCCTCACAGTGACCAAAATTGCCATTTTTACAGAGTTTTGCTTACTCAAAAGCTTCAATTTTGACCCGTTTCAGGCACAGAAAGGACTTTAAACACACTTATTTTAGTTGAAAAAGTCATAATGCACATCCAACAGTCATTTAGAGTCAAAAGATTAAATGTTAAAATTTCATCATTATAGACCATTTTGGGAATGTTCGACATGTCCGGAGTCATCGTTTTTCATCCGAAAATTGATTTTTTGGACTGTACCCAAAATGATTCAAAATGTCAATTGGATCGTGCCTCATGTTGAATAACCACTTTTTAAACCCTCACAGTGACCAAAAGTGCAATTTTTACAGAGTTTTCCTTACTCAAAAGCTTCAATTTTGACCCGTTTCAGGCACAGAAATGACTTTAAACACACTTATTTTAGTTGAAAAAGTCATAATTCACATCCAACAGTCATTTAGAGTCAAAAGATTAAATGTTAAAATTTCATCATTATAGACCATTTTGGGAACGTTCGACATGTCCGGAGTCATCGTTTTTCATCTGAAAATTGATTTTTTGGACTGTACCCAAAATGATTCAAAATGTCAATTGGATCGTGCCTCATGTTGAATAACCACTTTTTAAACCCTCACAGTGACCAAAAGTGCCATTTTTACAGAGTTTTGCTTACTCAAAAGCTTCAATTTTGACCCGTTTCAGGCACAGAAATGACTTTAAAAAAACGTATTTTAGTTGAAAAAGTCATAATTCACATCCAACAGTCATTTAGAATCAAAAGATTAAATGTTAAAATTTCATCATTATAGACCATTTTGGGAACGTTCGGCATGTCCGGAGTCATCGTTTTTCATCCGAAAATTTATTTTTTGGACTGTACCAAAAATGATTCAAAATGTCAATTGGATCGTGCCTCATGTTGAATAACCACTTTTTAAACCCTCACAGTGACCAAAATTGCCATTTTTACAGAGTTTTGCTTACTCAAAAGCTTCAATTTTGACCCGTTTCAGGCACAGAAAGGACTTTAAACACACTTATTTTAGTTGAAAAAGTCATAATGCACATCCAACAGTCATTTAGAGTCAAAAGATTAAATGTTAAAATTTCATCATTATAGACCATTTTGGGAATGTTCGACATGTCCGGAGTCATCGTTTTTCATCCGAAAATTGATTTTTTGGACTGTACCCAAAATGATTCAAAATGTCAATTGGATCGTGCCTCATGTTGAATAACCACTTTTTAAACCCTCACAGTGACCAAAAGTGCCATTTTTACAGAGTTTTGCTTACTCAAAAGCTTCAATTTTGACCCGTTTCAGGCACAGAAATGACTTTAAACACACGTATTTTAGTTGAAAAAGTCATAATTCACATCCAACAGTCATTTAGAGTCAAAAGATTAAATGTTAAAATTTCATCATTATAGACCATTTTGGGAACGTTCGGCATGTCCGGAGTCATCGTTTTTCATCCGAAAATTGATTTTTTGGACTGTACCAAAAATGATTCAAAATGTCAATTGGATCGTGCCTCATGTTGAATAACCACTTTTTAAACCCTCACAGTGACCAAAATTGCCATTTTTACAGAGTTTTGCTTACTCAAAAGCTTCAATTTTGACCCGTTTCAGGCACAGAAATGACTTTAAAAAAACGTATTTTAGTTGAAAAAGTCATAATTCACATCCAACAGTCATTTAGAATCAAAAGATTAAATGTTAAAATTTCATCATTATAGACCATTTTGGGAACGTTCGGCATGTCCGGAGTCATCGTTTTTCATCCGAAAATTTATTTTTTGGACTGTACCAAAAATGATTCAAAATGTCAATTGGATCGTGCCTCATGTTGAATAACCACTTTTTAAACCCTCACAGTGACCAAAATTGCCATTTTTACAGAGTTTTGCTTACTCAAAAGCTTCAATTTTGACCCGTTTCAGGCACAGAAAGGACTTTAAACACACTTATTTTAGTTGAAAAAGTCATAATGCACATCCAACAGTCATTTAGAGTCAAAAGATTAAATGTTAAAATTTCATCATTATAGACCATTTTGGGAATGTTCGACATGTCCGGAGTCATCGTTTTTCATCCGAAAATTGATTTTTTGGACTGTACCCAAAATGATTCAAAATGTCAATTGGATCGTGCCTCATGTTGAATAACCACTTTTTAAACCCTCACAGTGACCAAAAGTGCCATTTTTACAGAGTTTTGCTTACTCAAAAGCTTCAATTTTGACCCGTTTCAGGCACAGAAATGACTTTAAACACACTTATTTTAGTTGAAAAAGTCATAATTCACATCCAACAGTCATTTAGAGTCAAAAGATTAAATGTTAAAATTTCATCATTATAGACCATTTTGGGAACGTTCGGCATGTCCGGCGTCATCGTTTTTCATCCGAAAATTGATTTTTTGGACTGTACCAAAAATGATTCAAAATGTCAATTGGATCGTGCCTCATGTTGAATAACCACTTTTTAAACCCTCACAGTGACCAAAATTGCCATTTTTACAGAGTTTTGCTTACTCAAAAGCTTCAATTTTGACCCGTTTCAGGCACAGAAAGGACTTTAAACACACTTATTTTAGTTGAAAAAGTCATAATGCACATCCAACAGTCATTTAGAGTCAAAAGATTAAATGTTAAAATTTCATCATTATAGACCATTTTGGGAATGTTAGACATGTTCGGAGTCATCGTTTTTCATCCGAAAATTGATTTTTTGGACTGTACCAAAAATGATTCAAAATGTCAATTGGATCGTGCCTCATGTTGAATAACCACTTTTTAAACCCTCACAGTGACCAAAAGTGCCATTTTTACAGAGTTTTCCTTACTCAAAAGCTTCAATTTTGACCCGTTTCAGGCACAGAAATGACTTTAAACACACTTATTTTAGTTGAAAAAGTCATAATTCACATCCAACAGTCATTTAGAGTCAAAAGATTAAATGTTAAAATTTCATCATTATAGACCATTTTGGGAACGTTCGACATGTCCGGAGTCATCGTTTTTCATCTGAAAATTGATTTTTTGGACTGTACCCAAAATGATTCAAAATGTCAATTGGATCGTGCCTCATGTTGAATAACCACTTTTTAAACCCTCACAGTGACCAAAAGTGCCATTTTTACAGAGTTTTGCTTACTCAAAAGCTTCAATTTTGACCCGTTTCAGGCACAGAAATGACTTTAAAAAAACGTATTTTAGTTGAAAAAGTCATAATTCACATCCAACAGTCATTTAGAATCAAAAGATTAAATGTTAAAATTTCATCATTATAGACCATTTTGGGAACGTTCGGCATGTCCGGAGTCATCGTTTTTCATCCGAAAATTTATTTTTTGGACTGTACCAAAAATGATTCAAAATGTCAATTGGATCGTGCCTCATGTTGAATAACCACTTTTTAAACCCTCACAGTGACCAAAAGTGCCATTTTTACAGAGTTTTGCTTACTCAAAAGCTTCAATTTTGACCCGTTTCAGGCACAGAAATGACTTTAAACACACTTATTTTAGTTGAAAAAGTCATAATTCACATCCAACAGTCATTTAGAGTCAAAAGATTAAATGTTAAAATTTCATCATTATAGACCATTTTGGGAACGTTCGACATGTCCGGAGTCATCGTTTTTCATCCGAAAATTGTTTTTTTGGACTGTACCCAAAATGATTCAAAATGTCAATTGGATCGTGCCTCATGTTGAATAACCACTTTTTAAACCCTCACAGTGACCAAAAGTGCCATTTTTACAGAGTTTTGCTTACTCAAAAGCTTCAATTTTGACCCGTTTCAGGCACAGAAATGACTTTAAACACACGTATTTTAGTTGAAAAAGTCATAATTCACATCCAACAGTCATTTAGAGTCAAAAGATTAAATGTTAAAATTTCATCATTATAGACCATTTTGGGAACGTTCGGCATGTCCGGAGTCATCGTTTTTCATCCGAAAATTGATTTTTTGGACTGTACTCAAAATGAATCAAAATGTCAATTGGATCGTGCCTCATGTTGAATAACCACTTTTTAAACCCTCACAGTGACCAAAAGTGCCATTTTTACAGAGTTTTGCTTACTCAAAAGCTTCAATTTTGACCCGTTTCAGGCACAGAAATGACTTTAAACACACTTATTTTAGTTGAAAAAGTCATATTTCACATCCAACAGTCATTTAGAGTCAAAAGATTAAATGTTAAAATTTCATCATTATAGACCATTTTGGGAACGTTTGACATGTCCGGAGTCATCGTTTTTCATCCGAAAATTGATTTTTTGGACTGTACCCAAAATGATTCAAAATGTCAATTGGATCGTGCCTCATGTTGAATAACCACTTTTAAAACCCTCACAGTGACCAAAAGTGCCATTTTTACAGAGTTTTGCTTACTCAAAAGCTTCAATTTTGACCCGTTTCAGGCACAGAAATGACTTTAAAAAAACGTATTTTAGTTGAAAAAGTCATAATTCACATCCAACAGTCATTTAGAGTCAAAAGATTAAATGTTAAAATTTCATCATTATAGACCATTTTGGGAACGTTCGGCATGTCCGGAGTCATCGTTTTTCATCCGAAAATTGATTTTTTGGACTGTACCAAAAATGATTCAAAATGTCAATTGGATCGTGCCTCATGTTGAATAACCACTTTTTAAACCCTCACAGTGACCAAAATTGCCATTTTTACAGAGTTTTGCTTACTCAAAAGCTTCAATTTTGACCCGTTTCAGGCACAGAAAGGACTTTAAACACACTTATTTTAGTTGAAAAAGTCATAATGCACATCCAACAGTCATTTAGAGTCAAAAGATTAAATGTTAAAATTTCATCATTATAGACCATTTTGGGAACGTTCGACATGTCCGGAGTCATCGTTTTTCATCCGAAAATTGATTTTTTGGACTGTACCCAAAATGATTCAAAATGTCAATTGGATCGTGCCTCATGTTGAATAACCACTTTTTAAACCCTCACAGTGACCAAAAGTGCCATTTTTACAGAGTTTTGCTTACTCAAAAGCTTCAATTTTTACCCTTTTCAGGCACAGAAATGACTTTAAACACACTTATTTTAGTTGAAAAAGTCATAATTCACATCCAACAGTCATTTAGAGTCAAAAGATTAAATGTTAAAATTTCATCATTATAGACCATTTTGGGAACGTTCGACATGTCCGGAGTCATCGTTTTTCATCCGAAAATTGATTTTTTGGATTGTACCCAAAATGATTCAAAATGTCAATTGGATCGTGCCTCATGTTGAATAACCACTTTTTAAACCCTCACAGTGACCAAAAGTGCCATTTTACAGAGTTTTGCTTACTCAAAAGCTTCAATTTTGACCCGTTTCAGGCACAGAAATGACTTTAAACACACGTATTTTAGTTGAAAAAGTCATAATTCACATCCAACAGTCATTTAGAGTCAAAAGATTAAATGTTAAAATTTCATCATTATAGACCATTTTGGGAACGTTCGGCATGTCCGGAGTCATCGTTTTTCATCCGAAAATTGATTTTTTGGACTGTACCCAAAATGATTCAAAATGTCAATTGGATCGTGCCTCATGTTGAATAACCACTTTTTAAACCCTCACAGTGACCAAAAGTGCCATTTTTACAGAGTTTTGCTTACTCAAAAGCTTCAATTTTGACCCGTTTCAGGCACAGAAATGACTTTAAACACACTTATTTTAGTTGAAAAAGTCATAATTCACATCCAACAGTCATTTAGAGTCAAAAGATTAAATGTTAAAATTTCATCATTATAGACCATTTTGGGAACGTTCGACATGTCCGGAGTCATCGTTTTTCATCCGAAAATTGATTTTTTGGACTGTACCCAAAATGATTCAAAATGTCAATTGGATCGTGCCTCATGTTGAATAACCACTTTTTAAACCCTCACAGTGACCAAAAGTGCCATTTTTACAGAGTTTTGCTTACTCAAAAGCTTCAATTTTGACCCGTTTCAGGCACAGAAATGACTTTAAACACACTTATTTTAGTTGAAAAAGTCATAATTCACATCCAACAGTCATTTAGAGTCAAAAGATTAAATGTTAAAATTTCATCATTATAGACCATTTTGGGAACGTTCGACATGTCCGGAGTCATCGTTTTTCATCCGAAAATTGATTTTTTGGACTACCCAAAATGATTCAAAATGTCAATTGGATCGTGCCTCATGTTGAATAACCACTTTTTAAACCCTCACAGTGACCAAAAGTGCCATTTTTACAGAGTTTTGCTTACTCAAAAGCTTCAATTTTGACCCGTTTCAGGCACAGAAATGACTTTAAACACACTTATTTTAGTTGAAAAAGTCATAATTCACATCCAACAGTCATTTAGAGTCAAAAGATTAAATGTTAAAATTTCATCATTATAGACCATTTTGGGAACGTTCGGCATGTCCGGAGTCATCGTTTTTCATCCGAAAATCGATTTTTTGGACTGTACCAAAAATGATTCAAAATGTCAATTGGATCGTGCCTTATGTTGAATAACCACTTTTTAAACCCTCACAGTGACCAAAATTGCCATTTTTACAGAGTTTTCCTTACTCCAAAGCTTCAATTTTGAGCCGTTTCAGGCACAGAAATGACTTTAAACACACTTATTTTAGTTGAAAAAGTCATAATTCACATCCAACAGTCATTTAGAGTCAAAAGATTAAATGTTAAAATTTCATCATTATAGACCATTTTGGGAACGTTCGACATGTCCGGAGTCATCGTTTTTCATCTGAAAATGGATTTTTTGGACTGTACCCAAAATGATTCAAAATGTCAATTGGATCTTGCCTCATGTTGAATAACCACTTTTTAAACCCTCACAGTGACCAAAATTGCCATTTTTACAGAGTTTTCCTTACTCAAAAGCTTCGATTTTGACCCGTTTCAGGCACAGAAATGACTTTAAACACACTTATTTTAGTTGAAAAAGTCATAATTCACATCCAACAGTCATTTAGAGTCAAAAGATTAAATGTTAAAATTTCATCATTATAGACCATTTTGGGAACGTTCGACATGTCCGGAGTCATCGTTTTTCATCCGAAAATTGATTTTTTGGACTGTACCCAAAATGATTCAAAATGTCAATTGGATCGTGCCTCATGTTGAATAACCACTTTTTAAACCCTCACAGTGACCAAAAGTGCCATTTTTACAGAGTTTTGCTTACTCAAAAGCTTCAATTTTGACCCGTTTCAGGCACAGAAATTACTTTAAACACACGTATTTTAGTTGAAAAAGTCATAATTCACATCCAACAGTCATTTAGAGTCAAAAGATTAAATGTTAAAATTTCATCATTATAGACCATTTTGGGAACGTTCGGCATGTCCGGAGTCATCGTTTTTCATCCCAAAATTGATTTTGTGGACTGTACCAAAAATGATTCAAAATGTCAATTGGATCGTGCCTCGTGTTGAATAACCACTTTTTAAACCCTCACAGTGACCAAAATTGCCATTTTTACAGAGTTTTGCTTACTCAAAAGCTTCAATTTTGACCCGTTTCAGGCACAGAAAGGACTTTAAACACACTTATTTTAGTTGAAAAAGTCATAATTCACATCCAACAGTCATTAAGAGTCAAAAGATTAAATGTTAAAATTTCATCATTATAGACCATTTTGGGAACGTTCGACATGTCCGGAGTCATCGTTTTTCATCCGAAAATTGATTTTTTGGACTGTACCCAAAATGATTCAAAATGTCAATTGGATCATGCCTCATGTTGAATAACCACTTTTTAAACCCTCACAGTGGCCAAAAGTGCCATTTTTACAGAGTTTTGCTTACTCAAAAGCTTCAATTTTGACCCGTTTCAGGCACAGAAATGACTTTAAACACACTTATTTTAGTTGAAAAAGTCATAATTCACATCCAACAGTCATTTAGAGTCAAAAGATTAAATGTTAAAATTTCATCATTATAGACCATTTTGGGAACGTTCTGCATGTCCGGAGTCATCGTTTTTCATCCGAAAATTGATTTTTTGGACTGTACCAAAAATGATTCAAAATGTCAATTGGATCGTGCCTCATGTTGAATAACCACTTTTTAAACCCTCACAGTGACCAAAAGTGCCATTTTTACAGAGTTTTCCTTACTCAAAAGCTTCAATTTTGACCCGTTTCAGGCACAGAAATGACTTTAAACACACTTATTTTAGTTGAAAAAGTCATAATTCACATCCAACAGTCATTTAGAGTCAAAAGATTAAATGTTAAAATTTCATCATTATAGACCATTTTGGGAACGTTCGACATGTCCGGAGTCATCGTTTTTCATCCGAAAATTGATTTTTTGGACTGTACCCAAAATGATTCAAAATGTCAATTGGATCGTGCCTCATGTTGAATAACCACTTTTTAAACCCTCACAGTGACCAAAAGTGCCATTTTTACAGAGTTTTGCTTACTCAAAAGCTTCAATTTTGACCCGTTGCAGGCACAGAAATGACTTTAAAAAAAAAGTATTTTAGTTGAAAAAGTCATAATTCACATCCAACAGTCATTTAGAGTCAAAAGATTAAATGTTAAAATTTCATCATTATAGACCATTTTGGGAACGTTCGGCATGTCCGGAGTCATCGTTTTTCATCCGAAAATTGATTTTTTGGACTGTACCAAAAATGATTCAAAATGTCAATTGGATCGTGCCTCATGTTGAATAACCACTTTTTAAACCCTCACAGTGACCAAAATTGCCATTTTTACAGAGTTTTGCTTACTCAAAAGCTTCAATTTTGACCCGTTTCAGGCACAGAAAGGACTTTAAACACACTTATTTTAGTTGAAAAAGTCATAATTCACATCCAACAGTCATTTAGAGTCAAAAGATTAAATGTTAAAATTTCATCATTATAGACCATTTTGGGAACGTTCGACATGTCCGGAGTCATCGTTTTTCTTCCGAAAATTGATTTTTTGGACTGTACCCAAAATGATTCAAAATGTCAATTGGATCGTGCCTCATGTTGAATAACCACTTTTTAAACCCTCACAGTGACCAAAAGTGCCATTTTTACAGAGTTTTGCTTACTCAAAAGCTTCAATTTTGACCCGTTTCAGGCACAGAAATGACTTTAAACACACTTATTTTAGTTGAAAAAGTCATAATTCACATCCAACAGTCATTTAGAGTCAAAAGATTAAATTTTAAAATTTCATCATTATAGACCATTTTGGGAACGTTCGGCATGTCCGGAGTCATCGTTTTTCATCCAAAAATCGATTTTTTGGACTGAACCAAAAATGATTCAAAATGTCAATTGGATCGTGCCTCATGTTGAATAACCACTTTTTAAACCCTCACAGTGACCAAAATTGCCATTTTTACAGAGTTTTCCTTACTCAAAAGCTTCAATTTTGACCCGTTTCAGGCACAGAAATGACTTTAAACACACTTATTTTAGTTGAAAAAGTCATAATTCACATCCAACAGTCATTTAGAGTCAAAAGATTAAATGTTAAAATTTCATCATTATAGACCATTTTGGGAACGTTGGACAGGTCCGGAGTCATCGTTTTTCATCTGAAAATTGATTTTTGGACTGTACCCAAAATGATTCAAAATGTCAATTGGATCGTGCCTCATGTTGAATAACCACTTTTTAAACCCTCACAGTGACCAAAAGTGCCATTTTTACAGAGTTTTGCTTACTCAAAAGCTTCAATTTTGACCCGTTTCAGGCACAGAAATGACTTTAAACACACTTATTTTAGTTGAAAAAGTCATAATTCACATCCAACAGTCATTTAGAGTCAAAAGATTAAATTTTAAAATTTCATCATTATAGACCATTTTGGGAACGTTCGGCATGTCCGGAGTCATCGTTTTTCATCCAAAAATCGATTTTTTGGACTGAACCAAAAATGATTCAAAATGTCAATTGGATCGTGCCTCATGTTGAATAACCACTTTTTAAACCCTCACAGTGACCAAAATTGCCATTTTTACAGAGTTTTCCTTACTCAAAAGCTTCAATTTTGACCCGTTTCAGGCACAGAAATGACTTTAAACACACTTATTTTAGTTGAAAAAGTCATAATTCACATCCAACAGTCATTTAGAGTCAAAAGATTAAATGTTAAAATTTCATCATTATAGACCATTTTGGGAACGTTGGACAGGTCCGGAGTCATCGTTTTTCATCTGAAAATTGATTTTTGGACTGTACCCAAAATGATTCAAAATGTCAATTGGATCGTGCCTCATGTTGAATAACCACTTTTTAAACCCTCACAGTGACCAAAATTGCCATTTTTACAGAGTTTTCCTTACTCAAAAGCTTCAATTTTGACCCGTTTCAGGCACAGAAATGACTTTAAACACACTTATTTTAGTTGAAAAAGTCATAATTCACATCCAACAGTCATTTAGAGTCAAAAGAATAAATGTTAAAATTTCATCATTATAGACCATTTTGGGAACGTTCGGCATGTCCGGAGTCATCGTTTTTCATCCGAAGATTTATTTTTTGGACTGTACCAAAAATGACTCAAAATGTCAATTGGATCGTGCCTCATGTTGAATAACCACTTTTTAAACCCTCACAGTGACCAAAATTGCCATTTTTACAGAGTTTTCCTTACTCAAAAGCTTCAATTTTGACCCGTTTCAGGCACAGAAATGACTTTAAACACACTTATTTTAGTTGAAAAAGTCATAATTCACATCCAATAGTCATTAAGAGTCAAAAGATTAAATGTTAAAATTTCATCATTATAGACCATTTTGGGAACGTTCGACATGTCCGGAGTCATCGTTTTTCATCCGAAAATTGATTTTTTGGACTGTACCCAAAATGATTCAAAATGTCAATTGGATCGTGCCTCATGTTGAATAACCACTTTTTAAACCCTCACAGTGACCAAAAGTGCCATTTTTACAGAGTTTTGCTTACTCAAAAGCTTCAATTTTGACCCGTTTTAGGCACAGAAATGACTTTAAACACACTTATTTTAGTTGAAAAAGTCATAATTCACATCCAACAGTCATTTAGAGTCAAAAGATTAAATGTTAAAATGTCATCATTATAGACCATTTTGGGAACGTTCGGCATGTCCGGAGTCATCGTTTTTCATCCCAAAATTGATTTTGTGGACTGTACCAAAAATGATTCAAAATGTCAATTGGATCGTGCCTCATGTTGAATAACCACTTTTTAAACCCTCACAGTGACCAAAATTGCCATTTTTACAGAGTTTTGCTTACTCAAAAGCTTCAATTTTGACCCCTTTCAGGCACAGAAAGGACTTTAAACACACTTATTTTAGTTGAAAAAGTCATAATTCACATCCAACAGTCATTAAGAGTCAAAAGATTAAATGTTAAAATTTCATCATTATAGACCATTTTGGGAACGTTCGACATGTCCGGAGTCATCGTTTTTCATCCGAAAATTGATTTTTTGGACTGTACCCAAAATGATTCAAAATGTCAATTGGATCATGCCTCATGTTGAATAACCACTTTTTAAACCCTCACAGTGGCCAAAAGTGCCATTTTTACAGAGTTTTGCTTACTCAAAAGCATCAATTTTGACCCGTTTCAGGCACAGAAATGACTTTAAACACACTTATTTTAGTTGAAAAAGTCATAATTCACATCCAACAGTCATTTAGAGTCAAAAGATTAAATGTTAAAATTTCATCATTATAGACCATTTTGGGAACGTTCTGCATGTCCGGAGTCATCGTTTTTCATCCGAAAATTGATTTTTTGGACTGTACCAAAAATGATTCAAAATGTCAATTGGATCGTGCCTCATGTTGAATAACCACTTTTTAAACCCTCACAGTGACCAAAAGTGCCATTTTTACAGAGTTTTCCTTACTCAAAAGCTTCAATTTTGACCCGTTTCAGGCACAGAAATGACTTTAAACACACTTATTTTAGTTGAAAAAGTCATAATTCACATCCAACAGTCATTTAGAGTCAAAAGATTAAATGTTAAAATTTCATCATTATAGACCATTTTGGGAACGTTCGACATGTCCGGAGTCATCGTTTTTCATCCGAAAATTGATTTTTTGGACTGTACCCAAAATGATTCAAAATGTCAATTGGATCGTGCCTCATGTTGAATAACCACTTTTTAAACCCTCACAGTGACCAAAAGTGCCATTTTTACAGAGTTTTGCTTACTCAAAAGCTTCAATTTTGACCCGTTTCAGGCACAGAAATGACTTTAAAAAAACGTATTTTAGTTGAAAAAGTCATAATTCACATCCAACAGTCATTTAGAGTCAAAAGATTAAATGTTAAAATTTCATCATTATAGACCATTTTGGGAACGTTCGGCATGTCCGGAGTCATCGTTTTTCATCCGAAAATTGATTTTTTGGACTGTACCAAAAATGATTCAAAATGTCAATTGGATCGTGCCTCATGTTGAATAACCACTTTTTAAACCCTCACAGTGACCAAAATTGCCATTTTTACAGAGTTTTGCTTACTCAAAAGCTTCAATTTTGACCCGTTTCAGGCACAGAAAGGACTTTAAACACACTTATTTTAGTTGAAAAAGTCATAATTCACATCCAACAGTCATTTAGAGTCAAAAGATTAAATTTTAAAATTTCATCATTATAGACCATTTTGTGAACGTTCGGCATGTCCGGAGTCATCGTTTTTCATCCAAAAATCGATTTTTTGGACTGAACCAAAAATGATTTAAAATGTCAATTGGATCGTGCCTCATGTTGAATAACCACTTTTTAAACCCTCACAGTGACCAAAATTGCCATTTTTACAGACTTTTCCTTACTCAAAAGCTTCAATTTTGACCCGTTTCAGGCACAGAAATGACTTTAAACACACTTATTTTAGTTGAAAAAGTCATAATTCACATCCAACAGTCATTTAGAGTCAAAAGATTAAATGTTAAAATTTCATCATTATAGACCATTTTGGGAACATTGGACATGTCCGGAGTCATCGTTTTTCATCTGAAAATTGATTTTTTGGACTGTACCCAAAATGATTCAAAATGTCAATTGGATCGTGCCTCATGTTGAATAACCACTTTTTAAACCCTCACAGTGACCAAAAGTGCCATTTTTACAGAGTTTTGCTTACTCAAAAGCTTCAATTTTGACCCGTTTCAGGCACAGAAATGACTTTAAAAAAACGTATTTTAGTTGAAAAAGTCATAATTCACATCCAACAGTCATTTAGAGTCAAAAGATTAAATGTTAAAATTTCATCATTATAGACCATTTTGGGAACGTTCGGCATGTCCGGAGTCATCGTTTTTCATCCGAAAATTGATTTTTTGGACTGTACCAAAAATGATTCAAAATGTCAATTGGATCGTGCCTCATGTTGAATAACCACTTTTTAAACCCTCACAGTGACCAAAATTGCCATTTTTACAGAGTTTTGCTTACTCAAAAGCTTCAATTTTGACCCGTTTCAGGCACAGAAAGGACTTTAAACACACTTATTTTAGTTGAAAAAGTCATAATTCACATCCAACAGTCATTTAGAGTCAAAAGATTAAATTTTAAAATTTCATCATTATAGACCATTTTGGGAACGTTCGGCATGTCCGGAGTCATCGTTTTTCATCCAAAAATCGATTTTTTGGACTGAACCAAAAATGATTTAAAATGTCAATTGGATCGTGCCTCATGTTGAATAACCACTTTTTAAACCCTCACAGTGACCAAAATTGCCATTTTTACAGAGTTTTCCTTACTCAAAAGCTTCAATTTTGACCCGTTTCAGGCACAGAAATGACTTTAAACACACTTATTTTAGTTGAAAAAGTCATAATTCACATCCAACAGTCATTTAGAGTCAAAAGATTAAATGTTAAAATTTCATCATTATAGACCATTTTGGGAACATTGGACATGTCCGGAGTCATCGTTTTTCATCTGAAAATTGATTTTTTGGACTGTACCCAAAATGATTCAAAATGTCAATTGGATCGTGCCTCATGTTGAATAACCACTTTTTAAACCCTCACAGTGACCAAAATTGCCATTTTTACAGAGTTTTCCTTACTCAAAAGCTTCAATTTTGACCCGTTTCAGGCACAGAAATGACTTTAAACACACTTATTTTAGTTGAAAAAGTCATAATTCACATCCAACAGTCATTTAGAGTCAAAAGAATAAATGTTAAAATTTCATCATTATAGACCATTTTGGGAACGTTCGGCATGTCCGGAGTCATCGTTTTTCATCCGAAGATTTATTTTTTGGACTGTACCAAAAATGACTCAAAATGTCAATTGGATCGTGCCTCATGTTGAATAACCACTTTTTAAACCCTCACAGTGACCAAAATTGCCATTTTTACAGAGTTTTCCTTACTCAAAAGCTTCAATTTTGACCGTTTCAGGCACAGAAATGACTTTAAACACACTTATTTTAGTTGAAAAAGTCATAATTCACATCCAACAGTCATTTAGAGTCAAAAGATTAAATGTTAAAATTTCATCATTATAGACCATTTTGGGAACGTTCTGCATGTCCGGAGTCATCGTTTTTCATCCGAAAATTGATTTTTTGGACTGTACCAAAAATGATTCAAAATGTCAATTGGATCGTGCCTCATGTTGAATAACCACTTTTTAAACCCTCACAGTGACCAAAAGTGCCATTTTTACAGAGTTTTCCTTACTCAAAAGCTTCAATTTTGACCCGTTTCAGGCACAGAAATGACTTTAAACACACTTATTTTAGTTGAAAAAGTCATAATTCACATCCAACAGTCATTTAGAGTCAAAAGATTAAATGTTAAAATTTCATCATTATAGACCATTTTGGGAACGTTCGACATGTCCGGAGTCATCGTTTTTCATCCGAAAATTGATTTTTTGGACTGTACCCAAAATGATTCAAAATGTCAATTGGATCGTGCCTCATGTTGAATAACCACTTTTTAAACCCTCACAGTGACCAAAAGTGCCATTTTTACAGAGTTTTGCTTACTCAAAAGCTTCAATTTTGACCCGTTTCAGGCACAGAAATGACTTTAAAAAAACGTATTTTAGTTGAAAAAGTCATAATTCACATCCAACAGTCATTTAGAGTCAAAAGATTAAATGTTAAAATTTCATCATTATAGACCATTTTGGGAACGTTCGGCATGTCCGGAGTCATCGTTTTTCATCTGAAAATTGATTTTTTGGACTGTACCAAAAATGATTCAAAATGTCAATTGGATCGTGCCTCATGTTGAATAACCACTTTTTAAACCCTCACAGTGACCAAAATTGCCATTTTTACAGAGTTTTGCTTACTCAAAAGCTTCAATTTTGACCCGTTTCAGGCACAGAAAGGACTTTAAACACACTTATTTTAGTTGAAAAAGTCATAATTCACATCCAACAGTCATTTAGAGTCAAAAGATTAAATTTTAAAATTTCATCATTATAGACCATTTTGTGAACGTTCGGCATGTCCGGAGTCATCGTTTTTCATCCAAAAATCGATTTTTTGGACTGAACCAAAAATGATTTAAAATGTCAATTGGATCGTGCCTCATGTTGAATAACCACTTTTTAAACCCTCACAGTGACCAAAATTGCCATTTTTACAGACTTTTCCTTACTCAAAAGCTTCAATTTTGACCCGTTTCAGGCACAGAAATGACTTTAAACACACTTATTTTAGTTGAAAAAGTCATAATTCACATCCAACAGTCATTTAGAGTCAAAAGATTAAATGTTAAAATTTCATCATTATAGACCATTTTGGGAACATTGGACATGTCCGGAGTCATCGTTTTTCATCTGAAAATTGATTTTTTGGACTGTACCCAAAATGATTCAAAATGTCAATTGGATCGTGCCTCATGTTGAATAACCACTTTTTAAACCCTCACAGTGACCAAAAGTGCCATTTTTACAGAGTTTTGCTTACTCAAAAGCTTCAATTTTGACCCGTTTCAGGCACAGAAATGACTTTAAAAAAACGTATTTTAGTTGAAAAAGTCATAATTCACATCCAACAGTCATTTAGAGTCAAAAGATTAAATGTTAAAATTTCATCATTATAGACCATTTTGGGAACGTTCGGCATGTCCGGAGTCATCGTTTTTCATCCGAAAATTGATTTTTTGGACTGTACCAAAAATGATTCAAAATGTCAATTGGATCGTGCCTCATGTTGAATAACCACTTTTTAAACCCTCACAGTGACCAAAATTGCCATTTTTACAGAGTTTTGCTTACTCAAAAGCTTCAATTTTGACCCGTTTCAGGCACAGAAAGGACTTTAAACACACTTATTTTAGTTGAAAAAGTCATAATTCACATCCAACAGTCATTTAGAGTCAAAAGATTAAATTTTAAAATTTCATCATTATAGACCATTTTGGGAACGTTCGGCATGTCCGGAGTCATCGTTTTTCATCCAAAAATCGATTTTTTGGACTGAACCAAAAATGATTTAAAATGTCAATTGGATCGTGCCTCATGTTGAATAACCACTTTTTAAACCCTCACAGTGACCAAAATTGCCATTTTTACAGAGTTTTCCTTACTCAAAAGCTTCAATTTTGACCCGTTTCAGGCACAGAAATGACTTTAAACACACTTATTTTAGTTGAAAAAGTCATAATTCACATCCAACAGTCATTTAGAGTCAAAAGATTAAATGTTAAAATTTCATCATTATAGACCATTTTGGGAACATTGGACATGTCCGGAGTCATCGTTTTTCATCTGAAAATTGATTTTTTGGACTGTACCCAAAATGATTCAAAATGTCAATTGGATCGTGCCTCATGTTGAATAACCACTTTTTAAACCCTCACAGTGACCAAAATTGCCATTTTTACAGAGTTTTCCTTACTCAAAAGCTTCAATTTTGACCCGTTTCAGGCACAGAAATGACTTTAAACACACTTATTTTAGTTGAAAAAGTCATAATTCACATCCAACAGTCATTTAGAGTCAAAAGAATAAATGTTAAAATTTCATCATTATAGACCATTTTGGGAACGTTCGGCATGTCCGGAGTCATCGTTTTTCATCCGAAGATTTATTTTTTGGACTGTACCAAAAATGACTCAAAATGTCAATTGGATCGTGCCTCATGTTGAATAACCACTTTTTAAACCCTCACAGTGACCAAAATTGCCATTTTTACAGAGTTTTCCTTACTCAAAAGCTTCAATTTTGACCGTTTCAGGCACAGAAATGACTTTAAACACACTTATTTTAGTTGAAAAAGTCATAATTCACATCCAACAGTCATTAAGAGTCAAAAGATTAAATGTTAAAATTTCATCATTATAGACCATTTTGGGAACGTTCGACATGTCCGGAGTCATCGTTTTTCATCCGAAAATTGATTTTTTGGACTGTACCCAAAATGATTCAAAATGTCAATTGGATCGTGCCTCATGTTGAATAACCACTTTTTAAACCCTCACAGTGACCAAAAGTGCCATTTTTAGAGAGTTTTGCTTACTCAAAAGCTTCAATTTTGACCCGTTTCAGGCACAGAAATGACTTTAAACACACTTATTTTAGTTGAAAAAGTCATAATTCACATCCAACAGTCATTTAGAGTCAAAAGATTAAATGTTAAAATTTCATCATTATAGACCATTTTGGGAACGTTCGGCATGTCCGGAGTCATCGTTTTTCATCTGAAAATTGATTTTTTGGACTGTACCCAAAATGATTCAAAATGTCAATTGGATCGTGCCTCATGTTGAATAACCACTTTTTAAACCCTCACAGTGACCAAAAGTGCCATTTTTACAGAGTTTTGCTTACTCAAAAGCTTCAATTTTGACCCGTTTCAGGCACAGAACTGACTTTAAACACACGTATTTTAGTTGAAAAAGTCATAATTCACATCCAACAGTCATTTAGAGTCAAAAGATTAAATGTTAAAATTTCATCATTATAGACCATTTTGGGAACGTTCTGCATGTCCGGAGTCATCGTTTTTCATCCGAAAATTGATTTTTTGGACTGTACCAAAAATGATTCAAAATGTCAATTGGATCGTGCCTCATGTTGAATAACACTTTTTAAACCCTCACAGTGACCAAAAGTGCCATTTTTACAGAGTTTTGCTTACTCAAAAGCTTCAATTTTGACCCGTTTCAGGCACAGAAATGACTTTAAACACATGTATTTTAGTTGAAAAAGTCATAATTCACATCCAACAGTCATTTAGAGTCAAAAGATTAAATGTTAAAATTTCATCATTATAGACCATTTTGGGAACGTTCTGCATGTCCGGAGTCATCGTTTTTCATCCCAAAATTGATTTTGTGGACTGTACCAAAAATGATTCAAAATGTCAATTGGATCGTGCCTCATGTTGAATAACCACTTTTTAAACCCTCACAGTGACCAAAATTGCCATTTTTACAGAGTTTTGCTTACTCAAAAGCTTCAATTTTGACCCGTTTCAGGCACAGAAAGGACTTTAAACACACTTATTTTAGTTGAAAAAGTCATAATTCACATCCAACAGTCATTAAGAGTCAAAAGATTAAATGTTAAAATTTCATCATTATAGACCATTTTGGGAACGTTCGACATGTCCGGAGTCATCGTTTTTCATCCGAAAATTGATTTTTTGGACTGTACCCAAAATGATTCAAAATGTCAATTGGATCATGCCTCATGTTGAATAACCACTTTTTAAACCCTCACAGTGGCCAAAAGTGCCATTTTTACAGAGTTTTGCTTACTCAAAAGCTTCAATTTTGACCCGTTTCAGGCACAGAAATGACTTTAAACACACTTATTTTAGTTGAAAAAGTCATAATTCACATCCAACAGTCATTTAGAGTCAAAAGATTAAATGTTAAAATTTCATCATTATAGACCATTTTGGGAACGTTCTGCATGTCCGGAGTCATCGTTTTTCATCCGAAAATTGATTTTTTGGACTGTACCAAAAATGATTCAAAATGTCAATTGGATCGTGCCTCATGTTGAATAACCACTTTTTAAACCCTCACAGTGACCAAAAGTGCCATTTTTACAGAGTTTTCCTTACTCAAAAGCTTCAATTTTGACCCGTTTCAGGCACAGAAATGACTTTAAACACACTTATTTTAGTTGAAAAAGTCATAATTCACATCCAACAGTCATTTAGAGTCAAAAGATTAAATGTTAAAATTTCATCATTATAGACCATTTTGGGAACGTTCGACATGTCCGGAGTCATCGTTTTTCATCCGAAAATTGATTTTTTGGACTGTACCCAAAATGATTCAAAATGTCAATTGGATCGTGCCTCATGTTGAATAACCACTTTTTAAACCCTCACAGTGACCAAAATTGCCATTTTTACAGAGTTTTGCTTACTCAAAAGCTTCAATTTTGACCCGTTTAAGGCACAGAAAGGACTTTAAACACACTTATTTTAGTTGAAAAAGTCATAATTCACATCCAACAGTCATTTAGAGTCAAAAGATTAAATGTTAAAATTTCATCATTATAGACCATTTTGGGAACGTTCGACATGTCCGGAGTCATCGTTTTTCTTCCGAAAATTGATTTTTTGGACTGTACCCAAAATGATTCAAAATGTCAATTGGATCGTGCCTCATGTTGAATAACCACTTTTTAAACCCTCACAGTGACCAAAAGTGCCATTTTTACAGAGTTTTGCTTACTCAAAAGCTTCAATTTTGACCCGTTTCAGGCACAGAAATGACTTTAAACACACTTATTTTAGTTGAAAAAGTCATAATGCACATCCAACAGTCATTTAGAGTCAAAAGATTAAATGTTAAAATTTCATCATTATAGACCATTTTGGGAACGTTCGACATGTCCGGAGTCATCGTTTTTCATCCGAAAATTGATTTTTTGGACTGTACCCAAAATGATTCAAAATGTCAATTGGATCGTGCCTCATGTTGAATAACCACTTTTTAAACCCTCACAGTGACCAAAAGTGCCATTTTTACAGAGTTTTGCTTACTCAAAAGCTTCAATTTTGACCCGTTTCAGGCACAGAAATGACTTTAAACACACTTATTTTAGTTGAAAAAGTCATAATTCACATCCAACAGTCATTTAGAGTCAAAAGATTAAATTTTAAAATGTCATCATTATAGACCATTTTGGGAACGTTCGGCATGTCCGGAGTCATCGTTTTTCATCCAAAAATCGATTTTTTGGACTGAACCAAAAATGATTCAAAATGTCAATTGGATCGTGCCTCATGTTGAATAACCACTTTTTAAACCCTCACAGTGACCAAAATTGCCATTTTTACAGAGTTTTCCTTACTCAAAAGCTTCAATTTTGACCCGTTTCAGGCACAGAAATGACTTTAAACACACTTATTTTAGTTGAAAAAGTCATAATTCACATCCAACAGTCATTTAGAGTCAAAAGATTAAATGTTAAAATTTCATCATTATAGACCATTTTGGGAACATTGGACATGTCCGGAGTCATCGTTTTTCATCTGAAAATTGATTTTTTGGACTGTACCCAAAATGATTCAAAATGTCAATTGGATCGTGCCTCATGTTGAATAACCACTTTTTAAACCCTCACAGTGACCAAAAGTGCCATTTTTACAGAGTTTTCCTTACTCAAAAGCTTCAATTTTGACCCGTTTCAGGCACAGAAATGACTTTAAAAAAACGTATTTTAGTTGAAAAAGTCATAATTCACATCCAACAGTCATTTAGAGTCAAAAGATTAAATGTTAAAATTTCATCATTATAGACCATTTTGGGAACGTTCGGCATGTCCGGAGTCATCGTTTTTCATCCGAAAATTGATTTTTTGGACTGTACCAAAAATGATTCAAAATGTCAATTGGATCGTGCCTCATGTTGAATAACCACTTTTTAAACCCTCACAGTGACCAAAATTGCCATTTTTACAGAGTTTTGCTTACTCAAAAGCTTCAATTTTGACCCGTTTCAGGCACAGAAAGGACTTTAAACACACTTATTTTAGTTGAAAAAGTCATAATTCACATCCAACAGTCATTTAGAGTCAAAAGATTAAATTTTAAAATTTCATCATTATAGACCATTTTGGGAACGTTCGGCATGTCCGGAGTCATCGTTTTTCATCCAAAAATCGATTTTTTGGACTGAACCAAAAATGATTTAAAATGTCAATTGGATCGTGCCTCATGTTGAATAACCACTTTTTAAACCCTCACAGTGACCAAAATTGCCATTTTTACAGAGTTTTCCTTACTCAAAAGCTTCAATTTTGACCCGTTTCAGGCACAGAAATGACTTTAAACACACTTATTTTAGTTGAAAAAGTCATAATTCACATCCAACAGTCATTTAGAGTCAAAAGATTAAATGTTAAAATTTCATCATTATAGACCATTTTGGGAACATTGGACATGTCCGGAGTCATCGTTTTTCATCTGAAAATTGATTTTTTGGACTGTACCCAAAATGATTCAAAATGTCAATTGGATCGTGCCTCATGTTGAATAACCACTTTTTAAACCCTCACAGTGACCAAAATTGCCATTTTTACAGAGTTTTCCTTACTCAAAAGCTTCAATTTTGACCCGTTTCAGGCACAGAAATGACTTTAAACACACTTATTTTAGTTGAAAAAGTCATAATTCACATCCAACAGTCATTTAGAGTCAAAAGAATAAATGTTAAAATTTCATCATTATAGACCATTTTGGGAACGTTCGGCATGTCCGGAGTCATCGTTTTTCATCCGAAGATTTATTTTTTGGACTGTACCAAAAATGACTCAAAATGTCAATTGGATCGTGCCTCATGTTGAATAACCACTTTTTAAACCCTCACAGTGACCAAAATTGCCATTTTTACAGAGTTTTCCTTACTCAAAAGCTTCAATTTTGACCGTTTCAGGCACAGAAATGACTTTAAACACACTTATTTTAGTTGAAAAAGTCATAATTCACATCCAACAGTCATTAAGAGTCAAAAGATTAAATGTTAAAATTTCATCATTATAGACCATTTTGGGAACGTTCGACATGTCCGGAGTCATCGTTTTTCATCCGAAAATTGATTTTTTGGACTGTACCCAAAATGATTCAAAATGTCAATTGGATCGTGCCTCATGTTGAATAACCACTTTTTAAACCCTCACAGTGACCAAAAGTGCCATTTTTAGAGAGTTTTGCTTACTCAAAAGCTTCAATTTTGACCCGTTTCAGGCACAGAAATGACTTTAAACACACTTATTTTAGTTGAAAAAGTCATAATTCACATCCAACAGTCATTTAGAGTCAAAAGATTAAATGTTAAAATTTCATCATTATAGACCATTTTGGGAACGTTCGGCATGTCCGGAGTCATCGTTTTTCATCTGAAAATTGATTTTTTGGACTGTACCCAAAATGATTCAAAATGTCAATTGGATCGTGCCTCATGTTGAATAACCACTTTTTAAACCCTCACAGTGACCAAAAGTGCCATTTTTACAGAGTTTTGCTTACTCAAAAGCTTCAATTTTGACCCGTTTCAGGCACAGAACTGACTTTAAACACACGTATTTTAGTTGAAAAAGTCATAATTCACATCCAACAGTCATTTAGAGTCAAAAGATTAAATGTTAAAATTTCATCATTATAGACCATTTTGGGAACGTTCTGCATGTCCGGAGTCATCGTTTTTCATCCGAAAATTGATTTTTTGGACTGTACCAAAAATGATTCAAAATGTCAATTGGATCGTGCCTCATGTTGAATAACACTTTTTAAACCCTCACAGTGACCAAAAGTGCCATTTTTACAGAGTTTTGCTTACTCAAAAGCTTCAATTTTGACCCGTTTCAGGCACAGAAATGACTTTAAACACATGTATTTTAGTTGAAAAAGTCATAATTCACATCCAACAGTCATTTAGAGTCAAAAGATTAAATGTTAAAATTTCATCATTATAGACCATTTTGGGAACGTTCTGCATGTCCGGAGTCATCGTTTTTCATCCCAAAATTGATTTTGTGGACTGTACCAAAAATGATTCAAAATGTCAATTGGATCGTGCCTCATGTTGAATAACCACTTTTTAAACCCTCACAGTGACCAAAATTGCCATTTTTACAGAGTTTTGCTTACTCAAAAGCTTCAATTTTGACCCGTTTCAGGCACAGAAAGGACTTTAAACACACTTATTTTAGTTGAAAAAGTCATAATTCACATCCAACAGTCATTAAGAGTCAAAAGATTAAATGTTAAAATTTCATCATTATAGACCATTTTGGGAACGTTCGACATGTCCGGAGTCATCGTTTTTCATCCGAAAATTGATTTTTTGGACTGTACCCAAAATGATTCAAAATGTCAATTGGATCATGCCTCATGTTGAATAACCACTTTTTAAACCCTCACAGTGGCCAAAAGTGCCATTTTTACAGAGTTTTGCTTACTCAAAAGCTTCAATTTTGACCCGTTTCAGGCACAGAAATGACTTTAAACACACTTATTTTAGTTGAAAAAGTCATAATTCACATCCAACAGTCATTTAGAGTCAAAAGATTAAATGTTAAAATTTCATCATTATAGACCATTTTGGGAACGTTCTGCATGTCCGGAGTCATCGTTTTTCATCCGAAAATTGATTTTTTGGACTGTACCAAAAATGATTCAAAATGTCAATTGGATCGTGCCTCATGTTGAATAACCACTTTTTAAACCCTCACAGTGACCAAAAGTGCCATTTTTACAGAGTTTTCCTTACTCAAAAGCTTCAATTTTGACCCGTTTCAGGCACAGAAATGACTTTAAACACACTTATTTTAGTTGAAAAAGTCATAATTCACATCCAACAGTCATTTAGAGTCAAAAGATTAAATGTTAAAATTTCATCATTATAGACCATTTTGGGAACGTTCGACATGTCCGGAGTCATCGTTTTTCATCCGAAAATTGATTTTTTGGACTGTACCCAAAATGATTCAAAATGTCAATTGGATCGTGCCTCATGTTGAATAACCACTTTTTAAACCCTCACAGTGACCAAAATTGCCATTTTTACAGAGTTTTGCTTACTCAAAAGCTTCAATTTTGACCCGTTTAAGGCACAGAAAGGACTTTAAACACACTTATTTTAGTTGAAAAAGTCATAATTCACATCCAACAGTCATTTAGAGTCAAAAGATTAAATGTTAAAATTTCATCATTATAGACCATTTTGGGAACGTTCGACATGTCCGGAGTCATCGTTTTTCTTCCGAAAATTGATTTTTTGGACTGTACCCAAAATGATTCAAAATGTCAATTGGATCGTGCCTCATGTTGAATAACCACTTTTTAAACCCTCACAGTGACCAAAAGTGCCATTTTTACAGAGTTTTGCTTACTCAAAAGCTTCAATTTTGACCCGTTTCAGGCACAGAAATGACTTTAAACACACTTATTTTAGTTGAAAAAGTCATAATGCACATCCAACAGTCATTTAGAGTCAAAAGATTAAATGTTAAAATTTCATCATTATAGACCATTTTGGGAACGTTCGACATGTCCGGAGTCATCGTTTTTCATCCGAAAATTGATTTTTTGGACTGTACCCAAAATGATTCAAAATGTCAATTGGATCGTGCCTCATGTTGAATAACCACTTTTTAAACCCTCACAGTGACCAAAAGTGCCATTTTTACAGAGTTTTGCTTACTCAAAAGCTTCAATTTTGACCCGTTTCAGGCACAGAAATGACTTTAAACACACTTATTTTAGTTGAAAAAGTCATAATTCACATCCAACAGTCATTTAGAGTCAAAAGATTAAATTTTAAAATGTCATCATTATAGACCATTTTGGGAACGTTCGGCATGTCCGGAGTCATCGTTTTTCATCCAAAAATCGATTTTTTGGACTGAACCAAAAATGATTCAAAATGTCAATTGGATCGTGCCTCATGTTGAATAACCACTTTTTAAACCCTCACAGTGACCAAAATTGCCATTTTTACAGAGTTTTCCTTACTCAAAAGCTTCAATTTTGACCCGTTTCAGGCACAGAAATGACTTTAAACACACTTATTTTAGTTGAAAAAGTCATAATTCACATCCAACAGTCATTTAGAGTCAAAAGATTAAATGTTAAAATTTCATCATTATAGACCATTTTGGGAACGTTCGGCATGTCCGGAGTCATCGTTTTTCATCTGAAAATTGATTTTTTGGACTGTACCCAAAATGATTCAAAATGTCAATTGGATCGTGCCTCATGTTGAATAACCACTTTTTAAACCCTCACAGTGACCAAAAGTGCCATTTTTACAGAGTTTTGCTTACTCAAAAGCTTCAATTTTGACCCGTTTCAGGCACAGAACTGACTTTAAACACACGTATTTTAGTTGAAAAAGTCATAATTCACATCCAACAGTCATTTAGAGTCAAAAGATTAAATGTTAAAATTTCATCATTATAGACCATTTTGGGAACGTTCTGCATGTCCGGAGTCATCGTTTTTCATCCGAAAATTGATTTTTTGGACTGTACCAAAAATGATTCAAAATGTCAATTGGATCGTGCCTCATGTTGAATAACACTTTTTAAACCCTCACAGTGACCAAAAGTGCCATTTTTACAGAGTTTTGCTTACTCAAAAGCTTCAATTTTGACCCGTTTCAGGCACAGAAATGACTTTAAACACATGTATTTTAGTTGAAAAAGTCATAATTCACATCCAACAGTCATTTAGAGTCAAAAGATTAAATGTTAAAATTTCATCATTATAGACCATTTTGGGAACGTTCTGCATGTCCGGAGTCATCGTTTTTCATCCCAAAATTGATTTTGTGGACTGTACCAAAAATGATTCAAAATGTCAATTGGATCGTGCCTCATGTTGAATAACCACTTTTTAAACCCTCACAGTGACCAAAATTGCCATTTTTACAGAGTTTTGCTTACTCAAAAGCTTCAATTTTGACCCGTTTCAGGCACAGAAAGGACTTTAAACACACTTATTTTAGTTGAAAAAGTCATAATTCACATCCAACAGTCATTTAGAGTCAAAAGATTAAATGTTAAAATTTCATCATTATAGACCATTTTGGGAACATTGGACATGTCCGGAGTCATCGTTTTTCATCTGAAAATTGATTTTTTGGACTGTACCCAAAATGATTCAAAATGTCAATTGGATCGTGCCTCATGTTGAATAACCACTTTTTAAACCCTCACAGTGACCAAAAGTGCCATTTTTACAGAGTTTTGCTTACTCAAAAGCTTCAATTTTGACCCGTTTCAGGCACAGAAATGACTTTAAAAAAACGTATTTTAGTTGAAAAAGTCATAATTCACATCCAACAGTCATTTAGAGTCAAAAGATTAAATGTTAAAATGTCATCATTATAGACCATTTTGGGAACGTTCGGCATGTCCGGAGTCATCGTTTTTCATCCGAAAATTGATTTTTTGGACTGTACCAAAAATGATTCAAAATGTCAATTGGATCGTGCCTCATGTTGAATAACCACTTTTTAAACCCTCACAGTGACCAAAATTGCCATTTTTACAGAGTTTTGCTTACTCAAAAGCTTCAATTTTGACCCGTTTCAGGCACAGAAAGGACTTTAAACACACTTATTTTAGTTGAAAAAGTCATAATTCACATCCAACAGTCATTTAGAGTCAAAAGATTAAATTTTAAAATTTCATCATTATAGACCATTTTGGGAACGTTCGGCATGTCCGGAGTCATCGTTTTTCATCCAAAAATCGATTTTTTGGACTGAACCAAAAATGATTTAAAATGTCAATTGGATCGTGCCTCATGTTGAATAACCACTTTTTAAACCCTCACAGTGACCAAAATTGCCATTTTTACAGAGTTTTCCTTACTCAAAAGCTTCAATTTTGACCCGTTTCAGGCACAGAAATGACTTTAAACACACTTATTTTAGTTGAAAAAGTCATAATTCACATCCAACAGTCATTTAGAGTCAAAAGATTAAATGTTAAAATTTCATCATTATAGACCATTTTGGGAACATTGGACATGTCCGGAGTCATCGTTTTTCATCTGAAAATTGATTTTTTGGACTGTACCCAAAATGATTCAAAATGTCAATTGGATCGTGCCTCATGTTGAATAACCACTTTTTAAACCCTCACAGTGACCAAAATTGCCATTTTTACAGAGTTTTCCTTACTCAAAAGCTTCAATTTTGACCCGTTTCAGGCACAGAAATGACTTTAAACACACTTATTTTAGTTGAAAAAGTCATAATTCACATCCAACAGTCATTTAGAGTCAAAAGAATAAATGTTAAAATTTCATCATTATAGACCATTTTGGGAACGTTCGGCATGTCCGGAGTCATCGTTTTTCATCCGAAGATTTATTTTTTGGACTGTACCAAAAATGACTCAAAATGTCAATTGGATCGTGCCTCATGTTGAATAACCACTTTTTAAACCCTCACAGTGACCAAAATTGCCATTTTTACAGAGTTTTCCTTACTCAAAAGCTTCAATTTTGACCGTTTCAGGCACAGAAATGACTTTAAACACACTTATTTTAGTTGAAAAAGTCATAATTCACATCCAACAGTCATTAAGAGTCAAAAGATTAAATGTTAAAATTTCATCATTATAGACCATTTTGGGAACGTTCGACATGTCCGGAGTCATCGTTTTTCATCCGAAAATTGATTTTTTGGACTGTACCCAAAATGATTCAAAATGTCAATTGGATCGTGCCTCATGTTGAATAACCACTTTTTAAACCCTCACAGTGACCAAAAGTGCCATTTTTAGAGAGTTTTGCTTACTCAAAAGCTTCAATTTTGACCCGTTTCAGGCACAGAAATGACTTTAAACACACTTATTTTAGTTGAAAAAGTCATAATTCACATCCAACAGTCATTTAGAGTCAAAAGATTAAATGTTAAAATTTCATCATTATAGACCATTTTGGGAACGTTCGGCATGTCCGGAGTCATCGTTTTTCATCTGAAAATTGATTTTTTGGACTGTACCCAAAATGATTCAAAATGTCAATTGGATCGTGCCTCATGTTGAATAACCACTTTTTAAACCCTCACAGTGACCAAAAGTGCCATTTTTACAGAGTTTTGCTTACTCAAAAGCTTCAATTTTGACCCGTTTCAGGCACAGAACTGACTTTAAACACACGTATTTTAGTTGAAAAAGTCATAATTCACATCCAACAGTCATTTAGAGTCAAAAGATTAAATGTTAAAATTTCATCATTATAGACCATTTTGGGAACGTTCTGCATGTCCGGAGTCATCGTTTTTCATCCGAAAATTGATTTTTTGGACTGTACCAAAAATGATTCAAAATGTCAATTGGATCGTGCCTCATGTTGAATAACACTTTTTAAACCCTCACAGTGACCAAAAGTGCCATTTTTACAGAGTTTTGCTTACTCAAAAGCTTCAATTTTGACCCGTTTCAGGCACAGAAATGACTTTAAACACATGTATTTTAGTTGAAAAAGTCATAATTCACATCCAACAGTCATTTAGAGTCAAAAGATTAAATGTTAAAATTTCATCATTATAGACCATTTTGGGAACGTTCTGCATGTCCGGAGTCATCGTTTTTCATCCCAAAATTGATTTTGTGGACTGTACCAAAAATGATTCAAAATGTCAATTGGATCGTGCCTCATGTTGAATAACCACTTTTTAAACCCTCACAGTGACCAAAATTGCCATTTTTACAGAGTTTTGCTTACTCAAAAGCTTCAATTTTGACCCGTTTCAGGCACAGAAAGGACTTTAAACACACTTATTTTAGTTGAAAAAGTCATAATTCACATCCAACAGTCATTAAGAGTCAAAAGATTAAATGTTAAAATTTCATCATTATAGACCATTTTGGGAACGTTCGACATGTCCGGAGTCATCGTTTTTCATCCGAAAATTGATTTTTTGGACTGTACCCAAAATGATTCAAAATGTCAATTGGATCATGCCTCATGTTGAATAACCACTTTTTAAACCCTCACAGTGGCCAAAAGTGCCATTTTTACAGAGTTTTGCTTACTCAAAAGCTTCAATTTTGACCCGTTTCAGGCACAGAAATGACTTTAAACACACTTATTTTAGTTGAAAAAGTCATAATTCACATCCAACAGTCATTTAGAGTCAAAAGATTAAATGTTAAAATTTCATCATTATAGACCATTTTGGGAACGTTCTGCATGTCCGGAGTCATCGTTTTTCATCCGAAAATTGATTTTTTGGACTGTACCAAAAATGATTCAAAATGTCAATTGGATCGTGCCTCATGTTGAATAACCACTTTTTAAACCCTCACAGTGACCAAAAGTGCCATTTTTACAGAGTTTTCCTTACTCAAAAGCTTCAATTTTGACCCGTTTCAGGCACAGAAATGACTTTAAACACACTTATTTTAGTTGAAAAAGTCATAATTCACATCCAACAGTCATTTAGAGTCAAAAGATTAAATGTTAAAATTTCATCATTATAGACCATTTTGGGAACGTTCGACATGTCCGGAGTCATCGTTTTTCATCCGAAAATTGATTTTTTGGACTGTACCCAAAATGATTCAAAATGTCAATTGGATCGTGCCTCATGTTGAATAACCACTTTTTAAACCCTCACAGTGACCAAAATTGCCATTTTTACAGAGTTTTGCTTACTCAAAAGCTTCAATTTTGACCCGTTTAAGGCACAGAAAGGACTTTAAACACACTTATTTTAGTTGAAAAAGTCATAATTCACATCCAACAGTCATTTAGAGTCAAAAGATTAAATGTTAAAATTTCATCATTATAGACCATTTTGGGAACGTTCGACATGTCCGGAGTCATCGTTTTTCTTCCGAAAATTGATTTTTTGGACTGTACCCAAAATGATTCAAAATGTCAATTGGATCGTGCCTCATGTTGAATAACCACTTTTTAAACCCTCACAGTGACCAAAAGTGCCATTTTTACAGAGTTTTGCTTACTCAAAAGCTTCAATTTTGACCCGTTTCAGGCACAGAAATGACTTTAAACACACTTATTTTAGTTGAAAAAGTCATAATGCACATCCAACAGTCATTTAGAGTCAAAAGATTAAATGTTAAAATTTCATCATTATAGACCATTTTGGGAACGTTCGACATGTCCGGAGTCATCGTTTTTCATCCGAAAATTGATTTTTTGGACTGTACCCAAAATGATTCAAAATGTCAATTGGATCGTGCCTCATGTTGAATAACCACTTTTTAAACCCTCACAGTGACCAAAAGTGCCATTTTTACAGAGTTTTGCTTACTCAAAAGCTTCAATTTTGACCCGTTTCAGGCACAGAAATGACTTTAAACACACTTATTTTAGTTGAAAAAGTCATAATTCACATCCAACAGTCATTTAGAGTCAAAAGATTAAATTTTAAAATGTCATCATTATAGACCATTTTGGGAACGTTCGGCATGTCCGGAGTCATCGTTTTTCATCCAAAAATCGATTTTTTGGACTGAACCAAAAATGATTCAAAATGTCAATTGGATCGTGCCTCATGTTGAATAACCACTTTTTAAACCCTCACAGTGACCAAAATTGCCATTTTTACAGAGTTTTCCTTACTCAAAAGCTTCAATTTTGACCCGTTTCAGGCACAGAAATGACTTTAAACACACTTATTTTAGTTGAAAAAGTCATAATTCACATCCAACAGTCATTTAGAGTCAAAAGATTAAATGTTAAAATTTCATCATTATAGACCATTTTGGGAACATTGGACATGTCCGGAGTCATCGTTTTTCATCTGAAAATTGATTTTTTGGACTGTACCCAAAATGATTCAAAATGTCAATTGGATCGTGCCTCATGTTGAATAACCACTTTTTAAACCCTCACAGTGACCAAAAGTGCCATTTTTACAGAGTTTTCCTTACTCAAAAGCTTCAATTTTGACCCGTTTCAGGCACAGAAATGACTTTAAAAAAACGTATTTTAGTTGAAAAAGTCATAATTCACATCCAACAGTCATTTAGAGTCAAAAGATTAAATGTTAAAATTTCATCATTATAGACCATTTTGGGAACGTTCGGCATGTCCGGAGTCATCGTTTTTCATCCGAAAATTGATTTTTTGGACTGTACCAAAAATGATTCAAAATGTCAATTGGATCGTGCCTCATGTTGAATAACCACTTTTTAAACCCTCACAGTGACCAAAATTGCCATTTTTACAGAGTTTTGCTTACTCAAAAGCTTCAATTTTGACCCGTTTCAGGCACAGAAAGGACTTTAAACACACTTATTTTAGTTGAAAAAGTCATAATTCACATCCAACAGTCATTTAGAGTCAAAAGATTAAATTTTAAAATTTCATCATTATAGACCATTTTGGGAACGTTCGGCATGTCCGGAGTCATCGTTTTTCATCCAAAAATCGATTTTTTGGACTGAACCAAAAATGATTTAAAATGTCAATTGGATCGTGCCTCATGTTGAATAACCACTTTTTAAACCCTCACAGTGACCAAAATTGCCATTTTTACAGAGTTTTCCTTACTCAAAAGCTTCAATTTTGACCCGTTTCAGGCACAGAAATGACTTTAAACACACTTATTTTAGTTGAAAAAGTCATAATTCACATCCAACAGTCATTTAGAGTCAAAAGATTAAATGTTAAAATTTCATCATTATAGACCATTTTGGGAACATTGGACATGTCCGGAGTCATCGTTTTTCATCTGAAAATTGATTTTTTGGACTGTACCCAAAATGATTCAAAATGTCAATTGGATCGTGCCTCATGTTGAATAACCACTTTTTAAACCCTCACAGTGACCAAAATTGCCATTTTTACAGAGTTTTCCTTACTCAAAAGCTTCAATTTTGACCCGTTTCAGGCACAGAAATGACTTTAAACACACTTATTTTAGTTGAAAAAGTCATAATTCACATCCAACAGTCATTTAGAGTCAAAAGAATAAATGTTAAAATTTCATCATTATAGACCATTTTGGGAACGTTCGGCATGTCCGGAGTCATCGTTTTTCATCCGAAGATTTATTTTTTGGACTGTACCAAAAATGACTCAAAATGTCAATTGGATCGTGCCTCATGTTGAATAACCACTTTTTAAACCCTCACAGTGACCAAAATTGCCATTTTTACAGAGTTTTCCTTACTCAAAAGCTTCAATTTTGACCGTTTCAGGCACAGAAATGACTTTAAACACACTTATTTTAGTTGAAAAAGTCATAATTCACATCCAACAGTCATTAAGAGTCAAAAGATTAAATGTTAAAATTTCATCATTATAGACCATTTTGGGAACGTTCGACATGTCCGGAGTCATCGTTTTTCATCCGAAAATTGATTTTTTGGACTGTACCCAAAATGATTCAAAATGTCAATTGGATCGTGCCTCATGTTGAATAACCACTTTTTAAACCCTCACAGTGACCAAAAGTGCCATTTTTAGAGAGTTTTGCTTACTCAAAAGCTTCAATTTTGACCCGTTTCAGGCACAGAAATGACTTTAAACACACTTATTTTAGTTGAAAAAGTCATAATTCACATCCAACAGTCATTTAGAGTCAAAAGATTAAATGTTAAAATTTCATCATTATAGACCATTTTGGGAACGTTCGGCATGTCCGGAGTCATCGTTTTTCATCTGAAAATTGATTTTTTGGACTGTACCCAAAATGATTCAAAATGTCAATTGGATCGTGCCTCATGTTGAATAACCACTTTTTAAACCCTCACAGTGACCAAAAGTGCCATTTTTACAGAGTTTTGCTTACTCAAAAGCTTCAATTTTGACCCGTTTCAGGCACAGAACTGACTTTAAACACACGTATTTTAGTTGAAAAAGTCATAATTCACATCCAACAGTCATTTAGAGTCAAAAGATTAAATGTTAAAATTTCATCATTATAGACCATTTTGGGAACGTTCTGCATGTCCGGAGTCATCGTTTTTCATCCGAAAATTGATTTTTTGGACTGTACCAAAAATGATTCAAAATGTCAATTGGATCGTGCCTCATGTTGAATAACACTTTTTAAACCCTCACAGTGACCAAAAGTGCCATTTTTACAGAGTTTTGCTTACTCAAAAGCTTCAATTTTGACCCGTTTCAGGCACAGAAATGACTTTAAACACATGTATTTTAGTTGAAAAAGTCATAATTCACATCCAACAGTCATTTAGAGTCAAAAGATTAAATGTTAAAATTTCATCATTATAGACCATTTTGGGAACGTTCTGCATGTCCGGAGTCATCGTTTTTCATCCCAAAATTGATTTTGTGGACTGTACCAAAAATGATTCAAAATGTCAATTGGATCGTGCCTCATGTTGAATAACCACTTTTTAAACCCTCACAGTGACCAAAATTGCCATTTTTACAGAGTTTTGCTTACTCAAAAGCTTCAATTTTGACCCGTTTCAGGCACAGAAAGGACTTTAAACACACTTATTTTAGTTGAAAAAGTCATAATTCACATCCAACAGTCATTAAGAGTCAAAAGATTAAATGTTAAAATTTCATCATTATAGACCATTTTGGGAACGTTCGACATGTCCGGAGTCATCGTTTTTCATCCGAAAATTGATTTTTTGGACTGTACCCAAAATGATTCAAAATGTCAATTGGATCATGCCTCATGTTGAATAACCACTTTTTAAACCCTCACAGTGGCCAAAAGTGCCATTTTTACAGAGTTTTGCTTACTCAAAAGCTTCAATTTTGACCCGTTTCAGGCACAGAAATGACTTTAAACACACTTATTTTAGTTGAAAAAGTCATAATTCACATCCAACAGTCATTTAGAGTCAAAAGATTAAATGTTAAAATTTCATCATTATAGACCATTTTGGGAACGTTCTGCATGTCCGGAGTCATCGTTTTTCATCCGAAAATTGATTTTTTGGACTGTACCAAAAATGATTCAAAATGTCAATTGGATCGTGCCTCATGTTGAATAACCACTTTTTAAACCCTCACAGTGACCAAAAGTGCCATTTTTACAGAGTTTTCCTTACTCAAAAGCTTCAATTTTGACCCGTTTCAGGCACAGAAATGACTTTAAACACACTTATTTTAGTTGAAAAAGTCATAATTCACATCCAACAGTCATTTAGAGTCAAAAGATTAAATGTTAAAATTTCATCATTATAGACCATTTTGGGAACGTTCGACATGTCCGGAGTCATCGTTTTTCATCCGAAAATTGATTTTTTGGACTGTACCCAAAATGATTCAAAATGTCAATTGGATCGTGCCTCATGTTGAATAACCACTTTTTAAACCCTCACAGTGACCAAAATTGCCATTTTTACAGAGTTTTGCTTACTCAAAAGCTTCAATTTTGACCCGTTTAAGGCACAGAAAGGACTTTAAACACACTTATTTTAGTTGAAAAAGTCATAATTCACATCCAACAGTCATTTAGAGTCAAAAGATTAAATGTTAAAATTTCATCATTATAGACCATTTTGGGAACGTTCGACATGTCCGGAGTCATCGTTTTTCTTCCGAAAATTGATTTTTTGGACTGTACCCAAAATGATTCAAAATGTCAATTGGATCGTGCCTCATGTTGAATAACCACTTTTTAAACCCTCACAGTGACCAAAAGTGCCATTTTTACAGAGTTTTGCTTACTCAAAAGCTTCAATTTTGACCCGTTTCAGGCACAGAAATGACTTTAAAAAAACGTATTTTAGTTGAAAAAGTCATAATTCACATCCAACAGTCATTTAGAGTCAAAAGATTAAATGTTAAAATTTCATCATTATAGACCATTTTGGGAACGTTCGGCATGTCCGGAGTCATCGTTTTTCATCCGAAAATTGATTTTTTGGACTGTACCAAAAATGACTCAAAATGTCAATTGGATCGTGCCTCATGTTGAATAACCACTTTTTAAACCCTCACAGTGACCAAAATTGCCATTTTTACAGAGTTTTCCTTACTCAAAAGCTTCAATTTTGACCCGTTTCAGGCACAGAAATGACTTTAAACACACTTATTTTAGTTGAAAAAGTCATAATTCACATCCAACAGTCATTAAGAGTCAAAAGATTAAATGTTAAAATTTCATCATTATAGACCATTTTGGGAACGTTCGACATGTCCGGAGTCATCGTTTTTCATCCGAAAATTGATTTTTTGGACTGTACCCAAAATGATTCAAAATGTCAATTGGATCGTGCCTCATGTTGAATAACCACTTTTTAAACCCTCACAGTGACCAAAAGTGCCATTTTTACAGAGTTTTGCTTACTCAAAAGCTTCAATTTTGACCCGTTTCAGGCACAGAAATGACTTTAAACACACTTATTTTAGTTGAAAAAGTCATAATTCACATCCAACAGTCATTTAGAGTCAAAAGATTAAATGTTAAAATGTCATCATTATAGACCATTTTGGGAACGTTCGGCATGTCCGGAGTCATCGTTTTTCATCCCAAAATTGATTTTGTGGACTGTACCAAAAATGATTCAAAATGTCAATTGGATCGTGCCTCATGTTGAATAACCACTTTTTAAACCCTCACAGTGACCAAAATTGCCATTTTTACAGAGTTTTGCTTACTCAAAAGCTTCAATTTTGACCCGCTTCAGGCACATAAAGGACTTTAAACACACTTATTTTAGTTGAAAAAGTCATAATTCACATCCAACAGTCATTAAGAGTCAAAAGATTAAATGTTAAAATTTCATCATTATAGACCATTTTGGGAACGTTCGACATGTCCGGAGTCATCGTTTTTCATCCGAAAATTGATTTTTTGGACTGTACCCAAAATGATTCAAAATGTCAATTGGATCATGCCTCATGTTGAATAACCACTTTTTAAACCCTCACAGTGGCCAAAAGTGCCATTTTTACAGAGTTTTGCTTACTCAAAAGCTTCAATTTTGACCCGTTTCAGGCACAGAAATGACTTTAAACACACTTATTTTAGTTGAAAAAGTCATAATTCACAACCAACAGTCATTTAGAGTCAAAAGATTAAATGTTAAAATTTCATCATTATAGACCATTTTGGGAACGTTCTGCATGTCCGGAGTCATCGTTTTTCATCCGAAAATTGATTTTTTGGACTGTACCAAAAATGATTCAAAATGTCAATTGGATCGTGCCTCATGTTGAATAACCACTTTTTAAACCCTCACAGTGACCAAAAGTGCCATTTTTACAGAGTTTTCCTTACTCAAAAGCTTCAATTTTGACCCGTTTCAGGCACAGAAATGACTTTAAACACACTTATTTTAGTTGAAAAAGTCATAATTCACATCCAACAGTCATTTAGAGTCAAAAGATTAAATTTTAAAATTTCATCATTATAGACCATTTTGGGAACGTTCGGCATGTCCGGAGTCATCGTTTTTCATCCAAAAATCGATTTTTTGGACTGAACCAAAAATGATTTAAAATGTCAATTGGATCGTGCCTCATGTTGAATAACCACTTTTTAAACCCTCACAGTGACCAAAATTGCCATTTTTACAGAGTTTTCCTTACTCAAAAGCTTCAATTTTGACCCGTTTCAGGCACAGAAATGACTTTAAACACACTTATTTTAGTTGAAAAAGTCATAATTCACATCCAACAGTCATTTAGAGTCAAAAGATTAAATGTTAAAATTTCATCATTATAGACCATTTTGGGAACATTGGACATGTCCGGAGTCATCGTTTTTCATCTGAAAATTGATTTTTTGGACTGTACCCAAAATGATTCAAAATGTCAATTGGATCGTGCCTCATGTTGAATAACCACTTTTTAAACCCTCACAGTGACCAAAATTGCCATTTTTACAGAGTTTTCCTTACTCAAAAGCTTCAATTTTGACCCGTTTCAGGCACAGAAATGACTTTAAACACACTTATTTTAGTTGAAAAAGTCATAATTCACATCCAACAGTCATTTAGAGTCAAAAGAATAAATGTTAAAATTTCATCATTATAGACCATTTTGGGAACGTTCGGCATGTCCGGAGTCATCGTTTTTCATCCGAAGATTTATTTTTTGGACTGTACCAAAAATGACTCAAAATGTCAATTGGATCGTGCCTCATGTTGAATAACCACTTTTTAAACCCTCACAGTGACCAAAATTGCCATTTTTACAGAGTTTTCCTTACTCAAAAGCTTCAATTTTGACCCGTTTCAGGCACAGAAATGACTTTAAACACACTTATTTTAGTTGAAAAAGTCATAATTCACATCCAACAGTCATTAAGAGTCAAAAGATTAAATGTTAAAATTTCATCATTATAGACCATTTTGGGAACGTTCGACATGTCCGGAGTCATCGTTTTTCATCCGAAAATTGATTTTTTGGACTGTACCCAAAATGATTCAAAATGTCAATTGGATCGTGCCTCATGTTGAATAACCACTTTTTAAACCCTCACAGTGACCAAAAGTGCCATTTTTACAGAGTTTTGCTTACTCAAAAGCTTCAATTTTGACCCGTTTCAGGCACGGAAATGACTTTAAACACACTTATTTTAGTTGAAAAAGTCATAATTCACATCCAACAGTCATTTAGAGTCAAAAGATTAAATGTTAAAATTTCATCATTATAGACCATTTTGGGAACGTTCGACATGTCCGGAGTCATCGTTTTTCATCTGAAAATTGATTTTTTGGACTGTACCCAAAATGATTCAAAATGTCAATTGGATCGTGCCTCATGTTGAATAACCACTTTTTAAACCCTCACAGTGACCAAAAGTGCCATTTTTACAGAGTTTTGCTTACTCAAAAGCTTCAATTTTGACCCGTTTCAGGCACAGAAGTGACTTTAAACACACGTATTTTAGTTGAAAAAGTCATAATTCACATCCAACAGTCATTTAGAGTCAAAAGATTAAATGTTAAAATTTCATCATTATAGACCATTTTGGGAACGTTCTGCATGTCCGGAGTCATCGTTTTTCATCCGAAAATTGATTTTTTGGACTGTACCAAAAATGATTCAAAATGTCAATTGGATCGTGCCTCATGTTGAATAACCACTTTTTAAACCCTCACAGTGACCAAAAGTGCCATTTTTACAGAGTTTTGCTTACTCAAAAGCTTCAATTTTGACCCGTTTCAGGCACAGAAATGACTTTAAACACATGTATTTTAGTTGAAAAAGTCATAATTCACATCCAACAGTCATTTAGAGTCAAAAGATTAAATGTTAAAATTTCATCATTATAGACCATTTTGGGAACGTTCTGCATGTCCGGAGTCATCGTTTTTCATCCCAAAATTGATTTTGTGGACTGTACCAAAAATGATTCAAAATGTCAATTGGATCGTGCCTCATGTTGAATAACCACTTTTTAAACCCTCACAGTGACCAAAATTGCCATTTTTACAGAGTTTTGCTTACTCAAAAGCTTCAATTTTGACCCGTTTCAGGCACAGAAATGACTTTAAACACACTTATTTTAGTTGAAAAAGTCATAATTCACATCCAACAGTCATTAAGAGTCAAAAGATTAAATGTTAAAATTTCATCATTATAGACCATTTTGGGAACGTTCGACATGTCCGGAGTCATCGTTTTTCATCCGAAAATTGATTTTTTGGACTGTACCCAAAATGATTCAAAATGTCAATTGGATCATGCCTCATGTTGAATAACCACTTTTTAAACCCTCACAGTGGCCAAAAGTGCCATTTTTACAGAGTTTTGCTTACTCAAAAGCTTCAATTTTGACCCGTTTCAGGCACAGAAATGACTTTAAACACACTTATTTTAGTTGAAAAAGTCATAATTCACATCCAACAGTCATTTAGAGTCAACAGATTAAATGTTAAAATTTCATCATTATAGACCATTTTGGGAACGTTCTGCATGTCCGGAGTCATCGTTTTTCATCCGAAAATTGATTTTTTGGACTGTACCAAAAATGATTCAAAATGTCAATTGGATCGTGCCTCATGTTGAATAACCATTATTTAAACCCTCACAGTGACCAAAAGTGCCATTTTTACAGAGTTTTCCTTACTCAAAAGCTTCAATTTTGACCCGTTTCAGGCACAGAAATGACTTTAAACACACTTATTTTAGTTGAAAAAGTCATAATTCACATCCAACAGTCATTTAGAGTCAAAAGATTAAATGTTAAAATTTCATCATTATAGACCATTTTGGGAACGTTCGACATGTCCGGAGTCATCGTTTTTCATACGAAAATTGATTTTTTGGACTGTACCCAAAATGATTCAAAATGTCAATTGGATCGTGCCTCATGTTGAATAACCACTTTTTAAACCCTCACAGTGACCAAAAGTGCCATTTTTACAGAGTTTTGCTTACTCAAAAGCTTCAATTTTGACCCGTTTCAGGCACAGAAAAGACTTTAAAAAAACGTATTTTAGTTGAAAAAGTCATAATTCACATCCAACAGTCATTTAGAGTCAAAAGATTAAATGTTAAAATTTCATCATTATAGACCATTTTGGGAACGTTCGGCATGTCCGGAGTCATCGTTTTTCATCCGAAAATTGATTTTTTGGACTGTACCAAAAATGATTCAAAATGTCAATTGGATCGTGCCTCATGTTGAATACCCACTTTTTAAACCCTCACAGTGACCAAAATTGCCATTTTTACAGAGTTTTGCTTACTCAAAAGCTTCAATTTTGACCCGTTTCAGGCACAGAAAGGACTTTAAACACACTTATTTTAGTTGAAAAAGTCATAATTCACATCCAACAGTCATTTAGAGTCAAAAGATTAAATGTTAAAATTTCATCATTATAGACCATTTTGGGAACGTTCGACATGTCCGGAGTCATCGTTTTTCTTCCGAAAATTGATTTTTTGGACTGTACCCAAAATGATTCAAAATGTCAATTGGATCGTGCCTCATGTTGAATAACCACTTTTTAAACCCTCACAGTGACCAAAAGTGCCATTTTTACAGAGTTTTGCTTACTCAAAAGCTTCAATTTTGACCCGTTTCAGGCACAGAAATGACTTTAAACACACTTATTTTAGTTGAAAAAGTCATAATGCACATCCAACAGTCATTTAGAGTCAAAAGATTAAATGTTAAAATGTCATCATTATAGACCATTTTGGGAACGTTCGACATGTCCGGAGTCATCGTTTTTCATCCGAAAATTGATTTTTTGGACTGTGCCCAAAATGATTCAAAATGTCAATTGGATCGTGCCTCATGTTGAATAACCACTTTTTAAACCCTCACAGTGACCAAAAGTGCCATTTTTACAGAGTTTTGCTTACTCAAAAGCTTCAATTTTGACCCGTTTCAGGCACAGAAATGACTTTAAACACACTTATTTTAGTTGAAAAAGTCATAGTTCACATCCAACAGTCATTTAGAGTCAAAAGATTAAATGTTAAAATTTCATCATTATAGACCATTTTGGGAACGTTGGACATGTCCGGAGTCATCGTTTTTCATCTGAAAATTGATTTTTTGGACTGTACCCAAAATGATTCAAAATGTCAATTGGATCGTGCCTCATGTTGAATAACCACTTTTTAAACCCTCACAGTGACCAAAATTGCCATTTTTACAGAGTTTTCCTTACTCAAAAGCTTCAATTTTGACCCGTTTCAGGCACAGAAATGACTTTAAACACACTTATTTTAGTTGAAAAAGTCATAATTCACATCCAACAGTCATTTAGAGTCAAAAGAATAAATGTTAAAATTTCATCATTATAGACCATTTTGGGAACGTTCGGCATGTCCGGAGTCATCGTTTTTCATCCGAAAATTGATTTTTTGGACTGTACCAAAAATGACTCAAAATGTCAATTGGATCGTGCCTCATGTTGAATAACCACTTTTTAAACCCTCACAGTGACCAAAATTGCCATTTTTACAGAGTTTTCCTTACTCAAAAGCTTCAATTTTGACCCGTTTCAGGCACAGAAATGACTTTAAACACACTTATTTTAGTTGAAAAAGTCATAATTCACATCCAACAGTCATTAAGAGTCAAAAGATTAAATGTTAAAATTTCATCATTATAGACCATTTTGGGAACGTTCGACATGTCCGGAGTCATCGTTTTTCATCTGAAAATTGATTTTTTGGACTGTACCCAAAATGATTCAAAATGTCAATTGGATCGTGCCTCATGTTGAATAACCACTTTTTAAACCCTCACAGTGACCAAAAGTGCCATTTTTACAGAGTTTTGCTTACTCAAAAGCTTCAATTTTGACCCGTTTCAGGCACAGAAATGACTTTAAACACACGTATTTTAGTTGAAAAAGTCATAATTCACATCCAACAGTCATTTAGAGTCAAAAGATTAAATGTTAAAATTTCATCATTATAGACCATTTTGGGAACGTTCTGCATGTCCGGAGTCATCGTTTTTCATCCGAAAATTGATTTTTTGGACTGTACCAAAAATGATTCAAAATGTCAATTGGATCGTTCCTCATGTTGAATAACCACTTTTTAAACCCTCACAGTGACCAAAAGTGCCATTTTTACAGAGTTTTGCTTACTCAAAAGCTTCAATTTTGACCCGTTTCAGGCACAGAAATGACTTTAAACACACGTATTTTAGTTGAAAAAGTCATAATTCACATCCAACAGTCATTTAGAGTCAAAAGATTAAATGTTAAAATGTCATCATTATAGACCATTTTGGGAACGTTCGGCATGTCCGGAGTCATCGTTTTTCATCCGAAAATTGATTTTTTGGACTGTACCAAAAACGATTCAAAATGTCAATTGGATCGTGCCTCATGTTGAATAACCACTTTTTAAACCCTCACAGTGACCAAAATTGCCATTTTTACAGAGTTTTGCTTACTCAAAAGCTTCAATTTTGACCCGTTTCAGGCACAGAAAGGACTTTAAACACACTTATTTTAGTTGAAAAAGTCATAATGCACATCCAACAGTCATTTAGAGTCAAAAGATTAAATGTTAAAATGTCATCATTATAGACCATTTTGGGAATGTTCGACATGTCCGGAGTCATCGTTTTTCATCCGAAAATTGATTTTTTGGACTGTACCCAAAATGATTCAAAATGTCAATTGGATCGTGCCTCATGTTGAATAACCACTTTTTAAACCCTCACAGTGACCAAAAGTGCCATTTTTACAGAGTTTTGCTTACTCAAAAGCTTCAATTTTGACCCGTTTCAGGCACAGAAATGACTTTAAACACACTTATTTTAGTTGAAAAAGTCATAATTCACATCCAACAGTCATTTAGAGTCAAAAGATTAAATGTTAAAATTTCATCATTATAGACCATTTTGGGAACGTTCGACATGTCCGGAGTCATCGTTTTTCATCCGAAAATTGATTTTTTGGACTGTACCCAAAATGATTCAAAATGTCAATTGGGTCGTGCCTCATGTTGAATAACCACTTTTTAAACCCTCACAGTGACCAAAAGTGCCATTTTTACAGAGTTTTGCTTACTCAAAAGCTTCAATTTTGACCCGTTTCAGGCACAGAAATGACTTTAAAAAAACGTATTTTAGTTGAAAAAGTCATAATTCACATCCAACAGTCATTTAGAGTCAAAAGATTAAATGTTAAAATTTCATCATTATAGACCATTTTGGGAACGTTCGGCATGTCCGGAGTCATCGTTTTTCATCTGAAAATTGATTTTTTGGACTGTACCCAAAATGATTCAAAATGTCAATTGGATCGTGCCTCATGTTGAATAACCACTTTTTAAACCCTCACAGTGACCAAAAGTGCCATTTTTACAGAGTTTTGCTTACTCAAAAGCTTCAATTTTGACCCGTTTCAGGCACAGAAATGACTTTAAACACACGTATTTTAGTTGAAAAAGTCATAATTCACATCCAACAGTCATTTAGAGTCAAAAGATTAAATGTTAAAATTTCATCATTATAGACCATTTTGGGAACGTTCTGCATGTCCGGAGTCATCGTTTTTCATCCGAAAATTGATTTTTTGGACTGTACCAAAAATTTTTCAAAATGTCAATTGGATCGTGCCTCATGTTGAATAACCACTTTTTAAACCCTCACAGAGACCAAAAGTGCCATTTTTACAGAGTTTTGCTTACTCAAAAGCTTCAATTTTGACCAGTTTCAGGCACAGAAATGACTTTAAACACACTTATTTTAGTTGAAAAAGTCATAATTCACATCCAACAGTCATTAAGAGTCAAAAGATTAAATGTTAAAATTTCATCATTATAGACCATTTTGGGAACGTTCGACATGTCCGGAGTCATCGTTTTTCATCCGAAAATTGATTTTTTGGACTGTACCAAAAACGATTCAAAATGTCAATTGGATCGTGCCTCATGTTGAATAACCACTTTTTAAACCCTCACAGTGACCAAAATTGCCATTTTTACAGAGTTTTGCTTACTCAAAAGCTTCAATTTTGACCTGTTTCAGGCACAGAAAGGACTTTAAACACACTTATTTTAGTTGAAAAAGTCATAATGCACATCCAACAGTCATTTAGAGTCAAAAGATTAAATGTTAAAATTTCATCATTATAGACCATTTTGGGAACGTTCGGCATGTCCGGAGTCATCGTTTTTCATCCGAAAAATGATTTTTTGGACTGTACCAAAAATGATTCAAAATGTCAATTGGATCGTGCCTCATGTTGAATAACCACTGTTTAAACCCTCACAGTGACCAAAGGTGCCATTTTTACAGAGTTTTGCTTACTCAAAAGCTTCAATTTTGACCCGTTTCAGGCACAGAAATGACTTTAAACACACGGATTTTAGTTGAAAAAGTCATAATTCACATCCAACAGTCATTTAGAGTCAAAAGATTAAATGTTAAAATTTCATCATTATAGACCATTTTGGGAACGTTCCGCATGTCCGGAATCATCGTTTTTCATCTGAAAATTGATTTTTTGGACTGTACCAAAAATGATTCAAAATGTCAATTGGATCGTGCCTCATGTTGAATAACCACTTTTTAAACCCTCACAGTGACCAAAAGTGCCATTTTTACAGAGTATTGCTTACTCAAAAGCTTCAATTTAGACCCGTTTCAGGCACAGAAATGACTTTAAACACACTTATTTTAGTTGAAAAAGTCATAATTCACATCCAACAGTCATTTAGAGTCAAAAGATTAAATGTTAAAATGTCATCATTATAGACCATTTTGGGAACGTTCGGCATGTCCGGAGTCGTTTTTCATCCGAAAATCAATTTTTTGGACTGTACCAAAAATGATTCAAAATGTCAATTGGATCGTGCCTCATGTTGAATAACCACTTTTTAACCCCTTCCAGGCTCATGACGAGCTGGGCTCGTCATGGTGTAGCCTCCTCAAACACTGATGACGAGCCCAGCTCGTCATGAACAATGGGAAATGGGAAGATCCAGCACAGCAGCAAAATATCGCTAGCAGCGATGGTGTTAAACCCTCACAGTGACCAAAATTGCCATTTTTACAGAGTTTTCCTTACTCAAAAGCTTCAATTTTGACCCGTTTCAGGCACAGAAATGACTTTAAACACGCTTATTTTAGTTGAAAAAGTCATAATTCACATCCAACAGTCATTTAGAGTCAAAAGAATAAATGTTAAAATTTCATCATTATAGACCATTTTGGGAACGTTCGTCATGTCCGGAGTCATCGTTTTTTATCCGAAAATTGATTTTTTGGACTGTACCAAAAATGATTCAAAATGTCAATTGGATTGTGGCTCATGTTGAATAACCACTTTTTAAACCCTCACAGTGACCTAAAGTGCCATTTTTACAGAGTTTTGCTTACTCAAAAGCTTCAATTTTGACCCGTTTCAGGCACAGAAATGACTTTAAACACACGTATTTTAGTTGAAAAAGTCATAATTCACATCCAACAGTCATTTAGAGTCAAAAGATTAAATGTTAAAATTTCATCATTATAGACCATTTTGGGAACGTTCGGCATGTCCGGAGTCATCGTTTTTCATCCGAAAATTGATTTTTTGGACTGTACCCAAAATGATTCAAAATGTCAATTGGATCGTGCCTCATGTTGAATAACCACTTTTTAAACCCTCCCAGTGACCAAAAGTGCCATTTTTACAGAGTTTTGCTTACTCAAAAGCTTCAATTTTGACCCGTTTCAGGCACAGAAATGACTTTAAACACACTTATTTTAGTTGAAAAAGTCATAATGCACATCCAACAGTCATTTAGAGTCAAAAGATTAAATGTTAAAATTTCATCATTATAGACCATTTTGGGAACGTTCGACATGTCCGGAGTCATCGTTTTTCATCCAAAAATTGATTTTTTGGACTGTACCCAAAATGATTCAAAATGTCAATTGGATCGTGCCTCATGTTGAATAACCACTTTTTAAACCCTCACAGTGACCAAAAGTGCCATTTTTACAGAGTTTTGCTTACTCAAAAGCTTCAATTTTGACCCGTTTCAGGCACAGAAATGACTTTAAACACACGTATTTTAGTTGAAAAAGTCATAATGCACATCCAACAGTCATTTAGAGTCAAAAGATTAAATGTTAAAATTTCATCATTATAGACCATTTTGGGAATGTTCGACATGTCCGGAGTCATCGTTTTTCATCCAAAAATTGATTTTTTGGACTGTACCCAAAATGATTCAAAATGTCAATTGGATCGTGCCTCATGTTGAATAACCACTTTTTAAACCCTCACAGTGACCAAAAGTGCAATTTTTACAGAGTTTTGCTTACTCAAAAGCTTCAATTTTGACCCGTTTCAGGCACAGAAATGACTTTAAACACACTTATTTTAGTTGAAAAAGTCATAATTCACATCCAACAGTCATTTAGCGTCAAAAGATTAAATGTTAAAATTTCATCATTATAGACCATTTTGGGAACGTTCGACATGTCCGGAGTCATCGTTTTTCATCTGAAAATTGATTTTTTGGACTGTACCCAAAATGATTCAAAATGTCAATTGGAACGTGCCTCATGTTGAATAACCACTTTTTAAACCCTCACAGTGACCAAAATTGCCATATTTACATAGTTTTCCTTACTCAAAAGCTTCAATTTTGACCCGTTTCAGGCACAGAAATGACTTTAAACACACTTATTTTAGTTGAAAAAGTAATAATGCACATCCAACAGTCATTTAGAGTCAAAAGATTAAATGTTAAAATTTCATCATTATAGACCATTTTGAGAACGTTCGACATGTCCGGAGTCATCGTTTTTCATCCAAAAATTGATTTTTTGGACTGTACCCAAAATGATTCAAAATGTCAATTGGATCGTGCCTCATGTTGAATAACCACTTTTTAAACCCTCACAGTGACCAAAAGTGCCATTTTTACAGAGTTTTGCTTACTCAAAAGCTTCAATTTTGACCCGTTTCAGGCACAGAAATGACTTTAAACACACGTATTTTAGTTGAAAAAGTCATAATGCACATCCAACAGTCATTTAGAGTCAAAAGATTAAATGTTAAAATTTCATCATTATAGACCATTTTGGGAACGTTCGACATGTCCGGAGTCATCGTTTTTCATCCGAAAATTGATTTTTTGGACTGTACCCAAAATGATTCAAAATGTCAATTGGATCGTGCCTCATGTTGAATAACCACTTTTTAAACCCTCACAGTGACCAAAAGTGCCATTTTTACAGATTTTTGCTTACTCAAAAGCTTCAATTTTGACCCGTTTCAGGCACAGAAATGACTTTAAACACACGTATTTTAGTTGAAAAAGTCATAATGCACATCCAACAGTCATTTAGAGTCAAAAGATTAAATGTTAAAATTTCATCATTATAGACCATTTTGGGAACGTTCGACATGTCCGGAGTCATCGTTTTTCATCCAAAAATTGATTTTTTGGACTGTACCCAAAATGATTCAAAATGTCAATTGGATCGTGCCTCATGTTGAATAACCACTTTTTAAACCCTCACAGTGACCAAAAGTGCAATTTTTACAGAGTTTTGCTTACTCAAAAGCTTCAATTTTGACCCGTTTCAGGCACAGAAATGACTTTAAACACACTTATTTTAGTTGAAAAAGTCATAATTCACATCCAACAGTCATTTAGCGTCAAAAGATTAAATGCTAAAATTTCATCATTATAGACCATTTTGGGAACGTTCGACATGTCCGGAGTCATCGTTTTTCATCTGAAAATTGATTTTTTGGACTGTACCCAAAATGATTCAAAATGTCAATTGGAACGTGCCTCATGTTGAATAACCACTTTTTAAACCCTCACAGTGACCAAAATTGCCATTTTTACATAGTTTTCCTTACTCAAAAGCTTCAATTTTGACCCGTTTCAGGCACAGAAATGACTTTAAACACACTTATTTTAGTTGAAAAAGTCATAATGCACATCCAACAGTCATTTAGAGTCAAAAGATTAAATGTTAAAATTTCATCATTATAGACCATTTTGAGAACGTTCGACATGTCCGGAGTCATCGTTTTTCATCCAAAAATTGATTTTTTGGACTGTACCCAAAATGATTCAAAATGTCAATTGGATCGTGCCTCAAGTTGAATAACCACTTTTTAAACCCTCACAGTGACCAAAAGTGCCATTTTTACAGAGTTTTGCTTACTCAAAAGCTTCAATTTTGACCCGTTTCAGGCACAGAAATGACTTTAAACACACGTATTTTAGTTGAAAAAGTCATAATGCACATCCAACAGTCATTTAGAGTCAAAAGATTAAATGTTAAAATTTCATCATTATAGACCATTTTGGGAACGTTCGGCATGTCCGGAGTCATCGTTTTTCATCCGAAAAATGATTTTTTGGACTGTACCAAAAATGATTCAAAATGTCAATTGGATCGTGCCTCATGTTGAATAACCACTGTTTAAACCCTCACAGTGACCAAAGGTGCCATTTTTACAGAGTTTTGCTTACTCAAAAGCTTCAATTTTGACCCGTTTCAGGCACAGAAATGACTTTAAACACACGGATTTTAGTTGAAAAAGTCATAATTCACATCCAACAGTCATTTAGAGTCAAAAGATTAAATGTTAAAATTTCATCATTATAGACCATTTTGGGAACGTTCCGCATGTCCGGAATCATCGTTTTTCATCTGAAAATTGATTTTTTGGACTGTACCAAAAATGATTCAAAATGTCAATTGGATCGTGCCTCATGTTGAATAACCACTTTTTAAACCCTCACAGTGACCAAAAGTGCCATTTTTACAGAGTATTGCTTACTCAAAAGCTTCAATTTTGACCCGTTTCAGGCACAGAAATGACTTTAAACACACTTATTTTAGTTGAAAAAGTCATAATTCACATCCAACAGTCATTTAGAGTCAAAAGATTAAATGTTAAAATTTCATCATTATAGACCATTTTGGGAACGTTCGGCATGTCCGGAGTCATCGTTTTTCATCCGAAAATCAATTTTTTGGACTGTACCAAAAATGATTCAAAATGTCAATTGGATCGTGCCTCATGTTGAATAACCACTTTTTAACCCCTTCCAGGCTCATGACGAGCTGGGCTCGTCATGGTGTAGCCTCCTCAAACACTGATGACGAGCCCAGCTCGTCATGAACAATGGGAAATGGGAAGATCCAGCACAGCAGCAAAATATCGCTAGCAGCGATGGTGTTAAACCCTCACAGTGACCAAAATTGCCATTTTTACAGAGTTTTCCTTACTCAAAAGCTTCAATTTTGACCCGTTTCAGGCACAGAAATGACTTTAAACACGCTTATTTTAGTTGAAAAAGTCATAATTCACATCCAACAGTCATTTAGAGTCAAAAGAATAAATGTTAAAATTTCATCATTATAGACCATTTTGGGAACGTTCGTCATGTCCGGAGTCATCGTTTTTTATCCGAAAATTGATTTTTTGGACTGTACCAAAAATGATTCAAAATGTCAATTGGATTGTGGCTCATGTTGAATAACCACTTTTTAAACCCTCACAGTGACCTAAAGTGCCATTTTTACAGAGTTTTGCTTACTCAAATGCTTCAATTTTGACCCGTTTCAGGCACAGAAATGACTTTAAACACACGTATTTTAGTTGAAAAAGTCATAATTCACATCCAACAGTCATTTAGAGTCAAAAGATTAAATGTTAAAATTTCATCATTATAGACCATTTTGGGAACGTTCGGCATGTCCGGAGTCATCGTTTTTCATCCGAAAATTGATTTTTTGGACTGTACCCAAAATGATTCAAAATGTCAATTGGATCGTGCCTCATGTTGAATAACCACTTTTTAAACCCTCCCAGTGACCAAAAGTGCCATTTTTACAGAGTTTTGCTTACTCAAAAGCTTCAATTTTGACCCGTTTCAGGCACAGAAATGACTTTAAACACACTTATTTTAGTTGAAAAAGTCATAATGCACATCCAACAGTCATTTAGAGTCAAAAGATTAAATGTTAAAATTTCATCATTATAGACCATTTTGGGAACGTTCGACATGTCCGGAGTCATCGTTTTTCATCCAAAAATTGATTTTTTGGACTGTACCCAAAATGATTCAAAATGTCAATTGGATCGTGCCTCATGTTGAATAACCACTTTTTAAACCCTCACAGTGACCAAAAGTGCCATTTTTACAGAGTTTTGCTTACTCAAAAGCTTCAATTTTGACCCGTTTCAGGCACAGAAATGACTTTAAACACACGTATTTTAGTTGAAAAAGTCATAATGCACATCCAACAGTCATTTAGAGTCAAAAGATTAAATGTTAAAATTTCATCATTATAGACCATTTTGGGAATGTTCGACATGTCCGGAGTCATCGTTTTTCATCCAAAAATTGATTTTTTGGACTGTACCCAAAATGATTCAAAATGTCAATTGGATCGTGCCTCATGTTGAATAACCACTTTTTAAACCCTCACAGTGACCAAAAGTGCAATTTTTACAGAGTTTTGCTTACTCAAAAGCTTCAATTTTGACCCGTTTCAGGCACAGAAATGACTTTAAACACACTTATTTTAGTTGAAAAAGTCATAATTCACATCCAACAGTCATTTAGCGTCAAAAGATTAAATGTTAAAATTTCATCATTATAGACCATTTTGGGAACGTTCGACATGTCCGGAGTCATCGTTTTTCATCTGAAAATTGATTTTTTGGACTGTACCCAAAATGATTCAAAATGTCAATTGGAACGTGCCTCATGTTGAATAACCACTTTTTAAACCCTCACAGTGACCAAAATTGCCATATTTACATAGTTTTCCTTACTCAAAAGCTTCAATTTTGACCCGTTTCAGGCACAGAAATGACTTTAAACACACTTATTTTAGTTGAAAAAGTAATAATGCACATCCAACAGTCATTTAGAGTCAAAAGATTAAATGTTAAAATTTCATCATTATAGACCATTTTGAGAACGTTCGACATGTCCGGAGTCATCGTTTTTCATCCAAAAATTGATTTTTTGGACTGTACCCAAAATGATTCAAAATGTCAATTGGATCGTGCCTCATGTTGAATAACCACTTTTTAAACCCTCACAGTGACCAAAAGTGCCATTTTTACAGAGTTTTGCTTACTCAAAAGCTTCAATTTTGACCCGTTTCAGGCACAGAAATGACTTTAAACACACTTATTTTAGTTGAAAAAGTAATAATGCACATCCAACAGTCATTTAGAGTCAAAAGATTAAATGTTAAAATTTCATCATTATAGACCATTTTGAGAACGTTCGACATGTCCGGAGTCATCGTTTTTTATCCAAAAATTGATTTTTTGGACTGTACCCAAAATGATTCAAAATGTCAATTGGATCGTGCCTCATGTTGAATAACCACTTTTTAAACCCTCACAGTGACCAAAAGTGCCATTTTTACAGAGTTTTGCTTACTCAAAAGCTTCAATTTTGACCCGTTTCAGGCACAGAAATGACTTTAAACACACGTATTTTAGTTGAAAAAGTCATAATGCACATCCAACAGTCATTTAGAGTCAAAAGATTAAATGTTAAAATTTCATCATTATAGACCATTTTGGGAACGTTCGACATGTCCGGAGTCATCGTTTTTCATCCAAAAATTGATTTTTTGGACTGTACCCAAAATGATTCAAAATGTCAATTGGATCGTGCCTCATGTTGAATAACCACTTTTTAAACCCTCACAGTGACCAAAAGTGCAATTTTTACAGAGTTTTGCTTACTCAAAAGCTTCAATTTTGACCCGTTTCAGGCACAGAAATGACTTTAAACACACTTATTTTAGTTGAAAAAGTCATAATTCACATCCAACAGTCATTTAGCGTCAAAAGATTAAATGCTAAAATTTCATCATTATAGACCATTTTGGGAACGTTCGACATGTCCGGAGTCATCGTTTTTCATCTGAAAATTGATTTTTTGGACTGTACCCAAAATGATTCAAAATGTCAATTGGAACGTGCCTCATGTTGAATAACCACTTTTTAAACCCTCACAGTGACCAAAATTGCCATTTTTACATAGTTTTCCTTACTCAAAAGCTTCAATTTTGACCCGTTTCAGGCACAGAAATGACTTTAAACACACTTATTTTAGTTGAAAAAGTCATAATGCACATCCAACAGTCATTTAGAGTCAAAAGATTAAATGTTAAAATTTCATCATTATAGACCATTTTGAGAACGTTCGACATGTCCGGAGTCATCGTTTTTCATCCAAAAATTGATTTTTTGGACTGTACCCAAAATGATTCAAAATGTCAATTGGATCGTGCCTCAAGTTGAATAACCACTTTTTAAACCCTCACAGTGACCAAAAGTGCCATTTTTACAGAGTTTTGCTTACTCAAAAGCTTCAATTTTGACCCGTTTCAGGCACAGAAATGACTTTAAACACACGTATTTTAGTTGAAAAAGTCATAATGCACATCCAACAGTCATTTAGAGTCAAAAGATTAAATGTTAAAATTTCATCATTATAGACCATTTTGGGAACGTTCGACATGTCCGGAGTCATCGTTTTTCATCCGAAAATTGATTTTTTGGACTGTACCCAAAATGATTCAAAATGTCAATTGGATCGTGCCTCATGTTGAATAACCACTTTTTAAACCCTCACAGTGACCAAAAGTGCCATTTTTACAGAGTTTTGCTTACTCAAAAGCTTCAATTTTGACCCGTTTCAGGCACAGAAATGACTTTAAACACACTTATTTTAGTTGAAAAAGTCATAATGCACATCCAACAGTCATTTAGAGTCAAAAGATTAAATGTTAAAATTTCATCATTATAGACCATTTTGGGAACGTTCGACATGTCCGGAGTCATCGTTTTTCATCCGAAAATTGATTTTTTGGACTGTACCAAAAATGATTCAAAATGTCAATTGGATCGTGCCTCAGTTTGAATAACCACTTTTTAAACCCTCACAGTGACCAAAATTGCCATTTTTACAGAGTTTTCCTTACTCAAAAGCTTCAATTTTGACCCGTTTCAGGCACAGAAATGACTTTAAACACACTTATTTTAGTTGAAAAAGTCATAATTCACATCCAACAGTCATTAAGAGTCAAAAGATTAAATGTTAAAATTTCATCATTATAGACCATTTTGGGAACGTTCGACATGTCCGGAGTCATCGTTTTTCATCCGAAAATTGGTTTTTTGGACTGTACCCAAAATTATTCAAAATGTCAATTGGATCGTGCCTCATGTTGAATAACCACTTTTTAAACCCTCACAGTGACCAAAAGTGCCATTTTTACAGAGTTTTGCTTACTCAAAAGCTTCAATTTTGACCCGTTTCAGGCACAGAAATGACTTTAAACACACGTATTTTAGTTGAAAAAGTCATAATGCACATCCAACAGTCATTTAGAGTCAAAAGATTAAATGTTAAAATTTCATCATTATAGACCATTTTGGGAACGTTCGACATGTCCGGAGTCATCGTTTTTCATCCGAAAATTGATTTTTTGGACTGTACCCAAAATGATTCAAAATGTCAATTGGATCGTGCCTCATGTTGAATAACCACTTTTTAAACCCTCACAGTGACCAAAAGTGCCATTTTTACAGAGTTTTGCTTACTCAAAAGCTTCAATTTTGACCCATTTCAGGCACAGAAATGACTTTAAACACACTTATTTTAGTTGAAAAAGTCATAATGCACATCCAACAGTCATTTAGAGTCAAAAGATTAAATGTTAAAATTTCATCATTATAGACCATTTTGGGAACGTTCGACATGTCCGGAGTCATCGTTTTTCATCCGAAAATTGATTTTTTGGACTGTACCCAAAATGATTCAAAATGTCAATTGGATCGTGCCTCATGTTGAATAACCACTTTTTAAACCCTCACAGTGACCAAAAGTGCCATTTTTACAGAGTTTTGCTTACTCAAAAGCTTCAATTTTGACCCGTTTCAGGCACAGAAATGACTTTAAACACACTTATTTTAGTTGAAAAAGTCATAATGCACATCCAACAGTCATTTAGAGTCAAAAGATTAAATGTTAAAATTTCATCATTATAGACCATTTTGGGAACGTTCGACATGTCCGGAGTCATCGTTTTTCATCCGAAAATTGATTTTTTGGACTGTACCAAAAATGATTCAAAATGTCAATTGGATCGTGCCTCAGTTTGAATAACCACTTTTTAAACCCTCACAGTGACCAAAATTGCCATTTTTACAGAGTTTTCCTTACTCAAAAGCTTCAATTTTGACCCGTTTCAGGCACAGAAATGACTTTAAACACACTTATTTTAGTTGAAAAAGTCATAATTCACATCCAACAGTCATTAAGAGTCAAAAGATTAAATGTTAAAATTTCATCATTATAGACCATTTTGGGAACGTTCGACATGTCCGGAGTCATCGTTTTTCATCCGAAAATTGGTTTTTTGGACTGTACCCAAAATTATTCAAAATGTCAATTGGATCGTGCCTCATGTTGAATAACCACTTTTTAAACCCTCACAGTGACCAAAAGTGCCATTTTTACAGAGTTTTGCTTACTCAAAAGCTTCAATTTTGACCCGTTTCAGGCACAGAAATGACTTTAAACACACTTATTTTAGTTGAAAAAGTCATAATTCACATCCAACAGTCATTTAGAGTCAAAAGATTAAATGTTAAAATTTCATCATTATAGACCATTTTGGGAACGTTCGACATGTCCGGAGTCATCGTTTTTCATCTGAAAATTGATTTTTTGGACTGTACACAAAATGATTCAAAATGTCAATTGGATCGTGCCTCATGTTGAATAACCACTTTTTAAACCCTCACAGTGACCAAAATTGCCATTTTTACAGAGTTTTCCTTACTCAAAAGCTTCAATTTTGACCCGTTTCAGGCACAGAAATGACTTTAAACACACTTATTTTAGTTGAAAAAGTCATAATTCACATCCAACAGTCATTTAGAGTCAAAAGATTAAATGTTAAATTTTCATCATTATAGACCATTTTGGGAACGTTCGGCATGTCCGGAGTCATCGTTTTTCATCCGAAAATTGATTTTTTGGACTGTACCAAAAATGATTCAAAATGTCAATTGGATCGTGCCTCAAGTTGAATAACCACTTTTTAAACCCTCACAGTGACCAAAATTGCCATTTTTACAGAGTTTTCCTTACTCAAAAGCTTCAATTTTGACCCGTTTCAGGCACAGAAATGACTTTAAACACACTTATTTTAGTTGAAAAAGTCATAATTCACATCCAACAGTCATTAAGAGTCAAGAGATTAAATGTTAAAATTTCATCATTATAGACCATTTTGGGAACGTTCGACATGTCCGGAGTCATCGTTTTTCATCTGAAAATTGATTTTTTGGACTGTACCCAAAATGATTCAAAATGTCAATTGGATCGTGCCTCATGTTGAATAACCACTTTTTAAACCCTCACGGTGACCAAAAGTGCCATTTTTACAGAGTTTTGCTTACTCAAAAGCTTCAATTTTGACCCGTTTCAGGCACAGAAATGACTTTAAACACACGTATTTTAGTTGAAAAAGTCATAATTCACATCCAACAGTCATTTAGAGTCAAAAGATTAAATGTTAAAATTTCATCATTATAGACCATTTTGGGAACGTTCGGCATGTCCGGAGTCATCCTTTTTCATCCGAAAATCGATTTTTTGGACTGTACCAAAAATGATTCAAAATGTCAATTGGATCGTGCCTCATGTTGAATAACCACTTTTTAACCCCTTCCAGGCTCATGACGAGCTGGGCTCGTCATGGTGTAGCCTCCTCAAACACTGATGACGAGCCCAGCTCGTCATGAACAATGGGAAATGGGAAGATCCAGCACAGCAGCAAAATATCGCTAGCAGCGATGGTGTTAAACCCTCACAGTGACCAAAATTGCCATTTTTACAGAGTTTTCCTTACTCAAAAGCTTCAATTTTGACCCGTTTCAGGCACAGAAATGACTTTAAACACACTTATTTTAGTTGAAAAAGTCATAATTCACATCCAACAGTCATTTAGAGTCAAAAGAATAAATGTTAAAATGTCATCATTATAGACCATTTTGGGAACGTTCGGCATGTCCGGAGTCATCGTTTTTCATCCGAAAATTGATTTTTTGGACTGTACCAAAAATGATTCAAAATGTCAATTGGATTGTGCCTCATGTTGAATAACCACTTTTTAAACCCTCACAGTGACCTAAAGTGCCATTTTTACAGAGTTTTGCTTACTCAAAAGCTTCAATTTTGATCCGTTTCAGGCACAGAAATGACTTTAAACACACGTATTTTAGTTGAAAAAGTCATAATTCACATCCAACAGTCATTTAGAGTCAAAAGATTAAATGTTAAAATTTCATCATTATAGACCATTTTGGGAACGTTCCGCATGTCCGGAATCATCGTTTTTCATCCGAAAATTGATTTTTTGGACTGTACCAAAAATGATTCAAAATGTCAATTGGATCGTGCCTCATGTTGAATAACCACTTTTTAAACCCTCACAGTGACCAAAATTGCCATTTTTACAGAGTTTTGCTTACTCAAAAGCTTCAATTTTAACCCGTTTCAGGCACAGAAATGACTTTAAACACACTTATTTTAGTTGAAAAAGTCATAATGCACATCCAACAGTCATTTAGAGTCAAAAGATTAAATGTTAAAATTTCATCATTATAGACCATTTTGGGAACGTTCGACATGTCCGGAGTCATCGTTTTTCATCCAAAAATTGATTTTTTGGACTGTACCCAAAATGATTCAAAATGTCAATTGGATCGTGCCTCATGTTGAATAACCACTTTTTAAACCCTCACAGTGACCAAAAGTGCCATTTTTACAGAGTTTTGCTTACTCAAAAGCTTCAATTTTGACCCGTTTCAGGCACAGAAATGACTTTAAACACGCTTATTTTAGTTGAAAAAGTCATAATTCACATCCAACAGTCATTTAGCGTCAAAAGATTAAATGTTAAAATTTCATCATTATAGACCATTTTGGGAACGTTCGACATGTCCGGAGTCATCGTTTTTCATCTGAAAATTGATTTTTTGGACTGTACCCAAAATGATTCAAAATGTCAATTGGAACGTGCCTCATGTTGAATAACCACTTTTTAAACCCTCACAGTGACCAAAATTGCCATTTTTACATAGTTTTCCTTACTCAAAAGCTTCAATTTTGACCCGTTTCAGGCACAGAAATGACTTTAAACACACTTATTTTAGTTGAAAAAGTCATAATTCACATCCAACAGTCATTTAGAGTCAAAAGAATAAATGTTAAAATTTCATCATTATAGACCATTTTGGGAACGTTCGGCATGTCCGGAGTCATCGTTTTTCATCCGAAAATTGATTTTTTGGACTGTACCAAAAATGATTCAAAATGTCAATTGGATCGTGCCTCATGTTGAATAACCACTTTTTAAACCCTCACAGTGACCAAAAGTGCCATTTTTACAGAGTTTTGCTTACTCAAAAGCTTCAATTTTGACCCGTTTCAGGCACAGAAATGACTTTAAACACACTTATTTTAGTTGAAAAAGTCATAATGCACATCCAACAGTCATTTAGAGTCAAAAGATTAAATGTTAAAATTTCATCATTATAGACCATTTTGAGAACGTTCGACATGTCCGGAGTCATCGTTTTTCATCCAAAAATTGATTTTTTGGACTGTACCCAAAATGATTCAAAATGTCAATTGGATCGTGCCTCATGTTGAATAACCACTTTTTAAACCCTCACAGTGACCAAAAGTGCCATTTTTACAGAGTTTTGCTTACTCAAAAGCTTCAATTTTGACCCGTTTCAGGCACAGAAATGACTTTAAACACACGTATTTTAGTTGAAAAAGTCATAATGCACATCCAACAGTCATTTAGAGTCAAAAGATTAAATGTTAAAATTTCATCATTATAGACCATTTTGGGAACGTTCGACATGTCCGGAGTCATCGTTTTTCATCCGAAAATTGATTTTTTGGACTGTACCCAAAATGATTCAAAATGTCAATTGGATCGTGCCTCATGTTGAATAACCACTTTTTAAACCCTCACAGTGACCAAAAGTGCCATTTTTACAGAGTTTTGCTTACTCAAAAGCTTCAATTTTGACCCATTTCAGGCACAGAAATGACTTTAAACACACTTATTTTAGTTGAAAAAGTCATAATGCACATCCAACAGTCATTTAGAGTCAAAAGATTAAATGTTAAAATTTCATCATTATAGACCATTTTGGGAATGTTCGACATGTCCGGAGTCATCGTTTTTCATCCAAAAATTGATTTTTTGGACTGTACCCAAAATGATTCAAAATGTCAATTGGATCGTGCCTCATGTTGAATAACCACTTTTTAAACCCTCACAGTGACCAAAAGTGCAATTTTTACAGAGTTTTGCTTACTCAAAAGCTTCAATTTTGACCCGTTTCAGGCACAGAAATGACTTTAAACACACTTATTTTAGTTGAAAAAGTCATAATTCACATCCAACAGTCATTTAGCGTCAAAAGATTAAATGTTAAAATTTCATCATTATAGACCATTTTGGGAACGTTCGACATGTCCGGAGTCATCGTTTTTCATCTGAAAATTGATTTTTTGGACTGTACCCAAAATGATTCAAAATGTCAATTGGAACGTGCCTCATGTTGAATAACCACTTTTTAAACCCTCACAGTGACCAAAATTGCCATATTTACATAGTTTTCCTTACTCAAAAGCTTCAATTTTGACCCGTTTCAGGCACAGAAATGACTTTAAACACACTTATTTTAGTTGAAAAAGTAATAATGCACATCCAACAGTCATTTAGAGTCAAAAGATTAAATGTTAAAATTTCATCATTATAGACCATTTTGAGAACGTTCGACATGTCCGGAGTCATCGTTTTTCATCCGAAAATTGATTTTTTGGACTGTACCCAAAATGATTCAAAATGTCAATTGGATCGTGCCTCATGTTGAATAACCACTTTTTAAACCCTCACAGTGACCAAAAGTGCCATTTTTACAGAGTTTTGCTTACTCAAAAGCTTCAATTTTGACCCGTTTCAGGCACAGAAATGACTTTAAACACACTTATTTTAGTTGAAAAAGTCATAATGCACATCCAACAGTCATTTAGAGTCAAAAGATTAAATGTTAAAATTTCATCATTATAGACCATTTTGGGAACGTTCGACATGTCCGGAGTCATCGTTTTTCATCCGAAAATTGATTTTTTGGACTGTACCAAAAATGATTCAAAATGTCAATTGGATCGTGCCTCAGTTTGAATAACCACTTTTTAAACCCTCACAGTGACCAAAATTGCCATTTTTACAGAGTTTTCCTTACTCAAAAGCTTCAATTTTGACCCGTTTCAGGCACAGAAATGACTTTAAACACACTTATTTTAGTTGAAAAAGTCATAATTCACATCCAACAGTCATTAAGAGTCAAAAGATTAAATGTTAAAATTTCATCATTATAGACCATTTTGGGAACGTTCGACATGTCCGGAGTCATCGTTTTTCATCCGAAAATTGGTTTTTTGGACTGTACCCAAAATTATTCAAAATGTCAATTGGATTGTGCCTCATGTTGAATAACCACTTTTTAAACCCTCACAGTGACCAAAAGTGCCATTTTTACAGAGTTTTGCTTACTCAAAAGCTTCAATTTTGACCCGTTTCAGGCACAGAAATGACTTTAAACACACGTATTTTAGTTGAAAAAGTCATAATGCACATCCAACAGTCATTTAGAGTCAAAAGATTAAATGTTAAAATTTCATCATTATAGACCATTTTGGGAACGTTCGACATGTCCGGAGTCATCGTTTTTCATCCGAAAATTGATTTTTTGGACTGTACCCAAAATGATTCAAAATGTCAATTGGATCGTGCCTCATGTTGAATAACCACTTTTTAAACCCTCACAGTGACCAAAAGTGCCATTTTTACAGAGTTTTGCTTACTCAAAAGCTTCAATTTTGACCCATTTCAGGCACAGAAATGACTTTAAACACACTTATTTTAGTTGAAAAAGTCATAATGCACATCCAACAGTCATTTAGAGTCAAAAGATTAAATGTTAAAATTTCATCATTATAGACCATTTTGGGAACGTTCGACATGTCCGGAGTCATCGTTTTTCATCCGAAAATTGATTTTTTGGACTGTACCCAAAATGATTCAAAATGTCAATTGGATCGTGCCTCATGTTGAATAACCACTTTTTAAACCCTCACAGTGACCAAAAGTGCCATTTTTACAGAGTTTTGCTTACTCAAAAGCTTCAATTTTGACCCGTTTCAGGCACAGAAATGACTTTAAACACACTTATTTTAGTTGAAAAAGTCATAATGCACATCCAACAGTCATTTAGAGTCAAAAGATTAAATGTTAAAATTTCATCATTATAGACCATTTTGGGAACGTTCGACATGTCCGGAGTCATCGTTTTTCATCCGAAAATTGATTTTTTGGACTGTACCAAAAATGATTCAAAATGTCAATTGGATCGTGCCTCAGTTTGAATAACCACTTTTTAAACCCTCACAGTGACCAAAATTGCCATTTTTACAGAGTTTTCCTTACTCAAAAGCTTCAATTTTGACCCGTTTCAGGCACAGAAATGACTTTAAACACACTTATTTTAGTTGAAAAAGTCATAATTCACATCCAACAGTCATTAAGAGTCAAAAGATTAAATGTTAAAATTTCATCATTATAGACCATTTTGGGAACGTTCGACATGTCCGGAGTCATCGTTTTTCATCCGAAAATTGGTTTTTTGGACTGTACCCAAAATTATTCAAAATGTCAATTGGATCGTGCCTCATGTTGAATAACCACTTTTTAAACCCTCACAGTGACCAAAAGTGCCATTTTTACAGAGTTTTGCTTACTCAAAAGCTTCCATTTTGACCCGTTTCAGGCACAGAAATGACTTTAAACACACTTATTTTAGTTGAAAAAGTCATAATTCACATCCAACAGTCATTTAGAGTCAAAAGATTAAATGTTAAAATTTCATCATTATAGACCATTTTGGGAACGTTCGACATGTCCGGAGTCATCGTTTTTCATCTGAAAATTGATTTTTTGGACTGTACACAAAATGATTCAAAATGTCAATTGGATCGTGCCTCATGTTGAATAACCACTTTTTAAACCCTCACAGTGACCAAAATTGCCATTTTTACAGAGTTTTCCTTACTCAAAAGCTTCAATTTTGACCCGTTTCAGGCACAGAAATGACTTTAAACACACTTATTTTAGTTGAAAAAGTCATAATTCACATCCAACAGTCATTTAGAGTCAAAAGATTAAATGTTAAATTTTCATCATTATAGACCATTTTGGGAACGTTCGGCATGTCCGGAGTCATCGTTTTTCATCCGAAAATTGATTTTTTGGACTGTACCAAAAATGATTCAAAATGTCAATTGGATCGTGCCTCATGTTGAATAACCACTTTTTAAACCCTCACAGTGACCAAAATTGCCATTTTTACAGAGTTTTCCTTACTCAAAAGCTTCAATTTTGACCCGTTTCAGGCACAGAAATGACTTTAAACACACTTATTTTAGTTGAAAAAGTCATAATTCACATCCAACAGTCATTAAGAGTCAAGAGATTAAATGTTAAAATTTCATCATTATAGACCATTTTGGGAACGTTCGACATGTCCGGAGTCATCGTTTTTCATCTGAAAATTGATTTTTTGGACTGTACCCAAAATGATTCAAAATGTCAATTGGATCGTGCCTCATGTTGAATAACCACTTTTTAAACCCTCACGGTGACCAAAAGTGCCATTTTTACAGAGTTTTGCTTACTCAAAAGCTTCAATTTTGACCCGTTTCAGGCAGAGAAATGACTTTAAACACACGTATTTTAGTTGAAAAAGTCATAATTCACATCCAACAGTCATTTAGAGTCAAAAGATTAAATGTTAAAATTTCATCATTATAGACCATTTTGGGAACGTTCGGCATGTCCGGAGTCATCCTTTTTCATCCGAAAATCGATTTTTTGGACTGTACCAAAAATGATTCAAAATGTCAATTGGATCGTGCCTCATGTTGAATAACCACTTTTTAACCCCTTCCAGGCTCATGACGAGCTGGGCTCGTCATGGTGTAGCCTCCTCAAACACTGATGACGAGCCCAGCTCGTCATGAACAATGGGAAATGGGAAGATCCAGCACAGCAGCAAAATATCGCTAGCAGCGATGGTGTTAAACCCTCACAGTGACCAAAATTGCCATTTTTACAGAGTTTTCCTTACTCAAAAGCTTCAATTTTGACCCGTTTCAGGCACAGAAATGACTTTAAACACACTTATTTTAGTTGAAAAAGTCATAATTCACATCCAACAGTCATTTAGAGTCAAAAGAATAAATGTTAAAATGTCATCATTATAGACCATTTTGGGAACGTTCGGCATGTCCGGAGTCATCGTTTTTCATCCGAAAATTGATTTTTTGGACTGTACCAAAAATGATTCAAAATGTCAATTGGATTGTGCCTCATGTTGAATAACCACTTTTTAAACCCTCACAGTGACCTAAAGTGCCATTTTTACAGAGTTTTGCTTACTCAAAAGCTTCAATTTTGATCCGTTTCAGGCACAGAAATGACTTTAAACACACGTATTTTAGTTGAAAAAGTCATAATTCACATCCAACAGTCATTTAGAGTCAAAAGATTAAATGTTAAAATTTCATCATTATAGACCATTTTGGGAACGTTCCGCATGTCCGGAATCATCGTTTTTCATCCGAAAATTGATTTTTTGGACTGTACCAAAAATGATTCAAAATGTCAATTGGATCGTGCCTCATGTTGAATAACCACTTTTTAAACCCTCACAGTGACCAAAATTGCCATTTTTACAGAGTTTTGCTTACTCAAAAGCTTCAATTTTAACCCGTTTCAGGCACAGAAATGACTTTAAACACACTTATTTTAGTTGAAAAAGTCATAATGCACATCCAACAGTCATTTAGAGTCAAAAGATTAAATGTTAAAATTTCATCATTATAGACCATTTTGGGAACGTTCGACATGTCCGGAGTCATCGTTTTTCATCCAAAAATTGATTTTTTGGACTGTACCCAAAATGATTCAAAATGTCAATTGGATCGTGCCTCATGTTGAATAACCACTTTTTAAACCCTCACAGTGACCAAAAGTGCCATTTTTACAGAGTTTTGCTTACTCAAAAGCTTCAATTTTGACCCGTTTCAGGCACAGAAATGACTTTAAACACGCTTATTTTAGTTGAAAAAGTCATAATTCACATCCAACAGTCATTTAGCGTCAAAAGATTAAATGTTAAAATTTCATCATTATAGACCATTTTGGGAACGTTCGACATGTCCGGAGTCATCGTTTTTCATCTGAAAATTGATTTTTTGGACTGTACCCAAAATGATTCAAAATGTCAATTGGAACGTGCCTCATGTTGAATAACCACTTTTTAAACCCTCACAGTGACCAAAATTGCCATTTTTACATAGTTTTCCTTACTCAAAAGCTTCAATTTTGACCCGTTTCAGGCACAGAAATGACTTTAAACACACTTATTTTAGTTGAAAAAGTCATAATTCACATCCAACAGTCATTTAGAGTCAAAAGAATAAATGTTAAAATTTCATCATTATAGACCATTTTGGGAACGTTCGGCATGTCCGGAGTCATCGTTTTTCATCCGAAAATTGATTTTTTGGACTGTACCAAAAATGATTCAAAATGTCAATTGGATCGTGCCTCATGTTGAATAACCACTTTTTAAACCCTCACAGTGACCAAAAGTGCCATTTTTACAGAGTTTTGCTTACTCAAAAGCTTCAATTTTGACCCGTTTCAGGCACAGAAATGACTTTAAACACACTTATTTTAGTTGAAAAAGTCATAATGCACATCCAACAGTCATTTAGAGTCAAAAGATTAAATGTTAAAATTTCATCATTATAGACCATTTTGAGAACGTTCGACATGTCCGGAGTCATCGTTTTTCATCCAAAAATTGATTTTTTGGACTGTACCCAAAATGATTCAAAATGTCAATTGGATCGTGCCTCATGTTGAATAACCACTTTTTAAACCCTCACAGTGACCAAAAGTGCCATTTTTACAGAGTTTTGCTTACTCAAAAGCTTCAATTTTGACCCGTTTCAGGCACAGAAATGACTTTAAACACACGTATTTTAGTTGAAAAAGTCATAATGCACATCCAACAGTCATTTAGAGTCAAAAGATTAAATGTTAAAATTTCATCATTATAGACCATTTTGGGAACGTTCGACATGTCCGGAGTCATCGTTTTTCATCCGAAAATTGATTTTTTGGACTGTACCCAAAATGATTCAAAATGTCAATTGGATCGTGCCTCATGTTGAATAACCACTTTTTAAACCCTCACAGTGACCAAAAGTGCCATTTTTACAGAGTTTTGCTTACTCAAAAGCTTCAATTTTGACCCATTTCAGGCACAGAAATGACTTTAAACACACTTATTTTAGTTGAAAAAGTCATAATGCACATCCAACAGTCATTTAGAGTCAAAAGATTAAATGTTAAAATTTCATCATTATAGACCATTTTGGGAACGTTCGACATGTCCGGAGTCATCGTTTTTCATCCGAAAATTGATTTTTTGGACTGTACCAAAAATGATTCAAAATGTCAATTGGATCGTGCCTCAGTTTGAATAACCACTTTTTAAACCCTCACAGTGACCAAAATTGCCATTTTTACAGAGTTTTCCTTACTCAAAAGCTTCAATTTTGACCCGTTTCAGGCACAGAAATGACTTTAAACACACTTATTTTAGTTGAAAAAGTCATAATTCACATCCAACAGTCATTAAGAGTCAAAAGATAAAATGTTAAAATTTCATCATTATAGAGCATTTTGGGAACGTTCGACATGTCCGGAGTCATCGTTTTTCATCCGAAAATTGGTTTTTTGGACTGTACCCAAAATGATTCAAAATGTCAATTGGATCGTGCCTCATGTTGAATAACCACTTTTTAAACCCTCACAGTGACCAAAAGTGCCATTTTTACAGAGTTTTGCTTACTCAAAAGCTTCAATTTTGACCCGTTTCAGGCACAGAAATGACTTTAAACACACTTAGTTTAGTTGAAAAAGTCATAATTCACATCCAACAGTCATTTAGAGTCAAAAGATTAAATGTTAAAATTTCATCATTATAGACCATTTTGGGAACGTTCGACATGTCCGGAGTCATCGTTTTTCATCTGAAAATTGATTTTTTGGACTGTACACAAAATGATTCAAAATGTCAATTGGATCGTGCCTCATGTTGAATAACCACTTTTTAAACCCTCACAGTGACCAAAATTGCCATTTTTACAGAGTTTTCCTTACTCAAAAGCTTCAATTTTGACCCGTTTCAGGCACAGAAATGACTTTAAACACACTTATTTTAGTTGAAAAAGTCATAATTCACATCCAACAGTCATTTAGAGTCAAAAGATTAAATGTTAAATTTTCATCATTATAGACCATTTTGGGAACGTTCGGCATGTCCGGAGTCATCGTTTTTCATCCGAAAATTGATTTTTTTGACTGTACCAAAAATGATTCAAAATGTCAATTGGATCGTGCCTCATGTTGAATAACCACTTTTTAAACCCTCACAGTGACCAAAATTGCCATTTTTACAGAGTTTTCCTTACTCAAAAGCTTCAATTTTGACCGGTTTCAGGCACAGAAATGACTTTAAACACACTTATTTTAGTTGAAAAAGTCATAATTCACATCCAACAGTCATTAAGAGTCAAGAGATTAAATGTTAAAATTTCATCATTATAGACCATTTTGGGAACGTTCGACATGTCCGGAGTCATCGTTTTTCATCCGAAAATTGATTTTTTGGACTGTACCCAAAATGATTCAAAATGTCAATTGGATCGTGCCTCATGTTGAATAACCACTTTTTAAACCCTCACAGTGACCAAAAGTGCCATTTTTACAGAGTTTTGCTTACTCAAAAGCTTCAATTTTGACCCGTTTCAGGCACAGAAATGACTTTAAACACACGTATTTTAGTTGAAAAAGTCATAATTCACAGCCAACAGTCATTTAGAGTCAAAAGATTAAATGTTAAAATTTCATCATTATAGACCATTTTGGGAACGTTCTGCATGTCCGGAGTCATCGTTTTTCATCCGAAAATTGATTTTTTGGACTGTACCAAAAATGATTCAAAATGTCAATTGGATCGTGCCTCATGTTGAATAACCACTTTTTAAACCCTCACAGAGACCAAAATTGCCATTTTTACAGAGTTTTCCTTACTCAAAAGCTTCAATTTTGACCCGTTTCAGGCACAGAAATGACTTTAAACACACTTATTTTAGTTGAAAAAGTCATAATTCACATCCAACAGTCATTTAGAGTCAAAAGATTAAATGTTAAATTTTCATAATTATAGACCATTTTGGGAACGTTCGGCATGTCCGGAGTCATCGTTTTTCATCCGAAAATTGATTTTTTGGACTGTACCAAAAATGATTCAAAATGTCAATTGGATCGTGCCTCATGTTGAATAACCACTTTTTAAACCCTCACAGTGACCAAAATTGCCATTTTTACAGAGTTTTCCTTACTCAAAAGCTTCAATTTTGACCCGTTTCAGGCACAGAAATGACTTTAAACACACTTATTTTAGTTGAAAAAGTCATAATTCACATCCAACAGTCATTAAGAGTCAAGAGATTAAATGTTAAAATTTCATCATTATAGACCATTTTGGGAACGTTCGACATGTCCGGAGTCATCGTTTTTCATCCGAAAATTGATTTTTTGGACTGTACCCAAAATGATTCAAAATGTCAATTGGATCGTGCCTCATGTTGAATAACCACTTTTTAAACCCTCACAGTGACCAAAAGTGCCATTTTTACAGAGTTTTGCTTACTCAAAAGCTTCAATTTTGACCCGTTTCAGGCACAGAAATGACTTTAAACACACGTATTTTAGTTGAAAAAGTCATAATTCACATCCAACAGTCATTTAGAGTCAAAAGATTAAATGTTAAAATTTCATCATTATAGACCATTTTGGGAACGTTCGGCATGTCCGGAGTCATCGTTTTTCATCCGAAAATTGATTTTTTGGACTGTACCCAAAATGATTCAAAATGTCAATTGGAACGTGCCTCATGTTGAATAACCACTTTTTAAACCCTCACAGTGACCAAAATTGCCATTTTTACATAGTTTTCCTTACTCAAAAGCTTCAATTTTGACCCGTTTCAGGCACAGAAATGACTTTAAACACACTTATTTTAGTTGAAAAAGTCATAATTCACATCCAACAGTCATTTAGAGTCAAAAGATTAAATGTTAAAATTTCATCATTATAGACCATTTTGGGAACGTTCTGCATGTCCGGAGTCATCGTTTTTCATCCGAAAATTGATTTTTTGGACTGTACCCAAAATGATTCAAAATGTCAATTGGATCGTGCCTCATGTTGAATAACCACTTTTTAAACCCTCACAGTGACCAAAAGTGCCATTTTTACAGAGTTTTGCTTACTCAAAAGCTTCAATTTTGACCCGTTTCAGGCACAGAAATGACTTTAAACACACGTATTTTAGTTGAAAAAGTCATAATTCACATCCAACAGTCATTTAGAGTCAAAAGATTAAATGTTAAAATTTCATCATTATAGACCATTTTGGGAACGTTCGGCATGTCCGGAGTCATCGTTTTTCATCCGAAAATTGATTTTTTGGACTGTACCCAAAATGATTCAAAATGTCAATTGGAACGTGCCTCATGTTGAATAACCACTTTTTAAACCCTCACAGTGACCAAAATTGCCATTTTTACATAGTTTTCCTTACTCAAAAGCTTCAATTTTGACCCGTTTCAGGCACAGAAATGACTTTAAACACACTTATTTTAGTTGAAAAAGTCATAATTCACATCCAACAGTCATTTAGAGTCAAAAGAATAAATGTTAAAATTTCATCATTATAGACCATTTTGGGAACGTTCGGCATGTCCGGAGTCATCGTTTTTCATCCGAAAATTGATTTTTTGGACTGTACCAAAAATGATTCAAAATGTCAATTGGATCGTGCCTCATGTTGAATAACCACTTTTTAAACCCTCACAGTGACCAAAAGTGCCATTTTTACAGAGTTTTGCTTACTCAAAAGCTTCAATTTTGACCCGTTTCAGGCACAGAAATGACTTTAAACACACTTATTTTAGTTGAAAAAGTCATAATGCACATCCAACAGTCATTTAGAGTCAAAAGATTAAATGTTAAAATTTCATCATTATAGACCATTTTGAGAACGTTCGACATGTCCGGAGTCATCGTTTTTCATCCAAAAATTGATTTTTTGGACTGTACCCAAAATGATTCAAAATGTCAATTGGATCGTGCCTCATGTTGAATAACCACTTTTTAAACCCTCACAGTGACCAAAAGTGCCATTTTTACAGAGTTTTGCTTACTCAAAAGCTTCAATTTTGACCCGTTTCAGGCACAGAAATGACTTTAAACACACGTATTTTAGTTGAAAAAGTCATAATGCACATCCAACAGTCATTTAGAGTCAAAAGATTAAATGTTAAAATTTCATCATTATAGACCATTTTGGGAACGTTCGACATGTCCGGAGTCATCGTTTTTCATCCGAAAATTGATTTTTTGGACTGTACCCAAAATGATTCAAAATGTCAATTGGATCGTGCCTCATGTTGAATAACCACTTTTTAAACCCTCACAGTGACCAAAAGTGCCATTTTTACAGAGTTTTGCTTACTCAAAAGCTTCAATTTTGACCCATTTCAGGCACAGAAATGACTTTAAACACACTTATTTTAGTTGAAAAAGTCATAATGCACATCCAACAGTCATTTAGAGTCAAAAGATTAAATGTTAAAATTTCATCATTATAGACCATTTTGGGAACGTTCGACATGTCCGGAGTCATCGTTTTTCATCCGAAAATTGATTTTTTGGACTGTACCAAAAATGATTCAAAATGTCAATTGGATCGTGCCTCAGTTTGAATAACCACTTTTTAAACCCTCACAGTGACCAAAATTGCCATTTTTACAGAGTTTTCCTTACTCAAAAGCTTCAATTTTGACCCGTTTCAGGCACAGAAATGACTTTAAACACTTTTATTTTAGTTGAAAAAGTCATAATTCACATCCAACAGTCATTTAGAGTCAAAAGATTAAATGTTAAATTTTCATCATTATAGACCATTTTGGGAACGTTCGGCATGTCCGGAGTCATCGTTTTTCATCCGAAAATTGATTTTTTTGACTGTACCAAAAATGATTCAAAATGTCAATTGGATCGTGCCTCATGTTGAATAACCACTTTTTAAACCCTCACAGTGACCAAAATTGCCATTTTTACAGAGTTTTCCTTACTCAAAAGCTTCAATTTTGACCGGTTTCAGGCACAGAAATGACTTTAAACACACTTATTTTAGTTGAAAAAGTCATAATTCACATCCAACAGTCATTAAGAGTCAAGAGATTAAATGTTAAAATTTCATCATTATAGACCATTTTGGGAACGTTCGACATGTCCGGAGTCATCGTTTTTCATCCGAAAATTGATTTTTTGGACTGTACCCAAAATGATTCAAAATGTCAATTGGATCGTGCCTCATGTTGAATAACCACTTTTTAAACCCTCACAGTGACCAAAAGTGCCATTTTTACAGAGTTTTGCTTACTCAAAAGCTTCAATTTTGACCCGTTTCAGGCACAGAAATGACTTTAAACACACGTATTTTAGTTGAAAAAGTCATAATTCACAGCCAACAGTCATTTAGAGTCAAAAGATTAAATGTTAAAATTTCATCATTATAGACCATTTTGGGAACGTTCTGCATGTCCGGAGTCATCGTTTTTCATCCGAAAATTGATTTTTTGGACTGTACCAAAAATGATTCAAAATGTCAATTGGATCGTGCCTCATGTTGAATAACCACTTTTTAAACCCTCACAGAGACCAAAATTGCCATTTTTACAGAGTTTTCCTTACTCAAAAGCTTCAATTTTGACCCGTTTCAGGCACAGAAATGACTTTAAACACACTTATTTTAGTTGAAAAAGTCATAATTCACATCCAACAGTCATTTAGAGTCAAAAGATTAAATGTTAAATTTTCATAATTATAGACCATTTTGGGAACGTTCGGCATGTCCGGAGTCATCGTTTTTCATCCGAAAATTGATTTTTTGGACTGTACCAAAAATGATTCAAAATGTCAATTGGATCGTGCCTCATGTTGAATAACCACTTTTTAAACCCTCACAGTGACCAAAATTGCCATTTTTACAGAGTTTTCCTTACTCAAAAGCTTCAATTTTGACCCGTTTCAGGCACAGAAATGACTTTAAACACACTTATTTTAGTTGAAAAAGTCATAATTCACATCCAACAGTCATTAAGAGTCAAGAGATTAAATGTTAAAATTTCATCATTATAGACCATTTTGGGAACGTTCGACATGTCCGGAGTCATCGTTTTTCATCCGAAAATTGATTTTTTGGACTGTACCCAAAATGATTCAAAATGTCAATTGGATCGTGCCTCATGTTGAATAACCACTTTTTAAACCCTCACAGTGACCAAAAGTGCCATTTTTACAGAGTTTTGCTTACTCAAAAGCTTCAATTTTGACCCGTTTCAGGCACAGAAATGACTTTAAACACACGTATTTTAGTTGAAAAAGTCATAATTCACATCCAACAGTCATTTAGAGTCAAAAGATTAAATGTTAAAATTTCATCATTATAGACCATTTTGGGAACGTTCTGCATGTCCGGAGTCATCGTTTTTCATCCGAAAATTGATTTTTTGGACTGTACCCAAAATGATTCAAAATGTCAATTGGATCGTGCCTCATGTTGAATAACCACTTTTTAAACCCTCACAGTGACCAAAAGTGCCATTTTTACAGAGTTTTGCTTACTCAAAAGCTTCAATTTTGACCCGTTTCAGGCACAGAAATGACTTTAAACACACGTATTTTAGTTGAAAAAGTCATAATTCACATCCAACAGTCATTTAGAGTCAAAAGATTAAATGTTAAAATTTCATCATTATAGACCATTTTGGGAACGTTCGGCATGTCCGGAGTCATCGTTTTTCATCCGAAAATTGATTTTTTGGACTGTACCAAAAATGATTCAAAATGTCAATTGGATCGTGCCTCATGTTGAATAACCACTTTTTAAACCCTCACAGTGACCAAAATTGCCATTTTTACAGAGTTTTGCTTACTCAAAAGCTTCAATTTTGACCCGTTTCAGGCACAGAAATGACTTTAAACACACTTATTTTAGTTGAAAAAGTCATAATTCACATCCAACAGTCATTTAGAGTCAAAAGATTAAATGTTAAAATTTCATCATTATAGACCATTTTGGGAACGTTCGACATGTCCGGAGTCATCGTTTTTCATCTGAAAATTGATTTTTTGGACTGTACCCAAAATGATTCAAAATGTCAATTGGATCGTGCCTCATGTTGAATAACCACTTTTTAAACCCTCACAGTGACCAAAGTTGCCATTTTTACAGAGTTTTCCTTACTCAAAAGCTTCAATTTTGATCCGTTTCAGGCACAGAAATGACTTTAAACACACTTATTTTAGTTGAAAAAGTCATAATTCACATCCAACAGTCATTAAGAGTCAAGAGATTAAATGTTAAAATTTCATCATTATAGACCATTTTGGGAACGTTCGACATGTCCGGAGTCATCGTTTTTCATCCGAAAATTGTTTTTTTGGACTGTACCCAAAATGATTGAAAATGTCAATTGGATCGTGCCTCATGTTGAATAACCACTTTTTAAACCCTCACAGTGACCAAAAGTGCCATTTTTACAGAGTTTTGCTTACTCAAAAGCTTCAATTTTGACCCGTTTCAGGCACAGAAATGACTTTAAACACATGTATTTTAGTTGAAAAAGTCATAATTCACATCCAACAGTCATTTAGAGTCAAAAGATTAAATGTTAAAATGTCATCATTATAGACCATTTTGGGAACGTTCTGCATGTCCGGAGTCATCGTTTTTCATCCGAAAATTGATTTTTTGGACTGTACCAAAAATGATTCAAAATGTCAATTGGATCGTGCCTCATGTTGAATAACCACTTTTTAAACCCTCACAGAGACCAAAAGTGCCATTTTTACAGAGTTTTGCTTACTCAAAAGCTTCAATTTTGACCCGTTTCAGGCACAGAAATGACTTTAAACACACTTATTTTAGTTGAAAAAGTCATAATTCACATCCAACAGTCATTTAGAGTCAAAAGATTAATTGTTAAAATTTCATCATTATAGACCATTTTGGGAACGTTCGACATGTCCGGAGTCATCGTTTTTCATCCGAAAATTGATTTTTTGGATTGTACCCAAAATGATTCAAAATGTCAATTGGATCGTGCCTCATGTTGAATAACCACTTTTTAAACCCTCACAGTGACCAAAAGTGCCATTTTTACAGAGTTTTGCTTACTCAAAAGCTTCAATTTTGACCCGTTTCAGGCACAGAAATGACTTTAAACACACGTATTTTAGTTGAAAAAGTCATAATTCACATCCAACAGTCATTTAGAGTCAAAAGATTAAATGTTAAAATTTCATCATTATAGACCATTTTGGGAACGTTCGGCATGTCCGGAGTCATCGTTTTTCATCCGAAAATTGATTTTTTGGACTGTACCAAAAATGATTCAAAATGTCAATTGGATCGTGCCTCATGTTGAATAACCACTTTTTAAACCCTCACAGTGACCAAAATTGCCATTTTTACAGAGTTTTGCTTACTCAAAAGCTTCAATTTTGACCCGTTTCAGGCACAGAAAGGACTTTAAACACACTTATTTTAGTTGAAAAAGTCATAATGCACATCCAACAGTCATTTAGAGTCAAAAGATTAAATGTTAAAATTTCATCATTATAGACCATTTTGGGAATGTTCGACATGTCCGGAGTCATCGTTTTTCATCCTAAAATTGATTTTTTGGACTGTACCAAAAATGATTCAAAATGTCAATTGGATCGTGCCTCATGTTGAATAACCACTTTTTAAACCCTCACAGTGACCAAAAGTGCCATTTTTACAGAGTTTTCCTTACTCAAAAGCTTCAATTTTGACCCGTTTCAGGCACAGAAATGACTTTAAACACACTTATTTTAGTTGAAAAAGTCATAATTCACATCCAACAGTCATTTAGAGTCAAAAGATTAAATGTTAAAATTTCATCATTATAGACCATTTTGGGAACGTTCGACATGTCCGGAGTCATCGTTTTTCATCCGAAAATTGATTTTTTGGACTGTACCCAAAATGATTCAAAATGTCAATTGGATCGTGCCTCATGTTGAATAACCACTTTTTAAACCCTCACAGTGACCAAAAGTGCCATTTTTACAGAGTTTTGCTTACTCAAAAGCTTCAATTTTGACCCGTTTCAGGCACAGAAATGACTTTAAACAAACGTATTTTAGTTGAAAAAGTCATAATTCACATCCAACAGTCATTTAGAATCAAAAGATTAAATGTTAAAATTTCATCATTATAGACCATTTTGGGAACGTTCGGCATGTCCGGAGTCATCGTTTTTCATCCGAAAATCTATTTTTTGGACTGTACCAAAAATGATTCAAAATGTCAATTGGATCGTGCCTCATGTTGAATAACCACTTTTTAAACCCTCACAGTGACCAAAATTGCCATTTTTACAGAGTTTTGCTTACTCAAAAGCTTCAATTTTGACCCGTTTCAGGCACAGAAAGGACTTTAAACACACTTATTTTAGTTGAAAAAGTCATAATGCACATCCAACAGTCATTTAGAGTCAAAAGATTAAATGTTAAAATTTCATCATTATAGACCATTTTGGGAATGTTCGACATGTCGGGAGTCATCGTTTTTCATCCGAAAATTGATTTTTTGGACTGTACCCAAAATGATTCAAAATGTCAATTGGATCGTGCCTCATGTTGAATAACCACTTTTTAAACCCTCACAGTGACCAAAATTGCCATTTTTACAGAGTTTTGCTTACTCAAAAGCTTCAATTTTGACCCGTTTCAGGCACAGAAAGGACTTTAAACACACTTATTTTAGTTGAAAAAGTCATAATGCACATCCAACAGTCATTTAGAGTCAAAAGATTAAATGTTAAAATTTCATCATTATAGACCATTTTGGGAATGTTAGACATGTCCGGAGTCATCGTTTTTCATCCGAAAATTGATTTTTTGGACTGTACCAAAAATGATTCAAAATGTCAATTGGATCGTGCCTCATGTTGAATAACCACTTTTTAAACCCTCACAGTGACCAAAAGTGCCATTTTTACAGAGTTTTCCTTACTCAAAAGCTTCAATTTTGACCCGTTTCAGGCACAGAAATGACTTTAAACACACTTATTTTAGTTGAAAAAGTCATAATTCACATCCAACAGTCATTTAGAGTCAAAAGATTAAATGTTAAAATTTCATCATTATAGACCATTTTGGGAACGTTCGACATGTCCGGAGTCATCGTTTTTCATCTGAAAATTGATTTTTTGGACTGTACCCAAAATGATTCAAAATGTCAATTGGATCGTGCCTCATGTTGAATAACCACTTTTTAAACCCTCACAGTGACCAAAAGTGCCATTTTTACAGAGTTTTGCTTACTCAAAAGCTTCAATTTTGATCCGTTTCAGGCACAGAAATGACTTTAAAAAAACGTATTTTAGTTGAAAAAGTCATAATTCACATCCAACAGTCATTTAGAATCAAAAGATTAAATGTTAAAATTTCATCATTATAGACCATTTTGGGAACGTTCGGCATGTCCGGAGTCATCGTTTTTCATCCGAAAATTTATTTTTTGGACTGTACCAAAAATGATTCAAAATGTCAATTGGATCGTGCCTCGTGTTGAATAACCACTTTTTAAACCCTCACAGTGACCAAAATTGCCATTTTTACAGAGTTTTGCTTACTCAAAAGCTTCAATTTTGACCCGTTTCAGGCACAGAAAGGACTTTAAACACACTTATTTTAGTTGAAAAAGTCATAATGCACATCCAACAGTCATTTAGAGTCAAAAGATTAAATGTTAAAATTTCATCATTATAGACCATTTTGGGAATGTTCGACATGTCCGGAGTCATCGTTTTTCATCCGAAAATTGATTTTTTGGACTGTACCCAAAATGATTCAAAATGTCAATTGGATCGTGCCTCATGTTGAATAACCACTTTTTAAACCCTCACAGTGACCAAAAGTGCCATTTTTACAGAGTTTTGCTTACTCAAAAGCTTCAATTTTGACCCGTTTCAGGCACAGAAATGACTTTAAACACACTTATTTTAGTTGAAAAAGTCATAATTCACATCCAACAGTCATTTAGAGTCAAAAGATTAAATGTTAAAATTTCATCATTATAGACCATTTTGGGAACGTTCGACATGTCCGGAGTCATCGTTTTTCATCCGAAAATTGTTTTTTTGGACTGTACCCAAAATGATTCAAAATGTCAATTGGATCGTGCCTCATGTTGAATAACCACTTTTTAAACCCTCACAGTGACCAAAAGTGCCATTTTTACAGAGTTTTGCTTACTCAAAAGCTTCAATTTTGACCCGTTTCAGGCACAGAAATGACTTTAAACACACGTATTTTAGTTGAAAAAGTCATAATTCACATCCAACAGTCATTTAGAGTCAAAAGATTAAATGTTAAAATTTCATCATTATAGACCATTTTGGGAACGTTCGGCATGTCCGGAGTCATCGTTTTTCATCCGAAAATTGATTTTTTGGACTGTACTCAAAATGATTCAAAATGTCAATTGGATCGTGCCTCATGTTGAATAACCACTTTTTAAACCCTCACAGTGACCAAAAGTGCCATTTTTACAGAGTTTTGCTTACTCAAAAGCTTCAATTTTGACCCTTTTCAGGCACAGAAATGACTTTAAACACACTTATTTTAGTTGAAAAAGTCATATTTCACATCCAACAGTCATTTAGAGTCAAAAGATTAAATGTTAAAATTTCATCATTATAGACCATTTTGGGAACGTTCGACATGTCCGGAGTCATCGTTTTTCATCCGAAAATTGATTTTTTGGACTGTACCCAAAATGATTCAAAATGTCAATTGGATCGTGCCTCATGTTGAATAACCACTTTTAAAACCCTCACAGTGACCAAAAGTGCCATTTTTACAGAGTTTTGCTTACTCAAAAGCTTCAATTTTGACCCGTTTCAGGCACAGAAATGACTTTAAAAAAACGTATTTTAGTTGAAAAAGTCATAATTCACATCCAACAGTCATTTAGAGTCAAAAGATTAAATGTTAAAATTTCATCATTATAGACCATTTTGGGAACGTTCGGCATGTCCGGAGTCATCGTTTTTCATCCGAAAATTGATTTTTTGGACTGTACCAAAAATGATTCAAAATGTCAATTGGATCGTGCCTCATGTTGAATAACCACTTTTTAAACCCTCACAGTGACCAAAATTGCCATTTTTACAGAGTTTTCCTTACTCAAAAGCTTCAATTTTGACCCGTTTCAGGCACAGAAATGACTTTAAACACACTTATTTTAGTTGAAAAAGTCATAATTCACATCCAACAGTCATTTAGAGTCAAAAGATTAAATGTTAAATTTTCATCATTATAGACCATTTTGGGAACGTTCGGCATGTCCGGAGTCATCGTTTTTCATCCGAAAATTGATTTTTTTGACTGTACCAAAAATGATTCAAAATGTCAATTGGATCGTGCCTCATGTTGAATAACCACTTTTTAAACCCTCACAGTGACCAAAATTGCCATTTTTACAGAGTTTTCCTTACTCAAAAGCTTCAATTTTGACCGGTTTCAGGCACAGAAATGACTTTAAACACACTTATTTTAGTTGAAAAAGTCATAATTCACATCCAACAGTCATTAAGAGTCAAGAGATTAAATGTTAAAATTTCATCATTATAGACCATTTTGGGAACGTTCGACATGTCCGGAGTCATCGTTTTTCATCCGAAAATTGATTTTTTGGACTGTACCCAAAATGATTCAAAATGTCAATTGGATCGTGCCTCATGTTGAATAACCACTTTTTAAACCCTCACAGTGACCAAAAGTGCCATTTTTACAGAGTTTTGCTTACTCAAAAGCTTCAATTTTGACCCGTTTCAGGCACAGAAATGACTTTAAACACACGTATTTTAGTTGAAAAAGTCATAATTCACAGCCAACAGTCATTTAGAGTCAAAAGATTAAATGTTAAAATTTCATCATTATAGACCATTTTGGGAACGTTCTGCATGTCCGGAGTCATCGTTTTTCATCCGAAAATTGATTTTTTGGACTGTACCAAAAATGATTCAAAATGTCAATTGGATCGTGCCTCATGTTGAATAACCACTTTTTAAACCCTCACAGAGACCAAAATTGCCATTTTTACAGAGTTTTCCTTACTCAAAAGCTTCAATTTTGACCCGTTTCAGGCACAGAAATGACTTTAAACACACTTATTTTAGTTGAAAAAGTCATAATTCACATCCAACAGTCATTTAGAGTCAAAAGATTAATTGTTAAAATTTCATCATTATAGACCATTTTGGGAACGTTCGACATGTCCGGAGTCATCGTTTTTCATCCGAAAATTGATTTTTTGGACTGTACCCAAAATGATTCAAAATGTCAATTGGATCGTGCCTCATGTTGAATAACCACTTTTTAAACCCTCACAGTGACCAAAAGTGCCATTTTTACAGAGTTTTGCTTACTCAAAAGCTTCAATTTCGACCCGTTTCAGGCACAGAAATGACTTTAAACACACGTATTTTAGTTGAAAAAGTCATAATTCACATCCAACAGTCATTTAGAGTCAAAAGATTAAATGTTAAAATTTCATCATTATAGACCATTTTGGGAACGTTCGGCATGTCCGGAGTCATCGTTTTTCATCCGAAAATTGATTTTTTGGACTGTACCAAAAATGATTCAAAATGTCAATTGGATCGTGCCTCATGTTGAATAACCACTTTTTAAACCCTCACAGTGACCAAAAGTGCCATTTTTACAGAGTTTTCCTTACTCAAAAGCTTCAATTTTGACCCGTTTCAGGCACAGAAATGACTTTAAACACACTTATTTTAGTTGAAAAAGTCATAATTCACATCCAACAGTCATTTAGAGTCAAAAGATTAAATGTTAAAATTTCATCATTATAGACCATTTTGGGAACGTTCGACATGTCCGGAGTCATCGTTTTTCATCCGAAAATTGATTTTTTGGACTGTACCCAAAATGATTCAAAATGTCAATTGGATCGTGCCTCATGTTGAATAACCACTTTTTAAACCCTCACAGTGACCAAAAGTGCCATTTTTACAGAGTTTTGCTTACTCAAAAGCTTCAATTTTGACCCGTTTCAGGCACAGAAATGACTTTAAACAAACGTATTTTAGTTGAAAAAGTCATAATTCACATCCAACAGTCATTTAGAATCAAAAGATTAAATGTTAAAATTTCATCATTATAGACCATTTTGGGAACGTTCGGCATGTCCGGAGTCATCGTTTTTCATCCGAAAATTTATTTTTTGGACTGTACCAAAAATGATTCAAAATGTCAATTGGATCGTGCCTCATGTTGAATAACCACTTTTTAAACCCTCACAGTGACCAAAATTGCCATTTTTACAGAGTTTTGCTTACTCAAAAGCTTCAATTTTGACCCGTTTCAGGCACAGAAAGGACTTTAAACACACTTATTTTAGTTGAAAAAGTCATAATGCACATCCAACAGTCATTTAGAGTCAAAAGATTAAATGTTAAAATTTCATCATTATAGACCATTTTGGGAATGTTCGACATGTCGGGAATCATCGTTTTTCATCCGAAAATTGATTTTTTGGACTGTACCCAAAATGATTCAAAATGTCAATTGGATCGTGCCTCATGTTGAATAACCACTTTTTAAACCCTCACAGTGACCAAAAGTGCCATTTTTACAGAGTTTTCCTTACTCAAAAGCTTCAATTTTGACCCGTTTCAGGCACAGAAATGACTTTAAACACACTTATTTTAGTTGAAAAAGTCATAATTCACATCCAGCAGTCATTTAGAGTCAAAAGATTAAATGTTAAAATTTCATCATTATAGACCATTTTGGGAACGTTCGACATGTCCGGAGTCATCGTTTTTCATCTGAAAATTGATTTTTTGGACTGTACCCAAAATGATTCAAAATGTCAATTGGATCGTGCCTCATGTTGAATAACCACTTTTTAAACCCTCACAGTGACCAAAAGTGCCATTTTTACAGAGTTTTGCTTACTCAAAAGCTTCAATTTTGATCCGTTTCAGGCACAGAAATGACTTTAAAAAAACGTATTTTAGTTGAAAAAGTCATAATTCACATCCAACAGTCATTTAGAATCAAAAGATTAAATGTTAAAATTTCATCATTATAGACCATTTTGGGAACGTTCGGCATGTCCGGAGTCATCGTTTTTCATCCGAAAATTTATTTTTTGGACTGTACCAAAAATGATTCAAAATGTCAATTGGATCGTGCCTCGTGTTGAATAACCACTTTTTAAACCCTCACAGTGACCAAAATTGCCATTTTTACAGAGTTTTGCTTACTCAAAAGCTTCAATTTTGACCCGTTTCAGGCACAGAAAGGACTTTAAACACACTTATTTTAGTTGAAAAAGTCATAATGCACATCCAACAGTCATTTAGAGTCAAAAGATTAAATGTTAAAATTTCATCATTATAGACCATTTTGGGAATGTTCGACATGTCCGGAGTCATCGTTTTTCATCCGAAAATTGATTTTTTGGACTGTACCCAAAATGATTCAAAATGTCAATTGGATCGTGCCTCATGTTGAATAACCACTTTTTAAACCCTCACAGTGACCAAAAGTGCCATTTTTACAGAGTTTTGCTTACTCAAAAGCTTCAATTTTGACCCGTTTCAGGCACAGAAATGACTTTAAACACACTTATTTTAGTTGAAAAAGTCATAATTCACATCCAACAGTCATTTAGAGTCAAAAGATTAAATGTTAAAATTTCATCATTATAGACCATTTTGGGAACGTTCGACATGTCCGGAGTCATCGTTTTTCATCCGAAAATTGTTTTTTTGGACTGTACCCAAAATGATTCAAAATGTCAATTGGATCGTGCCTCATGTTGAATAACCACTTTTTAAACCCTCACAGTGACCAAAAGTGCCATTTTTACAGAGTTTTGCTTACTCAAAAGCTTCAATTTTGACCCGTTTCAGGCACAGAAATGACTTTAAACACACGTATTTTAGTTGAAAAAGTCATAATTCACATCCAACAGTCATTTAGAGTCAAAAGATTAAATGTTAAAATTTCATCATTATAGACCATTTTGGGAACGTTCGGCATGTCCGGAGTCATCGTTTTTCATCCGAAAATTGATTTTTTGGACTGTACCCAAAATGATTCAAAATGTCAATTGGATCGTGCCTCATGTTGAATAACCACTTTTAAAACCCTCACAGTGACCAAAAGTGCCATTTTTACAGAGTTTTTTCTTACTCAAAAGCTTCAATTTTGACCCGTTTCAGGCACAGAAATGACTTTAAAAAAACGTATTTTAGTTGAAAAAGTCATAATTCACATCCAACAGTCATTTAGAGTCAAAAGATTAAATGTTAAAATTTCATCATTATAGACCATTTTGGGAACGTTCGGCATGTCCGGAGTCATCGTTTTTCATCCGAAAATTGATTTTTTGGACTGTACCAAAAATGATTCAAAATGTCAATTGGATCGTGCCTCATGTTGAATAACCACTTTTTAAACCCTCACAGTGACCAAAATTGCCATTTTTACAGAGTTTTCCTTACTCAAAAGCTTCAATTTTGACCCGTTTCAGGCACAGAAATGACTTTAAACACACTTATTTTAGTTGAAAAAGTCATCATTCACATCCAACAGTCATTTAGAGTCAAAAGATTAAATGTTAAATTTTCATCATTATAGACCATTTTGGGAACGTTCGGCATGTCCGGAGTCATCGTTTTTCATCCGAAAATTGATTTTTTTGACTGTACCAAAAATGATTCAAAATGTCAATTGGATCGTGCCTCATGTTGAATAACCACTTTTTAAACCCTCACAGTGACCAAAATTGCCATTTTTACAGAGTTTTCCTTACTCAAAAGCTTCAATTTTGACCGGTTTCAGGCACAGAAATGACTTTAAACACACTTATTTTAGTTGAAAAAGTCATAATTCACATCCAACAGTCATTAAGAGTCAAGAGATTAAATGTTAAAATTTCATCATTATAGACCATTTTGGGAACGTTCGACATGTCCGGAGTCATCGTTTTTCATCCGAAAATTGATTTTTTGGACTGTACCCAAAATGATTCAAAATGTCAATTGGATCGTGCCTCATGTTGAATAACCACTTTTTAAACCCTCACAGTGACCAAAAGTGCCATTTTTACAGAGTTTTGCTTACTCAAAAGCTTCAATTTTGACCCGTTTCAGGCACAGAAATGACTTTAAACACACGTATTTTAGTTGAAAAAGTCATAATTCACAGCCAACAGTCATTTAGAGTCAAAAGATTAAATGTTAAAATTTCATCATTATAGACCATTTTGGGAACGTTCTGCATGTCCGGAGTCATCGTTTTTCATCCGAAAATTGATTTTTTGGACTGTACCAAAAATGATTCAAAATGTCAATTGGATCGTGCCTCATGTTGAATAACCACTTTTTAAACCCTCACAGAGACCAAAATTGCCATTTTTACAGAGTTTTCCTTACTCAAAAGCTTCAATTTTGACCCGTTTCAGGCACAGAAATGACTTTAAACACACTTATTTTAGTTGAAAAAGTCATAATTCACATCCAACAGTCATTTAGAGTCAAAAGATTAAATGTTAAATTTTCATAATTATAGACCATTTTGGGAACGTTCGGCATGTCCGGAGTCATCGTTTTTCATCCGAAAATTGATTTTTTGGACTGTACCAAAAATGATTCAAAATGTCAATTGGATCGTGCCTCATGTTGAATAACCACTTTTTAAACCCTCACAGTGACCAAAATTGCCATTTTTACAGAGTTTTCCTTACTCAAAAGCTTCAATTTTGACCCGTTTCAGGCACAGAAATGACTTTAAACACACTTATTTTAGTTGAAAAAGTCATAATTCACATCCAACAGTCATTAAGAGTCAAGAGATTAAATGTTAAAATTTCATCATTATAGACCATTTTGGGAACGTTCGACATGTCCGGAGTCATCGTTTTTCATCCGAAAATTGATTTTTTGGACTGTACCCAAAATGATTCAAAATGTCAATTGGATCGTGCCTCATGTTGAATAACCACTTTTTAAACCCTCACAGTGACCAAAAGTGCCATTTTTACAGAGTTTTGCGTACTCAAAAGCTTCAATTTTGACCCGTTTCAGGCACAGAAATGACTTTAAACACACGTATTTTAGTTGAAAAAGTCATAATTCACATCCAACAGTCATTTAGAGTCAAAAGATTAAATGTTAAAATTTCATCATTATAGACCATTTTGGGAACGTTCTGCATGTCCGGAGTCATCGTTTTTCATCCGAAAATTGATTTTTTGGACTGTACCCAAAATGATTCAAAATGTCAATTGGATCGTGCCTCATGTTGAATAACCACTTTTTAAACCCTCACAGTGACCAAAAGTGCCATTTTTACAGAGTTTTGCTTACTCAAAAGCTTCAATTTTGACCCGTTTCAGGCACAGAAATGACTTTAAACACACGTATTTTAGTTGAAAAAGTCATAATTCACATCCAACAGTCATTTAGAGTCAAAAGATTAAATGTTAAAATTTCATCATTATAGACCATTTTGGGAACGTTCGGCATGTCCGGAGTCATCGTTTTTCATCCGAAAATTGATTTTTTGGACTGTACCAAAAATGATTCAAAATGTCAATTGGATCGTGCCTCATGTTGAATAACCACTTTTTAAACCCTCACAGTGACCAAAATTGCCATTTTTACAGAGTTTTGCTTACTCAAAAGCTTCAATTTTGACCCGTTTCAGGCACAGAAATGACTTTAAACACACTTATTTTAGTTGAAAAAGTCATAATTCACATCCAACAGTCATTTAGAGTCAAAAGATTAAATGTTAAAATTTCATCATTATAGACCATTTTGGGAACGTTCGACATGTCCGGAGTCATCGTTTTTCATCTGAAAATTGATTTTTTGGACTGTACCCAAAATGATTCAAAATGTCAATTGGATCGTGCCTCATGTTGAATAACCACTTTTTAAACCCTCACAGTGACCAAAGTTGCCATTTTTACAGAGTTTTCCTTACTCAAAAGCTTCAATTTTGACCCGTTTCAGGCACAGAAATGACTTTAAACACACTTATTTTAGTTGAAAAAGTCATAATTCACATCCAACAGTCATTAAGAGTCAAGAGATTAAATGTTAAAATTTCATCATTATAGACCATTTTGGGAACGTTCGACATGTCCGGAGTCATCGTTTTTCATCCGAAAATTGTTTTTTTGGACTGTACCCAAAATGATTGAAAATGTCAATTGGATCGTGCCTCATGTTGAATAACCACTTTTTAAACCCTCACAGTGACCAAAAGTGCCATTTTTACAGAGTTTTGCTTACTCAAAAGCTTCAATTTTGACCCGTTTCAGGCACAGAAATGACTTTAAACACATGTATTTTAGTTGAAAAAGTCATAATTCACATCCAACAGTCATTTAGAGTCAAAAGATTAAATGTTAAAATGTCATCATTATAGACCATTTTGGGAACGTTCTGCATGTCCGGAGTCATCGTTTTTCATCCGAAAATTGATTTTTTGGACTGTACCAAAAATGATTCAAAATGTCAATTGGATCGTGCCTCATGTTGAATAACCACTTTTTAAACCCTCACAGTGACCAAAATTGCCATTTTTACAGAGTTTTGCTTACTCAAAAGCTTCAATTTTGACCCGTTTCAGGCACAGAAAGGACTTTAAACACACTTATTTTAGTTGAAAAAGTCATAATGCACATCCAACAGTCATTTAGAGTCAAAAGATTAAATGTTAAAATTTCATCATTATAGACCATTTTGGGAATGTTCGACATGTCCGGAGTCATCGTTTTTCATCCTAAAATTGATTTTTTGGACTGTACCAAAAATGATTCAAAATGTCAATTGGATCGTGCCTCATGTTGAATAACCACTTTTTAAACCCTCACAGTGACCAAAAGTGCCATTTTTACAGAGTTTTCCTTACTCAAAAGCTTCAATTTTGACCCGTTTCAGGCACAGAAATGACTTTAAACACACTTATTTTAGTTGAAAAAGTCATAATTCACATCCAACAGTCATTTAGAGTCAAAAGATTAAATGTTAAAATTTCATCATTATAGACCATTTTGGGAACGTTCGACATGTCCGGAGTCATCGTTTTTCATCCGAAAACTGATTTTTTGGACTGTACCCAAAATGATTCAAAATGTCAATTGGATCGTGCCTCATGTTGAATAACCACTTTTTAAACCCTCACAGTGACCAAAAGTGCCATTTTTACAGAGTTTTGCTTACTCAAAAGCTTCAATTTTGACCCGTTTCAGGCACAGAAATGACTTTAAACAAACGTATTTTAGTTGAAAAAGTCATAATTCACATCCAACAGTCATTTAGAATCAAAAGATTAAATGTTAAAATTTCATCATTATAGACCATTTTGGGAACGTTCGGCATGTCCGGAGTCATCGTTTTTCATCCGAAAATTTATTTTTTGGACTGTACCAAAAATGATTCAAAATGTCAATTGGATCGTGCCTCATGTTGAATAACCACTTTTTAAACCCTCACAGTGACCAAAATTGCCATTTTTACAGAGTTTTGCTTACTCAAAAGCTTCAATTTTGACCCGTTTCAGGCACAGAAAGGACTTTAAACACACTTATTTTAGTTGAAAAAGTCATAATGCACATCCAACAGTCATTTAGAGTCAAAAGATTAAATGTTAAAATTTCATCATTATAGACCATTTTGGGAATGTTCGACATGTCGGGAGTCATCGTTTTTCATCCGAAAATTGATTTTTTGGACTGTACCCAAAATGATTCAAAATGTCAATTGGATCGTGCCTCATGTTGAATAACCACTTTTTAAACCCTCACAGTGACCAAAATTGCCATTTTTACAGAGTTTTGCTTACTCAAAAGCTTCAATTTTGACCCGTTTCAGGCACAGAAAGGACTTTAAACACACTTATTTTAGTTGAAAAAGTCATAATGCACATCCAACAGTCATTTAGAGTCAAAAGATTAAATGTTAAAATTTCATCATTATAGACCATTTTGGGAATGTTAGACATGTCCGGAGTCATCGTTTTTCATCCGAAAATTGATTTTTTGGACTGTACCAAAAATGATTCAAAATGTCAATTGGATCGTGCCTCATGTTGAATAACCACTTTTTAAACCCTCACAGTGACCAAAAGTGCCATTTTTACAGAGTTTTCCTTACTCAAAAGCTTCAATTTTGACCCGTTTCAGGCACAGAAATGACTTTAAACACACTTATTTTAGTTGAAAAAGTCATAATTCACATCCAACAGTCATTTAGAGTCAAAAGATTAAATGTTAAAATTTCATCATTATAGACCATTTTGGGAACGTTCGACATGTCCGGAGTCATCGTTTTTCATCTGAAAATTGATTTTTTGGACTGTACCCAAAATGATTCAAAATGTCAATTGGATCGTGCCTCATGTTGAATAACCACTTTTTAAACCCTCACAGTGACCAAAAGTGCCATTTTTACAGAGTTTTGCTTACTCAAAAGCTTCAATTTTGATCCGTTTCAGGCACAGAAATGACTTTAAAAAAACGTATTTTAGTTGAAAAAGTCATAATTCACATCCAACAGTCATTTAGAATCAAAAGATTAAATGTTAAAATTTCATCATTATAGACCATTTTGGGAACGTTCGGCATGTCCGGAGTCATCGTTTTTCATCCGAAAATTTATTTTTTGGACTGTACCAAAAATGATTCAAAATGTCAATTGGATCGTGCCTCTTGTTGAATAACCACTTTTTAAACCCTCACAGTGACCAAAATTGCCATTTTTACAGAGTTTTGCTTACTCAAAAGCTTCAATTTTGACCCGTTTCAGGCACAGAAAGGACTTTAAACACACTTATTTTAGTTGAAAAAGTCATAATGCACATCCAACAGTCATTTAGAGTCAAAAGATTAAATGTTAAAATTTCATCATTATAGACCATTTTGGGAATGTTCGACATGTCCGGAGTCATCGTTTTTCATCCGAAAATTGATTTTTTGGACTGTACCCAAAATGATTCAAAATGTCAATTGGATCGTGCCTCATGTTGAATAACCACTTTTTAAACCCTCACAGTGACCAAAAGTGCCATTTTTACAGAGTTTTGCTTACTCAAAAGCTTCAATTTTGACCCGTTTCAGGCACAGAAATGACTTTAAACACACTTATTTTAGTTGAAAAAGTCATAATTCACATCCAACAGTCATTTAGAGTCAAAAGATTAAATGTTAAAATTTCATCATTATAGACCATTTTGGGAACGTTCGACATGTCCGGAGTCATCGTTTTTCATCCGAAAATTGTTTTTTTGGACTGTACCCAAAATGATTCAAAATGTCAATTGGATCGTGCCTCATGTTGAATAACCACTTTTTAAACCCTCACAGTGACCAAAAGTGCCATTTTTACAGAGTTTTGCTTACTCAAAAGCTTCAATTTTGACCCGTTTCAGGCACAGAAATGACTTTAAACACACGTATTTTAGTTGAAAAAGTCATAATTCACATCCAACAGTCATTTAGAGTCAAAAGATTAAATGTTAAAATTTCATCATTATAGACCATTTTGGGAACGTTCGGCATGTCCGGAGTCATCGTTTTTCATCCGAAAATTGATTTTTTGGACTGTACTCAAAATGATTCAAAATGTCAATTGGATCGTGCCTCATGTTGAATAACCACTTTTTAAACCCTCACAGTGACCAAAAGTGCCATTTTTACAGAGTTTTGCTTACTCAAAAGCTTCAATTTTGACCCGTTTCAGGCACAGAAATGACTTTAAACACACTTATTTTAGTTGAAAAAGTCATATTTCACATCCAACAGTCATTTAGAGTCAAAAGATTAAATGTTAAAATTTCATCATTATAGACCATTTTGGGAACGTTCGACATGTCCGGAGTCATCGTTTTTCATCCGAAAATTGATTTTTTGGACTGTACCCAAAATGATTCAAAATGTCAATTGGATCGTGCCTCATGTTGAATAACCACTTTTAAAACCCTCACAGTGACCAAAAGTGCCATTTTTACAGAGTTTTGCTTACTCAAAAGCTTCAATTTTGACCCGTTTCAGGCACAGAAATGACTTTAAAAAAACGTATTTTAGTTGAAAAAGTCATAATTCACATCCAACAGTCATTTAGAGTCAAAAGATTAAATGTTAAAATTTCATCATTATAGACCATTTTGGGAACGTTCGGCATGTCCGGAGTCATCGTTTTTCATCCGAAAATTGATTTTTTGGACTGTACCAAAAATGATTCAAAATGTCAATTGGATCGTGCCTCATGTTGAATAACCACTTTTTAAACCCTCACAGTGACCAAAATTGCCATTTTTACAGAGTTTTGCTTACTCAAAAGCTTCAATTTTGACCCGTTTCAGGCACAGAAAGGACTTTAAACACACTTATTTTAGTTGAAAAAGTCATAATGCACATCCAACAGTCATTTAGAGTCAAAAGATTAAATGTTAAAATTTCATCATTATAGACCATTTTGGGAACGTTCGACATGTCCGGAGTCATCGTTTTTCATCCGAAAATTGATTTTTTGGACTGTACCCAAAATGATTCAAAATGTCAATTGGATCGTGCCTCATGTTGAATAACCACTTTTTAAACCCTCACAGTGACCAAAAGTGCCATTTTTACAGAGTTTTGCTTACTCAAAAGCTTCAATTTTGACCCGTTTCAGGCACAGAAATGACTTTAAACACACTTATTTTAGTTGAAAAAGTCATAATTCACATCCAACAGTCATTTAGAGTCAAAAGATTAAATGTTAAAATTTCATCATTATAGACCATTTTGGGAAAGTTCGACATGTCCGGAGTCATCGTTTTTCATCCGAAAATTGATTTTTTGGACTACCCAAAATGATTCAAAATGTCAATTGGATCGTGCCTCATGTTGAATAACCACTTTTTAAACCCTCACAGTGACCAAAAGTGCCATTTTTACAGAGTTTTGCTTACTCAAAAGCTTCAATTTTGACCCGTTTCAGGCACAGAAATGACTTTAAACACACTTATTTTAGTTGAAAAAGTCATAATTCACATCCAACAGTCATTTAGAGTCAAAAGATTAAATGTTAAAATTTCATCATTATAGACCATTTTGGGAACGTTCGGCATGTCCGGAGTCATCGTTTTTCATCCGAAAATTGATTTTTTGGACTGTACTCAAAATGATTCAAAATGTCAATTGGATCGTGCCTCATGTTGAATAACCACTTTTTAAACCCTCACAGTGACCAAAAGTGCCATTTTTACAGAGTTTTGCTTACTCAAAAGCTTCAATTTTGACCCGTTTCAGGCACAGAAATGACTTTAAACACACTTATTTTAGTTGAAAAAGTCATATTTCACATCCAACAGTCATTTAGAGTCAAAAGATTAAATGTTAAAATTTCATCATTATAGACCATTTTGGGAACGTTCGACATGTCCGGAGTCATCGTTTTTCATCCGAAAATTGATTTTTTGGACTGTACCCAAAATGATTCAAAATGTCAATTGGATCGTGCCTCATGTTGAATAACCACTTTTAAAACCCTCACAGTGACCAAAAGTGCCATTTTTACAGAGTTTTGCTTACTCAAAAGCTTCAATTTTGACCCGTTTCAGGCACAGAAATGACTTTAAAAAAACGTATTTTAGTTGAAAAAGTCATAATTCACATCCAACAGTCATTTAGAGTCAAAAGATTAAATGTTAAAATTTCATCATTATAGACCATTTTGGGAACGTTCGGCATGTCCGGAGTCATCGTTTTTCATCCGAAAATTGATTTTTTGGACTGTACCAAAAATGATTCAAAATGTCAATTGGATCGTGCCTCATGTTGAATAACCACTTTTTAAACCCTCACAGTGACCAAAATTGCCATTTTTACAGAGTTTTGCTTACTCAAAAGCTTCAATTTTGACCCGTTTCAGGCACAGAAAGGACTTTAAACACACTTATTTTAGTTGAAAAAGTCATAATGCACATCCAACAGTCATTTAGAGTCAAAAGATTAAATGTTAAAATTTCATCATTATAGACCATTTTGGGAACGTTCGACATGTCCGGAGTCATCGTTTTTCATCCGAAAATTGATTTTTTGGACTGTACCCAAAATGATTCAAAATGTCAATTGGATCGTGCCTCATGTTGAATAACCACTTTTTAAACCCTCACAGTGACCAAAAGTGCCATTTTTACAGAGTTTTGCTTACTCAAAAGCTTCAATTTTGACCCGTTTCAGGCACAGAAATGACTTTAAACACACTTATTTTAGTTGAAAAAGTCATAATTCACATCCAACAGTCATTTAGAGTCAAAAGATTAAATGTTAAAATTTCATCATTATAGACCATTTTGGGAAAGTTCGACATGTCCGGAGTCATCGTTTTTCATCCGAAAATTGATTTTTTGGACTACCCAAAATGATTCAAAATGTCAATTGGATCGTGCCTCATGTTGAATAACCACTTTTTAAACCCTCACAGTGACCAAAAGTGCCATTTTTACAGAGTTTTGCTTACTCAAAAGCTTCAATTTTGACCCGTTTCAGGCACAGAAATGACTTTAAACACACTTATTTTAGTTGAAAAAGTCATAATTCACATCCAACAGTCATTTAGAGTCAAAAGATTAAATGTTAAAATTTCATCATTATAGACCATTTTGGGAACGTTCGGCATGTCCGGAGTCATCGTTTTTCATCCGAAAATCGATTTTTTGGACTGTACCAAAAATGATTCAAAATGTCAATTGGATCGTGCCTTATGTTGAATAACCACTTTTTAAACCCTCACAGTGACCAAAATTGCCATTTTTACAGAGTTTTCCTTACTCCAAAGCTTCAATTTTGAGCCGTTTCAGGCACAGAAATGACTTTAAACACACTTATTTTAGTTGAAAAAGTCATAATTCACATCCAACAGTCATTTAGAGTCAAAAGATTAAATGTTAAAATTTCATCATTATAGACCATTTTGGGAACGTTCGACATGTCCGGAGTCATCGTTTTTCATCTGAAAATGGATTTTTTGGACTGTACCCGAAATGATTCAAAATGTCAATTGGATCGTGCCTCATGTTGAATAACCACTTTTTAAACCCTCACAGTGACCAAAATTACCATTTTTACAGAGTTTTCCTTACTCAAAAGCTTCGATTTTGACCCGTTTCAGGCACAGAAATGACTTTAAACACACTTATTTTAGTTGAAAAAGTCATAATTCACATCCAACAGTCATTTAGAGTCAAAAGATTAAATGTTAAAATTTCATCATTATAGACCATTTTGGGAACGTTCGACATGTCCGGAGTCATCGTTTTTCATCCGAAAATTGATTTTTTGGACTGTACCCAAAATGATTCAAAATGTCAATTGGATCGTGCCTCATGTTGAATAACCACTTTTTAAACCCTCACAGTGACCAAAAGTGCCATTTTTACAGAGTTTTGCTTACTCAAAAGCTTCAATTTTGACCCGTTTCAGGCACAGAAATTACTTTAAACACACATATTTTAGTTGAAAAAGTCATAATTCACATCCAACAGTCATTTAGAGTCAAAAGATTAAATGTTAAAATTTCATCATTATAGACCATTTTGGGAACGTTCGGCATGTCCGGAGTCATCGTTTTTCATCCCAAAATTGATTTTGTGGACTGTACCAAAAATGATTCAAAATGTCAATTGGATCGTGCCTCATGTTGAATAACCACTTTTTAAACCCTCACAGTGACCAAAATTGCCATTTTTACAGAGTTTTGCTTACTCAAAAGCTTCAATTTTGACCCGTTTCAGGCACAGAAAGGACTTTAAACACACTTATTTTAGTTGAAAAAGTCATAATTCACATCCAACAGTCATTAAGAGTCAAAAGATTAAATGTTAAAATTTCATCATTATAGACCATTTTGGGAACGTTCGACATGTCCGGAGTCATCGTTTTTCATCCGAAAATTGATTTTTTGGACTGTACCCAAAATGATTCAAAATGTCAATTGGATCATGCCTCATGTTGAATACCCACTTTTTAAACCCTCACAGTGGCCAAAAGTGCCATTTTTACAGAGTTTTGCTTACTCAAAAGCTTCAATTTTGACCCGTTTCAGGCACAGAAATGACTTTAAACACACTTATTTTAGTTGAAAAAGTCATAATTCACATCCAACAGTCATTTAGAGTCAAAAGATTAAATGTTAAAATTTCATCATTATAGACCATTTTGGGAACGTTCTGCATGTCCGGAGTCATCGTTTTTCATCCGAAAATTGATTTTTTGGACTGTACCAAAAATGATTCAAAATGTCAATTGGATCGTGCCTCATGTTGAATAACCACTTTTTAAACCCTCACAGTGACCAAAAGTGCCATTTTTACAGAGTTTTCCTTACTCAAAAGCTTCAATTTTGACCCGTTTCAGGCACAGAAATGACTTTAAACACACTTATTTTAGTTGAAAAAGTCATAATTCACATCCAACAGTCATTTAGAGTCAAAAGATTAAATGTTAAAATTTCATCATTATAGACCATTTTGGGAACGTTCGACATGTCCGGAGTCATCGTTTTTCATCCGAAAATTGATTTTTTGGACTGTACCCAAAATGATTCAAAATGTCAATTGGATCGTGCCTCATGTTGAATAACCACTTTTTAAACCCTCACAGTGACGAAAAGTGCCATTTTTACAGAGTTTTGCTTACTCAAAAGCTTCAATTTTGACCCGTTTCAGGCACAGAAATGACTTTAAAAAAACGTATTTTAGTTGAAAAAGTCATAATTCACATCCAACAGTCATTTAGAGTCAAAAGATTAAATGTTAAAATTTCATCATTATAGACCATTTTGGGAACGTTCGGCATGTCCGGAGTCATCGTTTTTCATCCGAAAATTGATTTTTTGGACTGTACCAAAAATGATTCAAAATGTCAATTGGATCGTGCCTCATGTTGAATAACCACTTTTTAAACCCTCACAGTGACCAAAATTGCCATTTTTACAGAGTTTTGCTTACTCAAAAGCTTCAATTTTGACCCGTTTCAGGCACAGAAAGGACTTTAAACACACTTATTTTAGTTGAAAAAGTCATAATTCACATCCAACAGTCATTTAGAGTCAAAAGATTAAATGTTAAAATTTCATCATTATAGACCATTTTGGGAACGTTCGACATGTCCGGAGTCATCGTTTTTCTTCCGAAAATTGATTTTTTGGACTGTACCCAAAATGATTCAAAATGTCAATTGGATCGTGCCTCATGTTGAATAACCACTTTTTAAACCCTCACAGTGACCAAAAGTGCCATTTTTACAGAGTTTTGCTTACTCAAAAGCTTCAATTTTGACCCGTTTCAGGCACAGAAATGACTTTAAACACACTTATTTTTGTTGAAAAAGTCATAATGCACATCCAACAGTCATTTAGAGTCAAAAGATTAAATGTTAAAATTTCATCATTATAGACCATTTTGGGAACGTTCGACATGTCCGGAGTCATCGTTTTTCATCCGAAAATTGATTTTTTGGACTGTACCCAAAATGATTCAAAATGTCAATTGGATCGTGCCTCATGTTGAATAACCACTTTTTAAACCCTCACAGTGACCAAAATTGCCATTTTTACAGAGTTTTCCTTACTCAAAAGCTTCAATTTTGACCCGTTTCAGGCACAGAAATGACTTTAAACACACTTATTTTAGTTGAAAAAGTCATAATTCACATCCAACAGTCATTTAGAGTCAAAAGAATAAATGTTAAAATTTCATCATTATAGACCATTTTGGGAACGTTGGACATGTCCGGAGTCATCGTTTTTCATCTGAAAATTGATTTTTGGACTGTACCCAAAATGATTCAAAATGTCAATTGGATCGTGCCTCATGTTGAATAACCACTTTTTAAACCCTCACAGTGACCAAAATTGCCATTTTTACAGAGTTTTCCTTACTCAAAAGCTTCAATTTTGACCCGTTTCAGGCACAGAAATGACTTTAAACACACTTATTTTAGTTGAAAAAGTCATAATTCACATCCAACAGTCATTTAGAGTCAAAAGAATAAATGTTAAAATTTCATCATTATAGACCATTTTGGGAACGTTCGGCATGTCCGGAGTCATCGTTTTTCATCCGAAGATTTATTTTTTGGACTGTACCAAAAATGACTCAAAATGTCAATTGGATCGTGCCTCATGTTGAATAACCACTTTTTAAACCCTCACAGTGACCAAAATTGCCATTTTTACAGAGTTTTCCTTACTCAAAAGCTTCAATTTTGACCCGTTTCAGGCACAGAAATGACTTTAAACACACTTATTTTAGTTGAAAAAGTCATAATTCACATCCAACAGTCATTTAGAGTCAAAAGATTAAATGTTAAAATTTCATCATTATAGACCATTTTGGGAACGTTCGACATGTCCGGAGTCATCGTTTTTCATCCGAAAATTGATTTTTTGGACTGTACCCAAAATGATTCAAAATGTCAATTGGATCGTGCCTCATGTTGAATAACCACTTTTTAAACCCTCACAGTGACCAAAAGTGCCATTTTTACAGAGTTTTGCTTACTCAAAAGCTTCAATTTTGACCCGTTTCAGGCACAGAAATGACTTTAAACACACTTATTTTAGTTGAAAAAGTCATAATTCACATCCAACAGTCATTTAGAGTCAAAAGATTAAATGTTAAAATGTCATCATTATAGACCATTTTGGGAACGTTCGGCATGTCCGGAGTCATCGTTTTTCATCCCAAAATTGATTTTGTGGACTGTACCAAAAATGATTCAAAATGTCAATTGGATCGTGCCTCATGTTGAATAACCACTTTTTAAACCCTCACAGTGACCAAAATTGCCATTTTTACAGAGTTTTGCTTACTCAAAAGCTTCAATTTTGACCCGTTTCAGGCACAGAAAGGACTTTAAACACACTTATTTTAGTTGAAAAAGTCATAATTCACATCCAACAGTCATTAAGAGTCAAAAGATTAAATGTTAAAATTTCATCATTATAGACCATTTTGGGAACGTTCGACATGTCCGGAGTCATCGTTTTTCATCCGAAAATTGATTTTTTGGACTGTACCCAAAATGATTCAAAATGTCAATTGGATCATGCCTCATGTTGAATAACCACTTTTTAAACCCTCACAGTGGCCAAAAGTGCCATTTTTACAGAGTTTTGCTTACTCAAAAGCTTCAATTTTGACCCGTTTCAGGCACAGAAATGACTTTAAACACACTTATTTTAGTTGAAAAAGTCATAATTCACATCCAACAGTCATTTAGAGTCAAAAGATTAAATGTTAAAATTTCATCATTATAGACCATTTTGGGAACGTTCTGCATGTCCGGAGTCATCGTTTTTCATCCGAAAATTGATTTTTTGGACTGTACCAAAAATGATTCAAAATGTCAATTGGATCGTGCCTCATGTTGAATAACCACTTTTTAAACCCTCACAGTGACCAAAAGTGCCATTTTTACAGAGTTTTCCTTACTCAAAAGCTTCAATTTTGACCCGTTTCAGGCACAGAAATGACTTTAAACACACTTATTTTAGTTGAAAAAGTCATAATTCACATCCAACAGTCATTTAGAGTCAAAAGATTAAATGTTAAAATTTCATCATTATAGACCATTTTGGGAACGTTCGACATGTCCGGAGTCATCGTTTTTCATCCGAAAATTGATTTTTTGGACTGTACCAAAAATGATTCAAAATGTCAATTGGATCGTGCCTCATGTTGAATAACCACTTTTTAAACCCTCACAGTGACCAAAAGTGCCATTTTTACAGAGTTTTCCTTACTCAAAAGCTTCAATTTTGACCCGTTTCAGGCACAGAAATGACTTTAAACACACTTATTTTAGTTGAAAAAGTCATAATTCACATCCAACAGTCATTTAGAGTCAAAAGATTAAATGTTAAAATTTCATCATTATAGACCATTTTGGGAACGTTCGACATGTCCGGAGTCATCGTTTTTCATCCGAAAATTGATTTTTTGGACTGTACCCAAAATGATTCAAAATGTCAATTGGATCGTGCCTCATGTTGAATAACCACTTTTTAAACCCTCACAGTGACCAAAAGTGCCATTTTTACAGAGTTTTGCTTACTCAAAAGCTTCAATTTTGACCCGTTTCAGGCACAGAAATGACTTTAAACACACTTATTTTAGTTGAAAAAGTCATAATTCACATCCAACAGTCATTTAGAGTCAAAAGATTAAATGTTAAAATTTCATCATTATAGACCATTTTGGGAACGTTGGACATGTCCGGAGTCATCGTTTTTCATCTGAAAATTGATTTTTTGGACTGTACCCAAAATGATTCAAAATGTCAATTGGATCGTGCCTCATGTTGAATAACCACTTTTTAAACCCTCACAGTGACCAAAATTGCCATTTTTACAGAGTTTTCCTTACTCAAAAGCTTCAATTTTGACCCGTTTCAGGCACAGAAATGACTTTAAACACACTTATTTTAGTTGAAAAAGTCATAATTCACATCCAACAGTCATTTAGAGTCAAAAGATTAAATGTTAAAATTTCATCATTATAGACCATTTTGGGAACGTTCGACATGTCCGGAGTCATCGTTTTTCATCCGAAAATTGATTTTTTGGACTGTACCCAAAATGATTCAAAATGTCAATTGGATCGTGCCTCATGTTGAATAACCACTTTTTAAACCCTCACAGTGACCAAAAGTGCCATTTTTACAGAGTTTTGCTTACTCAAAAGCTTCAATTTTGACCCGTTTCAGGCACAGAAATGACTTTAAACACACTTATTTTAGTTGAAAAAGTCATAATTCACATCCAACAGTCATTTAGAGTCAAAAGATTAAATGTTAAAATGTCATCATTATAGACCATTTTGGGAACGTTCGGCATGTCCGGAGTCATCGTTTTTCATCCCAAAATTGATTTTGTGGACTGTACCAAAAATGATTCAAAATGTCAATTGGATCGTGCCTCATGTTGAATAACCACTTTTTAAACCCTCACAGTGACCAAAATTGCCATTTTTACAGAGTTTTCCTTACTCAAAAGCTTCAATTTTGACCCGTTTCAGGCACAGAAATGACTTTAAACACACTTATTTTAGTTGAAAAAGTCATAATTCACATCCAACAGTCATTTAGAGTCAAAAGATTAAATGTTAAAATTTCATCATTATAGACCATTTTGGGAACGTTGGACATGTCCGGAGTCATCGTTTTTCATCTGAAAATTGATTTTTTGGACTGTACCCAAAATGATTCAAAATGTCAATTGGATCGTGCCTCATGTTGAATAACCACTTTTTAAACCCTCACAGTGACCAAAATTGCCATTTTTACAGAGTTTTCCTTACTCAAAAGCTTCAATTTTGACCCGTTTCAGGCACAGAAATGACTTTAAACACACTTATTTTAGTTGAAAAAGTCATAATTCACATCCAACAGTCATTTAGAGTCAAAAGATTAAATGTTAAAATTTCATCATTATAGACCATTTTGGGAACGTTCGACATGTCCGGAGTCATCGTTTTTCATCCGAAAATTGATTTTTTGGACTGTACCCAAAATGATTCAAAATGTCAATTGGATCGTGCCTCATGTTGAATAACCACTTTTTAAACCCTCACAGTGACCAAAAGTGCCATTTTTACAGAGTTTTGCTTACTCAAAAGCTTCAATTTTGACCCGTTTCAGGCACAGAAATGACTTTAAACACACTTATTTTAGTTGAAAAAGTCATAATTCACATCCAACAGTCATTTAGAGTCAAAAGATTAAATGTTAAAATGTCATCATTATAGACCATTTTGGGAACGTTCGGCATGTCCGGAGTCATCGTTTTTCATCCCAAAATTGATTTTGTGGACTGTACCAAAAATGATTCAAAATGTCAATTGGATCGTGCCTCATGTTGAATAACCACTTTTTAAACCCTCACAGTGACCAAAATTGCCATTTTTACAGAGTTTTGCTTACTCAAAAGCTTCAATTTTGACCCGTTTCAGGCACAGAAAGGACTTTAAACACACTTATTTTAGTTGAAAAAGTCATAATTCACATCCAACAGTCATTAAGAGTCAAAAGATTAAATGTTAAAATTTCATCATTATAGACCATTTTGGGAACGTTCGACATGTCCGGAGTCATCGTTTTTCATCCGAAAATTGATTTTTTGGACTGTACCCAAAATGATTCAAAATGTCAATTGGATCATGCCTCATGTTGAATAACCACTTTTTAAACCCTCACAGTGGCCAAAAGTGCCATTTTTACAGAGTTTTGCTTACTCAAAAGCTTCAATTTTGACCCGTTTCAGGCACAGAAATGACTTTAAACACACTTATTTTAGTTGAAAAAGTCATAATTCACATCCAACAGTCATTTAGAGTCAAAAGATTAAATGTTAAAATTTCATCATTATAGACCATTTTGGGAACGTTCTGCATGTCCGGAGTCATCGTTTTTCATCCGAAAATTGATTTTTTGGACTGTACCAAAAATGATTCAAAATGTCAATTGGATCGTGCCTCATGTTGAATAACCACTTTTTAAACCCTCACAGTGACCAAAAGTGCCATTTTTACAGAGTTTTCCTTACTCAAAAGCTTCAATTTTGACCCGTTTCAGGCACAGAAATGACTTTAAACACACTTATTTTAGTTGAAAAAGTCATAGTTCACATCCAACAGTCATTTAGAGTCAAAAGATTAAATGTTAAAATTTCATCATTATAGACCATTTTGGGAACGTTCGACATGTCCGGAGTCATCGTTTTTCATCCGAAAATTGATTTTTTGGACTGTACCCAAAATGATTCAAAATGTCAATTGGATCGTGCCTCATGTTGAATAACCACTTTTTAAACCCTCACAGTGACCAAAAGTGCCATTTTTACAGAGTTTTGCTTACTCAAAAGCTTCAATTTTGACCCGTTTCAGGCACAGAAATGACTTTAAAAAAACGTATTTTAGTTGAAAAAGTCATAATTCACATCCAACAGTCATTTAGAGTCAAAAGATTAAATTTTAAAATTTCATCATTATAGACCATTTTGGGAACGTTCGGCATGTCCGGAGTCATCGTTTTTCATCCAAAAATCGATTTTTTGGACTGAACCAAAAATGATTTAAAATGTCAATTGGATCGTGCCTCATGTTGAATAACCACTTTTTAAACCCTCACAGTGACCAAAATTGCCATTTTTACAGAGTTTTCCTTACTCAAAAGCTTCAATTTCGACCCGTTTCAGGCACAGAAATGACTTTAAACACACTTATTTTAGTTGAAAAAGTCATAATTCACATCCAACAGTCATTTAGAGTCAAAAGATTAAATGTTAAAATTTCATCATTATAGACCATTTTGGGAACGTTGGACATGTCCGGAGTCATCGTTTTTCATCTGAAAATTGATTTTTTGGACTGTACCCAAAATGATTCAAAATGTCAATTGGATCGTGCCTCATGTTGAATAACCACTTTTTAAACCCTCACAGTGACCAAAATTGCCATTTTTACAGAGTTTTCCTTACTCAAAAGCTTCAATTTTGACCCGTTTCAGGCACAGAAATGACTTTAAACACACTTATTTTAGTTGAAAAAGTCATAATTCACATCCAACAGTCATTTAGAGTCAAAAGAATAAATGTTAAAATTTCATCATTATAGACCATTTTGGGAACGTTCGGCATGTCCGGAGTCATCGTTTTTCATCCGAAGATTTATTTTTTGGACTGTACCAAAAATGACTCAAAATGTCAATTGGATCGTGCCTCATGTTGAATAACCACTTTTTAAACCCTCACAGTGACCAAAATTGCCATTTTTACAGAGTTTTCCTTACTCAAAAGCTTCAATTTTGACCCGTTTCAGGCACAGAAATGACTTTAAACACACTTATTTTAGTTGAAAAAGTCATAATTCACATCCAACAGTCATTAAGAGTCAAAAGATTAAATGTTAAAATTTCATCATTATAGACCATTTTGGGAACGTTCGACATGTCCGGAGTCATCGTTTTTCATCCGAAAATTGATTTTTTGGACTGTACCCAAAATGATTCAAAATGTCAATTGGATCGTGCCTCATGTTGAATAACCACTTTTTAAACCCTCACAGTGACCAAAAGTGCCATTTTTACAGAGTTTTGCTTACTCAAAAGCTTCAATTTTGACCCGTTTCAGGCACAGAAATGACTTTAAACACACTTATTTTAGTTGAAAAAGTCATAATTCACATCCAACAGTCATTTAGAGTCAAAAGATTAAATGTTAAAATTTCATCATTATAGACCATTTTGGGAACGTTCGACATGTCCGGAGTCATCGTTTTTCATCTGAAAATTGATTTTTTGGACTGTACCCAAAATGATTCAAAATGTCAATTGGATCGTGCCTCATGTTGAATAACCACTTTTTAAACCCTCACAGTGACCAAAAGTGCCATTTTTACAGAGTTTTGCTTACTCAAAAGCTTCAATTTTGACCCGTTTCAGGCACAGAAGTGACTTTAAACACACGTATTTTAGTTGAAAAAGTCATAATTCACATCCAACAGTCATTTAGAGTCAAAAGATTAAATGTTAAAATTTCATCATTATAGACCATTTTGGGAACGTTCTGCATGTCCGGAGTCATCGTTTTTCATCCGAAAATTGATTTTTTGGACTGTACCAAAAATGATTCAAAATGTCAATTGGATCGTGCCTCATGTTGAATAACCACTTTTTAAACCCTCACAGTGACCAAAAGTGCCATTTTTACAGAGTTTTGCTTACTCAAAAGCTTCAATTTTGACCCGTTTCAGGCACAGAAATGACTTTAAACACATGTATTTTAGTTGAAAAAGTCATAATTCACATCCAACAGTCATTTAGAGTCAAAAGATTAAATGTTAAAATTTCATCATTATAGACCATTTTGGGAACGTTCTGCATGTCCGGAGTCATCGTTTTTCATCCCAAAATTGATTTTGTGGACTGTACCAAAAATGATTCAAAATGTCAATTGGATCGTGCCTCATGTTGAATAACCACTTTTTAAACCCTCACAGTGACCAAAATTGCCATTTTTACAGAGTTTTGCTTACTCAAAAGCTTCAATTTTGACCCGTTTCAGGCACAGAAATGACTTTAAACACACTTATTTTAGTTGAAAAAGTCATAATTCACATCCAACAGTCATTAAGAGTCAAAAGATTAAATGTTAAAATTTCATCATTATAGACCATTTTGGGAACGTTCGACATGTCCGGAGTCATCGTTTTTCATCCGAAAATTGATTTTTTGGACTGTACCCAAAATGATTCAAAATGTCAATTGGATCATGCCTCATGTTGAATAACCACTTTTTAAACCCTCACAGTGGCCAAAAGTGCCATTTTTACAGAGTTTTGCTTACTCAAAAGCTTCAATTTTGACCCGTTTCAGGCACAGAAATGACTTTAAACACACTTATTTTAGTTGAAAAAGTCATAGTTCACATCCAACAGTCATTTAGAGTCAAAAGATTAAATGTTAAAATTTCATCATTATAGACCATTTTGGGAACGTTCGACATGTCCGGAGTCATCGTTTTTCATCCGAAAATTGATTTTTTGGACTGTACCCAAAATGATTCAAAATGTCAATTGGATCGTGCCTCATGTTGAATAACCACTTTTTAAACCCTCACAGTGACCAAAAGTGCCATTTTTACAGAGTTTTGCTTACTCAAAAGCTTCAATTTTGACCCGTTTCAGGCACAGAAATGACTTTAAAAAAACGTATTTTAGTTGAAAAAGTCATAATTCACATCCAACAGTCATTTAGAGTCAAAAGATTAAATTTTAAAATTTCATCATTATAGACCATTTTGGGAACGTTCGGCATGTCCGGAGTCATCGTTTTTCATCCAAAAATCGATTTTTTGGACTGAACCAAAAATGATTTAAAATGTCAATTGGATCGTGCCTCATGTTGAATAACCACTTTTTAAACCCTCACAGTGACCAAAATTGCCATTTTTACAGAGTTTTCCTTACTCAAAAGCTTCAATTTTGACCCGTTTCAGGCACAGAAATGACTTTAAACACACTTATTTTAGTTGAAAAAGTCATAATTCACATCCAACAGTCATTTAGAGTCAAAAGATTAAATGTTAAAATTTCATCATTATAGACCATTTTGGGAACGTTGGACATGTCCGGAGTCATCGTTTTTCATCTGAAAATTGATTTTTTGGACTGTACCCAAAATGATTCAAAATGTCAATTGGATCGTGCCTCATGTTGAATAACCACTTTTTAAACCCTCACAGTGACCAAAATTGCCATTTTTACAGAGTTTTCCTTACTCAAAAGCTTCAATTTTGACCCGTTTCAGGCACAGAAATGACTTTAAACACACTTATTTTAGTTGAAAAAGTCATAATTCACATCCAACAGTCATTTAGAGTCAAAAGAATAAATGTTAAAATTTCATCATTATAGACCATTTTGGGAACGTTCGGCATGTCCGGAGTCATCGTTTTTCATCCGAAGATTTATTTTTTGGACTGTACCAAAAATGACTCAAAATGTCAATTGGATCGTGCCTCATGTTGAATAACCACTTTTTAAACCCTCACAGTGACCAAAATTGCCATTTTTACAGAGTTTTCCTTACTCAAAAGCTTCAATTTTGACCCGTTTCAGGCACAGAAATGACTTTAAACACACTTATTTTAGTTGAAAAAGTCATAATTCACATCCAACAGTCATTAAGAGTCAAAAGATTAAATGTTAAAATTTCATCATTATAGACCATTTTGGGAACGTTCGACATGTCCGGAGTCATCGTTTTTCATCCGAAAATTGATTTTTTGGACTGTACCCAAAATGATTCAAAATGTCAATTGGATCGTGCCTCATGTTGAATAACCACTTTTTAAACCCTCACAGTGACCAAAAGTGCCATTTTTACAGAGTTTTGCTTACTCAAAAGCTTCAATTTTGACCCGTTTCAGGCACAGAAATGACTTTAAACACACTTATTTTAGTTGAAAAAGTCATAATTCACATCCAACAGTCATTTAGAGTCAAAAGATTAAATGTTAAAATTTCATCATTATAGACCATTTTGGGAACGTTCGACATGTCCGGAGTCATCGTTTTTCATCTGAAAATTGATTTTTTGGACTGTACCCAAAATGATTCAAAATGTCAATTGGATCGTGCCTCATGTTGAATAACCACTTTTTAAACCCTCACAGTGACCAAAAGTGCCATTTTTACAGAGTTTTGCTTACTCAAAAGCTTCAATTTTGACCCGTTTCAGGCACAGAAGTGACTTTAAACACACGTATTTTAGTTGAAAAAGTCATAATTCACATCCAACAGTCATTTAGAGTCAAAAGATTAAATGTTAAAATTTCATCATTATAGACCATTTTGGGAACGTTCTGCATGTCCGGAGTCATCGTTTTTCATCCGAAAATTGATTTTTTGGACTGTACCAAAAATGATTCAAAATGTCAATTGGATCGTGCCTCATGTTGAATAACCACTTTTTAAACCCTCACAGTGACCAAAAGTGCCATTTTTACAGAGTTTTGCTTACTCAAAAGCTTCAATTTTGACCCGTTTCAGGCACAGAAATGACTTTAAACACATGTATTTTAGTTGAAAAAGTCATAATTCACATCCAACAGTCATTTAGAGTCAAAAGATTAAATGTTAAAATTTCATCATTATAGACCATTTTGGGAACGTTCTGCATGTCCGGAGTCATCGTTTTTCATCCCAAAATTGATTTTGTGGACTGTACCAAAAATGATTCAAAATGTCAATTGGATCGTGCCTCATGTTGAATAACCACTTTTTAAACCCTCACAGTGACCAAAATTGCCATTTTTACAGAGTTTTGCTTACTCAAAAGCTTCAATTTTGACCCGTTTCAGGCACAGAAATGACTTTAAACACACTTATTTTAGTTGAAAAAGTCATAATTCACATCCAACAGTCATTAAGAGTCAAAAGATTAAATGTTAAAATTTCATCATTATAGACCATTTTGGGAACGTTCGACATGTCCGGAGTCATCGTTTTTCATCCGAAAATTGATTTTTTGGACTGTACCCAAAATGATTCAAAATGTCAATTGGATCATGCCTCATGTTGAATAACCACTTTTTAAACCCTCACAGTGGCCAAAAGTGCCATTTTTACAGAGTTTTGCTTACTCAAAAGCTTCAATTTTGACCCGTTTCAGGCACAGAAATGACTTTAAACACACTTATTTTAGTTGAAAAAGTCATAATTCACATCCAACAGTCATTTAGAGTCAAAAGATTAAATGTTAAAATGTCATCATTATAGACCATTTTGGGAACGTTCGGCATGTCCGGAGTCATCGTTTTTCATCCCAAAATTGATTTTGTGGACTGTACCAAAAATGATTCAAAATGTCAATTGGATCGTGCCTCATGTTGAATAACCACTTTTTAAACCCTCACAGTGACCAAAATTGCCATTTTTACAGAGTTTTCCTTACTCAAAAGCTTCAATTTTGACCCGTTTCAGGCACAGAAATGACTTTAAACACACTTATTTTAGTTGAAAAAGTCATAATTCACATCCAACAGTCATTTAGAGTCAAAAGATTAAATGTTAAAATTTCATCATTATAGACCATTTTGGGAACGTTCGACATGTCCGGAGTCATCGTTTTTCATCCGAAAATTGATTTTTTGGACTGTACCCAAAATGATTCAAAATGTCAATTGGATCGTGCCTCATGTTGAATAACCACTTTTTAAACCCTCACAGTGACCAAAAGTGCCATTTTTACAGAGTTTTGCTTACTCAAAAGCTTCAATTTTGACCCGTTTCAGGCACAGAAATGACTTTAAACACACTTATTTTAGTTGAAAAAGTCATAATTCACATCCAACAGTCATTTAGAGTCAAAAGATTAAATGTTAAAATGTCATCATTATAGACCATTTTGGGAACGTTCGGCATGTCCGGAGTCATCGTTTTTCATCCCAAAATTGATTTTGTGGACTGTACCAAAAATGATTCAAAATGTCAATTGGATCGTGCCTCATGTTGAATAACCACTTTTTAAACCCTCACAGTGACCAAAATTGCCATTTTTACAGAGTTTTGCTTACTCAAAAGCTTCAATTTTGACCCGTTTCAGGCACAGAAAGGACTTTAAACACACTTATTTTAGTTGAAAAAGTCATAATTCACATCCAACAGTCATTAAGAGTCAAAAGATTAAATGTTAAAATTTCATCATTATAGACCATTTTGGGAACGTTCGACATGTCCGGAGTCATCGTTTTTCATCCGAAAATTGATTTTTTGGACTGTACCCAAAATGATTCAAAATGTCAATTGGATCATGCCTCATGTTGAATAACCACTTTTTAAACCCTCACAGTGGCCAAAAGTGCCATTTTTACAGAGTTTTGCTTACTCAAAAGCTTCAATTTTGACCCGTTTCAGGCACAGAAATGACTTTAAACACACTTATTTTAGTTGAAAAAGTCATAATTCACATCCAACAGTCATTTAGAGTCAAAAGATTAAATGTTAAAATTTCATCATTATAGACCATTTTGGGAACGTTCTGCATGTCCGGAGTCATCGTTTTTCATCCGAAAATTGATTTTTTGGACTGTACCAAAAATGATTCAAAATGTCAATTGGATCGTGCCTCATGTTGAATAACCACTTTTTAAACCCTCACAGTGACCAAAAGTGCCATTTTTACAGAGTTTTCCTTACTCAAAAGCTTCAATTTTGACCCGTTTCAGGCACAGAAATGACTTTAAACACACTTATTTTAGTTGAAAAAGTCATAGTTCACATCCAACAGTCATTTAGAGTCAAAAGATTAAATGTTAAAATTTCATCATTATAGACCATTTTGGGAACGTTCGACATGTCCGGAGTCATCGTTTTTCATCCGAAAATTGATTTTTTGGACTGTACCCAAAATGATTCAAAATGTCAATTGGATCGTGCCTCATGTTGAATAACCACTTTTTAAACCCTCACAGTGACCAAAAGTGCCATTTTTACAGAGTTTTGCTTACTCAAAAGCTTCAATTTTGACCCGTTTCAGGCACAGAAATGACTTTAAAAAAACGTATTTTAGTTGAAAAAGTCATAATTCACATCCAACAGTCATTTAGAGTCAAAAGATTAAATTTTAAAATTTCATCATTATAGACCATTTTGGGAACGTTCGGCATGTCCGGAGTCATCGTTTTTCATCCAAAAATCGATTTTTTGGACTGAACCAAAAATGATTTAAAATGTCAATTGGATCGTGCCTCATGTTGAATAACCACTTTTTAAACCCTCACAGTGACCAAAATTGCCATTTTTACAGAGTTTTCCTTACTCAAAAGCTTCAATTTTGACCCGTTTCAGGCACAGAAATGACTTTAAACACACTTATTTTAGTTGAAAAAGTCATAATTCACATCCAACAGTCATTTAGAGTCAAAAGATTAAATGTTAAAATTTCATCATTATAGACCATTTTGGGAACGTTGGACATGTCCGGAGTCATCGTTTTTCATCTGAAAATTGATTTTTTGGACTGTACCCAAAATGATTCAAAATGTCAATTGGATCGTGCCTCATGTTGAATAACCACTTTTTAAACCCTCACAGTGACCAAAATTGCCATTTTTACAGAGTTTTGCTTACTCAAAAGCTTCAATTTTGACCCGTTTCAGGCACAGAAATGACTTTAAACACACTTATTTTAGTTGAAAAAGTCATAATTCACATCCAACAGTCATTTAGAGTCAAAAGATTAAATGTTAAAATTTCATCATTATAGACCATTTTGGGAACGTTCGACATGTCCGGAGTCATCGTTTTTCATCTGAAAATTGATTTTTTGGACTGTACCCAAAATGATTCAAAATGTCAATTGGATCGTGCCTCATGTTGAATAACCACTTTTTAAACCCTCACAGTGACCAAAAGTGCCATTTTTACAGAGTTTTGCTTACTCAAAAGCTTCAATTTTGACCCGTTTCAGGCACAGAAGTGACTTTAAACACACGTATTTTAGTTGAAAAAGTCATAATTCACATCCAACAGTCATTTAGAGTCAAAAGATTAAATGTTAAAATTTCATCATTATAGACCATTTTGGGAACGTTCTGCATGTCCGGAGTCATCGTTTTTCATCCGAAAATTGATTTTTTGGACTGTACCAAAAATGATTCAAAATGTCAATTGGATCGTGCCTCATGTTGAATAACCACTTTTTAAACCCTCACAGTGACCAAAAGTGCCATTTTTACAGAGTTTTGCTTACTCAAAAGCTTCAATTTTGACCCGTTTCAGGCACAGAAATGACTTTAAACACATGTATTTTAGTTGAAAAAGTCATAATTCACATCCAACAGTCATTTAGAGTCAAAAGATTAAATGTTAAAATTTCATCATTATAGACCATTTTGGGAACGTTCTGCATGTCCGGAGTCATCGTTTTTCATCCCAAAATTGATTTTGTGGACTGTACCAAAAATGATTCAAAATGTCAATTGGATCGTGCCTCATGTTGAATAACCACTTTTTAAACCCTCACAGTGACCAAAATTGCCATTTTTACAGAGTTTTGCTTACTCAAAAGCTTCAATTTTGACCCGTTTCAGGCACAGAAATGACTTTAAACACACTTATTTTAGTTGAAAAAGTCATAATTCACATCCAACAGTCATTAAGAGTCAAAAGATTAAATGTTAAAATTTCATCATTATAGACCATTTTGGGAACGTTCGACATGTCCGGAGTCATCGTTTTTCATCCGAAAATTGATTTTTTGGACTGTACCCAAAATGATTCAAAATGTCAATTGGATCATGCCTCATGTTGAATAACCACTTTTTAAACCCTCACAGTGGCCAAAAGTGCCATTTTTACAGAGTTTTGCTTACTCAAAAGCTTCAATTTTGACCCGTTTCAGGCACAGAAATGACTTTAAACACACTTATTTTAGTTGAAAAAGTCATAGTTCACATCCAACAGTCATTTAGAGTCAAAAGATTAAATGTTAAAATTTCATCATTATAGACCATTTTGGGAACGTTCGACATGTCCGGAGTCATCGTTTTTCATCCGAAAATTGATTTTTTGGACTGTACCCAAAATGATTCAAAATGTCAATTGGATCGTGCCTCATGTTGAATAACCACTTTTTAAACCCTCACAGTGACCAAAAGTGCCATTTTTACAGAGTTTTGCTTACTCAAAAGCTTCAATTTTGACCCGTTTCAGGCACAGAAATGACTTTAAAAAAACGTATTTTAGTTGAAAAAGTCATAATTCACATCCAACAGTCATTTAGAGTCAAAAGATTAAATTTTAAAATTTCATCATTATAGACCATTTTGGGAACGTTCGGCATGTCCGGAGTCATCGTTTTTCATCCAAAAATCGATTTTTTGGACTGAACCAAAAATGATTTAAAATGTCAATTGGATCGTGCCTCATGTTGAATAACCACTTTTTAAACCCTCACAGTGACCAAAATTGCCATTTTTACAGAGTTTTCCTTACTCAAAAGCTTCAATTTTGACCCGTTTCAGGCACAGAAATGACTTTAAACACACTTATTTTAGTTGAAAAAGTCATAATTCACATCCAACAGTCATTTAGAGTCAAAAGATTAAATGTTAAAATTTCATCATTATAGACCATTTTGGGAACGTTGGACATGTCCGGAGTCATCGTTTTTCATCTGAAAATTGATTTTTTGGACTGTACCCAAAATGATTCAAAATGTCAATTGGATCGTGCCTCATGTTGAATAACCACTTTTTAAACCCTCACAGTGACCAAAATTGCCATTTTTACAGAGTTTTCCTTACTCAAAAGCTTCAATTTTGACCCGTTTCAGGCACAGAAATGACTTTAAACACACTTATTTTAGTTGAAAAAGTCATAATTCACATCCAACAGTCATTTAGAGTCAAAAGAATAAATGTTAAAATTTCATCATTATAGACCATTTTGGGAACGTTCGGCATGTCCGGAGTCATCGTTTTTCATCCGAAGATTTATTTTTTGGACTGTACCAAAAATGACTCAAAATGTCAATTGGATCGTGCCTCATGTTGAATAACCACTTTTTAAACCCTCACAGTGACCAAAATTGCCATTTTTACAGAGTTTTCCTTACTCAAAAGCTTCAATTTTGACCCGTTTCAGGCACAGAAATGACTTTAAACACACTTATTTTAGTTGAAAAAGTCATAATTCACATCCAACAGTCATTAAGAGTCAAAAGATTAAATGTTAAAATTTCATCATTATAGACCATTTTGGGAACGTTCGACATGTCCGGAGTCATCGTTTTTCATCCGAAAATTGATTTTTTGGACTGTACCCAAAATGATTCAAAATGTCAATTGGATCGTGCCTCATGTTGAATAACCACTTTTTAAACCCTCACAGTGACCAAAAGTGCCATTTTTACAGAGTTTTGCTTACTCAAAAGCTTCAATTTTGACCCGTTTCAGGCACAGAAATGACTTTAAACACACTTATTTTAGTTGAAAAAGTCATAATTCACATCCAACAGTCATTTAGAGTCAAAAGATTAAATGTTAAAATTTCATCATTATAGACCATTTTGGGAACGTTCGACATGTCCGGAGTCATCGTTTTTCATCTGAAAATTGATTTTTTGGACTGTACCCAAAATGATTCAAAATGTCAATTGGATCGTGCCTCATGTTGAATAACCACTTTTTAAACCCTCACAGTGACCAAAAGTGCCATTTTTACAGAGTTTTGCTTACTCAAAAGCTTCAATTTTGACCCGTTTCAGGCACAGAAGTGACTTTAAACACACGTATTTTAGTTGAAAAAGTCATAATTCACATCCAACAGTCATTTAGAGTCAAAAGATTAAATGTTAAAATTTCATCATTATAGACCATTTTGGGAACGTTCTGCATGTCCGGAGTCATCGTTTTTCATCCGAAAATTGATTTTTTGGACTGTACCAAAAATGATTCAAAATGTCAATTGGATCGTGCCTCATGTTGAATAACCACTTTTTAAACCCTCACAGTGACCAAAAGTGCCATTTTTACAGAGTTTTGCTTACTCAAAAGCTTCAATTTTGACCCGTTTCAGGCACAGAAATGACTTTAAACACATGTATTTTAGTTGAAAAAGTCATAATTCACATCCAACAGTCATTTAGAGTCAAAAGATTAAATGTTAAAATTTCATCATTATAGACCATTTTGGGAACGTTCTGCATGTCCGGAGTCATCGTTTTTCATCCCAAAATTGATTTTGTGGACTGTACCAAAAATGATTCAAAATGTCAATTGGATCGTGCCTCATGTTGAATAACCACTTTTTAAACCCTCACAGTGACCAAAATTGCCATTTTTACAGAGTTTTGCTTACTCAAAAGCTTCAATTTTGACCCGTTTCAGGCACAGAAATGACTTTAAACACACTTATTTTAGTTGAAAAAGTCATAATTCACATCCAACAGTCATTAAGAGTCAAAAGATTAAATGTTAAAATTTCATCATTATAGACCATTTTGGGAACGTTCGACATGTCCGGAGTCATCGTTTTTCATCCGAAAATTGATTTTTTGGACTGTACCCAAAATGATTCAAAATGTCAATTGGATCATGCCTCATGTTGAATAACCACTTTTTAAACCCTCACAGTGGCCAAAAGTGCCATTTTTACAGAGTTTTGCTTACTCAAAAGCTTCAATTTTGACCCGTTTCAGGCACAGAAATGACTTTAAACACACTTATTTTAGTTGAAAAAGTCATAATTCACATCCAACAGTCATTTAGAGTCAAAAGATTAAATGTTAAAATGTCATCATTATAGACCATTTTGGGAACGTTCGGCATGTCCGGAGTCATCGTTTTTCATCCCAAAATTGATTTTGTGGACTGTACCAAAAATGATTCAAAATGTCAATTGGATCGTGCCTCATGTTGAATAACCACTTTTTAAACCCTCACAGTGACCAAAATTGCCATTTTTACAGAGTTTTCCTTACTCAAAAGCTTCAATTTTGACCCGTTTCAGGCACAGAAATGACTTTAAACACACTTATTTTAGTTGAAAAAGTCATAATTCACATCCAACAGTCATTTAGAGTCAAAAGATTAAATGTTAAAATTTCATCATTATAGACCATTTTGGGAACGTTGGACATGTCCGGAGTCATCGTTTTTCATCTGAAAATTGATTTTTTGGACTGTACCCAAAATGATTCAAAATGTCAATTGGATCGTGCCTCATGTTGAATAACCACTTTTTAAACCCTCACAGTGACCAAAATTGCCATTTTTACAGAGTTTTCCTTACTCAAAAGCTTCAATTTTGACCCGTTTCAGGCACAGAAATGACTTTAAACACACTTATTTTAGTTGAAAAAGTCATAATTCACATCCAACAGTCATTTAGAGTCAAAAGATTAAATGTTAAAATTTCATCATTATAGACCATTTTGGGAACGTTCGACATGTCCGGAGTCATCGTTTTTCATCCGAAAATTGATTTTTTGGACTGTACCCAAAATGATTCAAAATGTCAATTGGATCGTGCCTCATGTTGAATAACCACTTTTTAAACCCTCACAGTGACCAAAAGTGCCATTTTTACAGAGTTTTGCTTACTCAAAAGCTTCAATTTTGACCCGTTTCAGGCACAGAAATGACTTTAAACACACTTATTTTAGTTGAAAAAGTCATAATTCACATCCAACAGTCATTTAGAGTCAAAAGATTAAATGTTAAAATGTCATCATTATAGACCATTTTGGGAACGTTCGGCATGTCCGGAGTCATCGTTTTTCATCCCAAAATTGATTTTGTGGACTGTACCAAAAATGATTCAAAATGTCAATTGGATCGTGCCTCATGTTGAATAACCACTTTTTAAACCCTCACAGTGACCAAAATTGCCATTTTTACAGAGTTTTGCTTACTCAAAAGCTTCAATTTTGACCCGTTTCAGGCACAGAAAGGACTTTAAACACACTTATTTTAGTTGAAAAAGTCATAATTCACATCCAACAGTCATTAAGAGTCAAAAGATTAAATGTTAAAATTTCATCATTATAGACCATTTTGGGAACGTTCGACATGTCCGGAGTCATCGTTTTTCATCCGAAAATTGATTTTTTGGACTGTACCCAAAATGATTCAAAATGTCAATTGGATCATGCCTCATGTTGAATAACCACTTTTTAAATCCTCACAGTGGCCAAAAGTGCCATTTTTACAGAGTTTTGCTTACTCAAAAGCTTCAATTTTGACCCGTTTCAGGCACAGAAATGACTTTAAACACACTTATTTTAGTTGAAAAAGTCATAATTCACATCCAACAGTCATTTAGAGTCAAAAGATTAAATGTTAAAATTTCATCATTATAGACCATTTTGGGAACGTTCTGCATGTCCGGAGTCATCGTTTTTCATCCGAAAATTGATTTTTTGGACTGTACCAAAAATGATTCAAAATGTCAATTGGATCGTGCCTCATGTTGAATAACCACTTTTTAAACCCTCACAGTGACCAAAAGTGCCATTTTTACAGAGTTTTCCTTACTCAAAAGCTTCAATTTTGACCCGTTTCAGGCACAGAAATGACTTTAAACACACTTATTTTAGTTGAAAAAGTCATAATTCACATCCAACAGTCATTTAGAGTCAAAAGATTAAATGTTAAAATTTCATCATTATAGACCATTTTGGGAACGTTCGACATGTCCGGAGTCATCGTTTTTCATCCGAAAATTGATTTTTTGGACTGTACCCAAAATGATTCAAAATGTCAATTGGATCGTGCCTCATGTTGAATAACCACTTTTTAAACCCTCACAGTGACCAAAAGTGCCATTTTTACAGAGTTTTGCTTACTCAAAAGCTTCAATTTTGACCCGTTTCAGGCACAGAAATGACTTTAAAAAAACGTATTTTAGTTGAAAAAGTCATAATTCACATCCAACAGTCATTTAGAGTCAAAAGATTAAATTTTAAAATTTCATCATTATAGACCATTTTGGGAACGTTCGGCATGTCCGGAGTCATCGTTTTTCATCCAAAAATCGATTTTTTGGACTGAACCAAAAATGATTTAAAATGTCAATTGGATCGTGCCTCATGTTGAATAACCACTTTTTAAACCCTCACAGTGACCAAAATTGCCATTTTTACAGAGTTTTCCTTACTCAAAAGCTTCAATTTTGACCCGTTTCAGGCACAGAAATGACTTTAAACACACTTATTTTAGTTGAAAAAGTCATAATTCACATCCAACAGTCATTTAGAGTCAAAAGATTAAATGTTAAAATTTCATCATTATAGACCATTTTGGGAACGTTGGACATGTCCGGAGTCATCGTTTTTCATCTGAAAATTGATTTTTTGGACTGTACCCAAAATGATTCAAAATGTCAATTGGATCGTGCCTCATGTTGAATAACCACTTTTTAAACCCTCACAGTGACCAAAATTGCCATTTTTACAGAGTTTTCCTTACTCAAAAGCTTCAATTTTGACCCGTTTCAGGCACAGAAATGACTTTAAACACACTTATTTTAGTTGAAAAAGTCATAATTCACATCCAACAGTCATTTAGAGTCAAAAGAATAAATGTTAAAATTTCATCATTATAGACCATTTTGGGAACGTTCGGCATGTCCGGAGTCATCGTTTTTCATCCGAAGATTTATTTTTTGGACTGTACCAAAAATGACTCAAAATGTCAATTGGATCGTGCCTCATGTTGAATAACCACTTTTTAAACCCTCACAGTGACCAAAATTGCCATTTTTACAGAGTTTTCCTTACTCAAAAGCTTCAATTTTGACCCGTTTCAGGCACAGAAATGACTTTAAACACACTTATTTTAGTTGAAAAAGTCATAATTCACATCCAACAGTCATTAAGAGTCAAAAGATTAAATGTTAAAATTTCATAATTATAGACCATTTTGGGAACGTTCGACATGTCCGGAGTCATCGTTTTTCATCCGAAAATTGATTTTTTGGACTGTACCCAAAATGATTCAAAATGTCAATTGGATCGTGCCTCATGTTGAATAACCACTTTTTAAACCCTCACAGTGACCAAAAGTGCCATTTTTACAGAGTTTTGCTTACTCAAAAGCTTCAATTTTGACCCGTTTCAGGCACAGAAATGACTTTAAACACACTTATTTTAGTTGAAAAAGTCATAATTCACATCCAACAGTCATTTAGAGTCAAAAGATTAAATGTTAAAATTTCATCATTATAGACCATTTTGGGAACGTTCGACATGCCCGGAGTCATCGTTTTTCATCTGAAAATTGATTTTTTGGACTGTACCCAAAATGATTCAAAATGTCAATTGGATCGTGCCTCATGTTGAATAACCACTTTTTAAACCCTCACAGTGACCAAAAGTGCCATTTTTACAGAGTTTTGCTTACTCAAAAGCTTCAATTTTGACCCGTTTCAGGCACAGAAGTGACTTTAAACACACGTATTTTAGTTGAAAAAGTCATAATTCACATCCAACAGTCATTTAGAGTCAAAAGATTAAATGTTAAAATTTCATCATTATAGACCATTTTGGGAACGTTCTGCATGTCCGGAGTCATCGTTTTTCATCCGAAAATTGATTTTTTGGACTGTACCAAAAATGATTCAAAATGTCAATTGGATCGTGCCTCATGTTGAATAACCACTTTTTAAACCCTCACAGTGACCAAAAGTGCCATTTTTACAGAGTTTTGCTTACTCAAAAGCTTCAATTTTGACCCGTTTCAGGCACAGAAATGACTTTAAACACATGTATTTTAGTTGAAAAAGTCATAATTCACATCCAACAGTTATTTAGAGTCAAAAGATTAAATGTTAAAATTTCATCATTATAGACCATTTTGGGAACGTTCTGCATGTCCGGAGTCATCGTTTTTCATCCCAAAATTGATTTTGTGGACTGTACCAAAAATGATTCAAAATGTCAATTGGATCGTGCCTCATGTTGAATAACCACTTTTTAAACCCTCACAGTGACCAAAATTGCCATTTTTACAGAGTTTTGCTTACTCAAAAGCTTCAATTTTGACCCGTTTCAGGCACAGAAATGACTTTAAACACACTTATTTTAGTTGAAAAAGTCATAATTCACATCCAACAGTCATTAAGAGTCAAAAGATTAAATGTTAAAATTTCATCATTATAGACCATTTTGGGAACGTTCGACATGTCCGGAGTCATCGTTTTTCATCCGAAAATTGATTTTTTGGACTGTACCCAAAATGATTCAAAATGTCAATTGGATCATGCCTCATGTTGAATAACCACTTTTTAAACCCTCACAGTGGCCAAAAGTGCCATTTTTACAGAGTTTTGCTTACTCAAAAGCTTCAATTTTGACCCGTTTCAGGCACAGAAATGACTTTAAACACACTTATTTTAGTTGAAAAAGTCATAATTCACATCCAACAGTCATTTAGAGTCAAAAGATTAAATGTTAAAATTTCATCATTATAGACCATTTTGGGAACGTTCTGCATGTCCGGAGTCATCGTTTTTCATCCGAAAATTGATTTTTTGGACTGTACCAAAAATAATTCAAAATGTCAATTGGATCGTGCCTCATGTTGAATAACCATTATTTAAACCCTCACAGTGACCAAAAGTGCCATTTTTACAGAGTTTTCCTTACTCAAAAGCTTCAATTTTGACCCGTTTCAGGCACAGAAATGACTTTAAACACACTTATTTTAGTTGAAAAAGTCATAATTCACATCCAACAGTCATTTAGAGTCAAAAGATTAAATGTTAAAATTTCATCATTATAGACCATTTTGGGAACGTTCGACATGTCCGGAGTCATCGTTTTTCATCCGAAAATTGATTTTTTGGACTGTACCCAAAATGATTCAAAATGTCAATTGGATCGTGCCTCATGTTGAATAACCACTTTTTAAACCCTCACAGTGACCAAAAGTGCCATGTTTACAGAGTTTTGCTTACTCAAAAGCTTCAATTTTGACCCGTTTCAGGCACAGAAATGACTTTAAAAAAACGTATTTTAGTTGAAAAAGTCATAATTCACATCCAACAGTCATTTAGAGTCAAAAGATTAAATGTTAAAATTTCATCATTATAGACCATTTTGGGAACGTTCGGCATGTCCGGAGTCATCGTTTTTCATCCGAAAATTGATTTTTTGGACTGTACCAAAAATGATTCAAAATGTCAATTGGATCGTGCCTCATGTTGAATAACCACTTTTTAAACCCTCACAGTGACCAAAATTGCCATTTTTACAGAGTTTTGCTTACTCAAAAGCTTCAATTTTGACCCGTTTCAGGCACAGAAAGGACTTTAAACACACTTATTTTAGTTGAAAAAGTCATAATTCACATCCAACAGTCATTTAGAGTCAAAAGATTAAATGTTAAAATTTCATCATTATAGACCATTTTGGGAACGTTCGACATGTCCGGAGTCATCGTTTTTCTTCCGAAAATTGATTTTTTGGACTGTACCCAAAATGATTCAAAATGTCAATTGGATCGTGCCTCATGTTGAATAACCACTTTTTAAACCCTCACAGTGACCAAAAGTGCCATTTTTACAGAGTTTTGCTTACTCAAAAGCTTCAATTTTGACCCGTTTCAGGCACAGAAATGACTTTAAACACACTTATTTTAGTTGAAAAAGTCATAATGCACATCCAACAGTCATTTAGAGTCAAAAGATTAAATGTTAAAATTTCATCATTATAGACCATTTTGGGAACGTTCGACATGTCCGGAGTCATCGTTTTTCATCCGAAAATTGATTTTTTGGACTGTGCCCAAAACGATTCAAAATGTCAATTGGATCGTGCCTCATGTTGAATAACCACTTTTTAAACCCTCACAGTGACCAAAAGTGCCATTTTTACAGAGTTTTGCTTACTCAAAAGCTTCAATTTTGACCCGTTTCAGGCACAGAAATGACTTTAAACACACTTATTTTAGTTGAAAAAGTCATAATTCACATCCAACAGTCATTTAGAGTCAAAAGATTAAATGTTAAAATTTCATCATTATAGACCATTTTGGGAACGTTGGACATGTCCGGAGTCATCGTTTTTCATCTGAAAATTGATTTTTTGGACTGTACCCAAAATGATTCAAAATGTCAATTGGATCGTGCCTCATGTTGAATAACCACTTTTTAAACCCTCACAGTGACCAAAATTGCCATTTTTACAGAGTTTTCCTTACTCAAAAGCTTCAATTTTGACCCGTTTCAGGCACAGAAATGACTTTAAACACACTTATTTTAGTTGAAAAAGTCATAATTCACATCCAACAGTCATTTAGAGTCAAAAGAATAAATGTTAAAATTTCATCATTATAGACCATTTTGGGAACGTTCGGCATGTCCGGAGTCATCGTTTTTCATCCGAAAATTGATTTTTTGGACTGTACCAAAAATGACTCAAAATGTCAATTGGATCGTGCCTCATGTTGAATAACCACTTTTTAAACCCTCACAGTGACCAAAATTGCCATTTTTACAGAGTTTTCCTTACTCAAAAGCTTCAATTTTGACCCGTTTCAGGCACAGAAATGACTTTAAACACACTTATTTTAGTTGAAAAAAGTCATAATTCACATCCAACAGTCATTAAGAGTCAAAAGATTAAATGTTAAAATTTCATCATTATAGACCATTTTGGGAACGTTCGACATGTCCGGAGTCATCGTTTTTCATCCGAAAATTGATTTTTTGGACTGTACCCAAAATGATTCAAAATGTCAATTGGATCGTGCCTCATGTTGAATAACCACTTTTTAAACCCTCACAGTGACCAAAAGTGCCATTTTTACAGAGTTTTGCTTACTCAAAAGCTTCAATTTTGACCCGTTTCAGGCACAGAAATGACTTTAAACACACTTATTTTAGTTGAAAAAGTCATAATTCACATCCAACAGTCATTTAGAGTCAAAAGATTAAATGTTAAAATTTCATCATTATAGACCATTTTGGGAACGTTCGACATGTCCGGAGTCATCGTTTTTCATCTGAAAATTGATTTTTTGGACTGTACCCAAAATGATTCAAAATGTCAATTGGATCGTGCCTCATGTTGAATAACCACTTTTTAAACCCTCACAGTGACCAAAAGTGCCATTTTTACAGAGTTTTGCTTACTCAAAAGCTTCAATTTTGACCCGTTTCAGGCACAGAAATGACTTTAAACACACGTATTTTAGTTGAAAAAGTCATAATTCACATCCAACAGTCATTTAGAGTCAAAAGATTAAATGTTAAAATTTCATCATTATAGACCATTTTGGGAACGTTCTGCATGTCCGGAGTCATCGTTTTTCATCCGAAAATTGATTTTTTGGACTGTACCAAAAATGATTCAAAATGTCAATTGGATCGTTCCTCATGTTGAATAACCACTTTTTAAACCCTCACAGTGACCAAAAGTGCCATTTTTACAGAGTTTTGCTTACTCAAAAGCTTCAATTTTGACCTGTTTCAGGCACAGAAATGACTTTAAACACACGTATTTTAGTTGAAAAAGTCATAATTCACATCCAACAGTCATTTAGAGTCAAAAGATTAAATGGTAAAATGTCATCATTATAGACCATTTTGGGAACGTTCGGCATGTCCGGAGTCATCGTTTTTCATCCGAAAATTGATTTTTTGGACTGTACCAAAAACGATTCAAAATGTCAATTGGATCGTGCCTCATGTTGAATAACCACTTTTTAAACCCTCACAGTGACCAAAATTGCCATTTTTACAGAGTTTTGCTTACTCAAAAGCTTCAATGTTGACCCGTTTCAGGCACAGAAAGGACTTTAAACACACTTATTTTAGTTGAAAAAGTCATAATGCACATCCAACAGTCATTTAGAGTCAAAAGATTAAATGTTAAAATTTCATCATTATAGACCATTTTGGGAATGTTCGACATGTCCGGAGTCATCGTTTTTCATCCGAAAATTGATTTTTTGGACTGTACCCAAAATGATTCAAAATGTCAATTGGATCGTGCCTCATGTTGAATAACCCTTTTTAAACCCTCACAGTGACCAAAAGTGCCATTTTTACAGAGTTTTGCTTACTCAAAAGCTTCAATTTTGACCCGTTTCAGGCACAGAAATGACTTTAAACACACTTATTTTAGTTGAAAAAGTCATAATTCACATCCAACAGTCATTTAGAGTCAAAAGATTAAATGTTAAAATTTCATCATTATAGACCATTTTGGGAACGTTCGACATGTCCGGAGTCATCGTTTTTCATCCGAAAATTGATTTTTTGGACTGTACCCAAAATGATTCAAAATGTCAATTGGGTCGTGCCTCATGTTGAATAACCACTTTTTAAACCCTCACAGTGACCAAAAGTGCCATTTTTACAGAGTTTTGCTTACTCAAAAGCTTCAATTTTGACCCGTTTCAGGCACAGAAATGACTTTAAAAAAACGTATTTTAGTTGAAAAAGTCATAATTCACATCCAACAGTCATTTAGAGTCAAAAGATTAAATGTTAAAATTTCATCATTATAGACCATTTTGGGAACGTTCGGCATGTCCGGAGTCATCGTTTTTCATCTGAAAATTGATTTTTTGGACTGTACCCAAAATGATTCAAAATGTCAATTGGATCGTGCCTCATGTTGAATAACCACTTTTTAAACCCTCACAGTGACCAAAAGTGCCATTTTTACAGAGTTTTGCTTACTCAAAAGCTTCAATTTTGACCAGTTTCAGGCACAGAAATGACTTTAAACACACGTATTTTAGTTGAAAAAGTCATAATTCACATCCAACAGTCATTTAGAGTCAAAAGATTAAATGTTAAAATTTCATCATTATAGACCATTTTGGGAACGTTCTGCATGTCCGGAGTCATCGTTTTTCATCCGAAAATTGATTTTTTGGACTGTACCAAAAAATTTTCAAAATGTCAATTGGATCGTGCCTCATGTTGAATAACCACTTTTTAAACCCTCACAGAGACCAAAAGTGCCATTTTTACAGAGTTTTGCTTACTCAAAAGCTTCAATTTTGACCAGTTTCAGGCACAGAAATGACTTTAAACACACTATGGCCGAGATACCCGCCACCCCCTCTCAACACAATCCCCAAAAAGGAGGGAAACCGGAAACAGTTCTTAAAGTTTTTGGATGTGGGATGGAGTGACCATCCCCGGCCGTATTTATTAAAACAAAAAATTAAACATTAAACGTTTTCATGTTATGTACAATTTCATTATCACATTACGATGTTTGGCTAACCTTAACATAATCTCTAATACAGAGGTTCTCCTAGCCGAACTAGCATCCTACAAAAACATTCTCTAATAACACTGAAATTGTACATCCTAACGTTTAAGGGCCAACGGCAAGGTCATAACCGGTGTCAAGATCCCTAACCAGACTTACCCCTCCCACGTGGGAGGGGCGACAGCACAGAGGCTTACCTCAAGTGCAACTACGAACAATTTCCCTTGACTTGACGGGGGCACTTAAGACTCGACGCCATTTAAAGGTCGTTCGAACACTTGTGTGTGGTATCTAGAAGGTATCGTTGACCTCTCCCCACCCCACACAACTTACCGCATCTGCCGTCGCAGATGACACTGGCCCCGGGAAATTCCCCAGGAGGGGGCTGTAACCCCTCCTACAAAGGAAGGGGCCTTGACCGCCTTTCCTTTACTTCCGGCGACCCGCCCTTAGACGGGACCGCCTCCCCACTGAGGGGCCAATGGCCACCTCTCCCGAGCGCTCCCATCCGTGTTGGGTGACGCCTACTCATAGGGATCTACCAATTAGTGCTCACCGATCATGACCTTACCGCCTACCAAAAAATAAATACGACAATTCTTAAACCTATAAAACATTGGTCGCTACGACCGAAAGAACATGCTAGAAATGCAACACTACATCAAATCATTTTAATCGTAACAACCTAGACGATATTCACCATACTTTATTATGATTAACCACAAACTGATACTGTCACAGCCTGTAAACGAAATGGAAAAAACAAACTTATCAATTCACTTTATTGCACAACAACTTGCTGTCCTCAGGGGCTGGTGGGTGGGACAAAATTGGCTCTTCGTTCTGTCCCGAGCTCACGTGTAGCGAGGAGGTGCAGCTTCGGAGCACAAGAACAAGAGGACGTCTTCTGGTCTTGCGCCTTCTTTTATCCGTCTTCAGGGCGGGCGAAAACCCGCCCCTGCCCGCCCCGAGGGCGTGGCTGGCTGCGTCGGTGTCTAGGCCAGCCCACTCTAGGGCGGGAAAAAGCGCGCCCCGGCTACGCCGCTTCGGGCATACCAGCCGAGACGCGCCTCCCGCCCAAAAATGGCTTCCCGGGGGGATCGAGGCACTCAGCCATACGTTCGGGGGGACCGAGTGGTCGCCCCTTTCCATATGGCCGAGATACCCGCCACCCCCTCTCAACACAATCCCCAAAAAGGAGGGAAACCGGAAACAGTTCTTAAAGTTTTTGGATGTGGGATGGAGTGACCATCCCCGGCCGTATTTATTAAAACAAAAAATTAAACATTAAACGTTTTCATGTTATGTACAATTTCATTATCACATTACGATGTTTGGCTAACCTTAACATAATCTCTAATACAGAGGTTCTCCTAGCCGAACTAGCATCCTACAAAAACATTCTCTAATAACACTGAAATTGTACATCCTAACGTTTAAGGGCCAACGGCAAGGTCATAACCGGTGTCAAGATCCCTAACCAGACTTACCCCTCCCACGTGGGAGGGGCGACAGCACAGAGGCTTACCTCAAGTGCAACTACGAACAATTTCCCTTGACTTGACGGGGGCACTTAAGACTCAACGCCATTTAAAGGTCGTTCGAACACTTGTGTGTGGTATCTAGAAGGTATCGTTGACCTCTCCCCACCCCACACAACTTACCGCATCTGCCGTCGCAGATGACACTGGCCCCGGGAAATTCCCCAGGAGGGGGCTGTAACCCCTCCTACAAAGGAAGGGGCCTTGACCGCCTTTCCTTTACTTCCGGCGACCCGCCCTTAGACGGGACCGCCTCCCCACTGAGGGGCCAATGGCCACCTCTCCCGAGCGCTCCCATCTGTGTTGGGTGACGCCTACTCATAGGGATCTACCAATTAGTGCTCACCGATCATGACCTTACCGCCACAGGTCCGGATAGTTGACCGGCTATCCGGACCCCCCACAAAAACTCCTACCTAAAGGTCATGGTTTAAAGATTTTAACCAGGCTAGGAAGTCTCCTATGAGTAACTCATTCCCCGCCCTCGACAAATGCACACCATCCCCCAGATACATACTGTCATCATTAATACAATTATGCGAGATCGAATGCAGTGTCTTGGAACGGAACAACCTACTCACTTTATTATTCAATTTTTTAACGGAATGATTCAAAGCAGGGATCGATATAGCCCCCCGCCACACTTTTCGTGGGATCATATGAGACCACGCAATTAGGCACCCCGGAACTCTCCTCGCTAACCAACTTACCGTGGAAAGCATAGCCTCCAGGAGAAGTCGTCTACCGGTGGTGACCAAATCATTGCCCCCCAAATGCACTATGACTATGGACGGCGGTGACCTTATCCGCTCTAACAAGCCCTCAAAAAATTCCTGAAATTGGTCAATACAGAGACCGCCCCTTCCGTAGAAGGACACTCTGTACCCGTATTCCCCAGGTACGTGAATCATGTCACCTGCTTTGAATACGTCTGCGGCCCGTCTCACGTATGAGTGGCCCACGACCCACACCTCCTTCCTCACAGCCGGTGACGTGCGACCGCTGGCCCGGTGTTGGGTTGACTGCTCAGTCTGCCCTGCCGCGTAGGCTTGCGCAACTGAAAACAAACACAAGACAAGAGGCGTGAGTACATGATTACAGCTTCACAACATGTGCAATCGCACGTACCTCTTATAACAATTGGAGGACCAGCGCCCCACACGTTTCACTTGTTCTACATTAAGACCCCTGGCTGTAGCTTCAGTGGCAGCCCCTATACGAAAGGAGTGGGTCCCAAATTCGCCCGGGTCCAAACCCGCTGCGGCAATGGCCATTGCAAGCACCCGTTGAAACTGAAACCTCGTCAGCGGGGTGGCGTCTGCATGCCTCAACAATGTACCCCCCCATGATGCCACCCTTCGTGCTAGGTAATCTTCTAAGCACTGTACCGGACACATGGATGACCCGGGGATCCTGCGAATGATCGTGCAGTCCCCCTTCCCATCTTGGTCGGTCTTGGACCTGAGAAAGGAGACAACCATCGCATCGCCCCTGATCTGAACATGTTCCCTGCACAAGCCCCCCGTCACATCCTGTTTGTTCCTTGCAACCAGCTCACTAACTCTCATAGCCCCGTGAAACGCCAGCGTAAATGCAGTCCGGAACAAACAAGTCTCAAAAGGGGACGAGCACGTGTTCGGGAGTGTGGCCAGTAACTGGGACAACCTGTCTAGACCTATCGGTCGTCTCACGTCTACTCTGCAACCCTCTAGGCGTTGCCACCCACGCAGCGCTTTCTGTACTGTGAAAGACGCTGTTGGGTCCCGGATGCCATGGGCCCTGGCAACAAAGGAAATGGCGGCACGATGCCTTTGGGCCGTAGCCACCGATTTCCCAGCCCTGTGCAAAGACATAAGAAAGAGCACTACCCACTCTTCCTGACCCCAAAGACCCCCTCTCTCTGCCCCCAAAAAGGCTAAATAGGCCTGGAACGCCCCTTCATATGCCTTCCTTGTCCTGGGTGCTAGACTCTCTCCCACGAGGTGACGAAGTTCGGGGCACCGAGAGACCAGAGAGCTTCGGGGAAGGGTGCCGGCTCCGGGTCCGCTGAGGGAAGGAAACCCGAGAAAGCCTGCATGTGAAAACGAGACAATGCGTCAGCAGCCTGATTCATCACCCCTGGGACATGTTTTGCTCTGAATACCACGTTCAGTTGCATACAAAGTAGGACGATTTCTTTAAGCAGCCTCAAAATCAATTTACAATGGGCTGACTGACTATTGATGCATTCTACCACGGTCATATTGTCGGACCAAAAAATGACAGAATGATCTCTGAAACCTTCTGGCCAGGTTCTCAGGGCCACGAGAATGGGAAATAATTCAAGGAAAGCAATATTACTTGTTAGCCCCTTCTCGTGCCACCATAAGGGCCATCTTTGGGCAGACCAGTTTGTGCCGAAGATGGCGCCAAAACCTATGCTTCCTGCTGAATCCGTCCATAGCCCAAGCTCTTCCGAGGACACGGCTGGCTTGTTCCAGACGACTCGGCCATTGAAGTCCGCCAAGAATGCTAACCATATCCGCATGTCCTGGCGGACCTCAGCCGATAACCTCGTTCGATGATGACCCTCCTTCAGGCCAACCATCGCTTGGGCAATGGAGCGGGAAAAGGGGCGAGCCATTGGGATTACTCTCAGGGCAAAGTTTAACTTCCCCACTAATTGTTGCAACTGATGCAGTGTAACCTTAGGTGTATTCAAACATCCTTGGAGGGCTGTCCTGAATTTAAACACTTTGCTAGCTGGTAAACGGAAACACCCCTCCACTGAGTCCAACTCGATCCCCAAAAACTCGAGGCAAGTCGTGGGACCCATAGTTTTACCCGGTGCCAACGGCACGCCAAATTGACCCATCAACACACAGAATTCATCTAAGGCCTGGGCACATTCGGGATTTTGGGCGGGACCAAGGAACAAAAAATCGTCAAGGTAGTGCATTACATTTCGAAAACCCGTTTTCTTAGTGAACACCCATTGCAGGAAAGTACTGAATTGCTCAAAATAGGCACATGATATAGAGCATCCCATTGGCATACACCTATCCATGTAAAATGATCCCTGGAACCCGAATCCCAAAAGACGCTGATCGTCTGGGTGTACCGGGAGCAACCGGAACGCTGACTCGATATCCGATTTCGCCATCAACGTCCCGGGCCCCAGGCGATTCAAGATGGCTACTGCCTCATCAAAAGATGCGTATCGCACCGAACAAACTTCTGGATCAATTGCGTCGTTCACTGAAAGACCATGTGGAGCAGACAGATTATGAATCAATCGAAACTCACCTGGGTCCTTCTTGGGGACCACCCCTAACGGAGAACAAACAAAATCCGGTACCGGGGGTACACTAAACGGGCCGGCGACCCGTCCCCGGCTAACCTCTTTCTGAATTTTCTCTTGCACTACAGATGTATGTTGTAGAACGGAAAGTTGATTTTTGCACACCCCTACACCCTGAAAGTCCCCTACCGGGATGCGGAAACCATGTGTAAAACCGTTCCGCAGCATCCCGGCAGAAGTCCGATCCGGGTATTCGCTGAGCCAGGGAATCATTGCCAAGGTATCAATCGGAGTTGGTAAAGGCGCCCCTCGGCCTAGCTTAGACCTGTTTGGCGCCTCCCTTACCCCCATTCTCACTCGTTCTGGCTCTGCACGCTGACTCAGGATGGGATGACCCACACGTACTACATTCGTGTCTAAATTTACATGATCCCGGAGGCCTGGTACATTTCCCTCTGTTGAAGTTATAACAGAAACCCTTTCTCCCCGTATTGCCTGCGGGCCTCGACTGGTCGTCGGTGCTCGAACTTGGTCGAAAGGGCGACCCCACATTTTGGCGGGAGTAATCAACAACATTGCTCCCAACCAATGGCATTCTTAACATTCCCGATTCTTTCATTTTATCCCATGTTAAAGAATCGTAACAATCCCAAGTCAAGCTCTTGTTATGTTCTTTTTCTTTCCTGAACAGATTATCATAACAAAACCAATGGTTACCTTGATACGCTGTCGAGTAACTCATAATCCTTGATTGGTAAACGGGAAACTCAGGAAGCAACTCGGGCCTACGTTCCCCCAAAATCGATGTAAAAATACCCCACGCATTGCCCCAGTTACCAATATTCTCATTTACCTTAAAAGCGGCCATTTTTGCGCGCCAAACACTCGGATGCATTAGGTCCTTCTGACTTTTTACATGCTCCACATCATAATGATCAACAAGCAAGGAAAAAATATTCACGTATTCCCCTGCCCAGATCTTTTCCTTTATCGCTAAGGGGACATGTTGTCCCAATCTCTCTCTACGAGAAGGTGCTGACTCGTCCCGTGCAATCGGCAATGGCCGCTTACCTGAACCGGACGCAGCTTCTGCCGCTTGCGGCTTGTCTATCCCTGCCAACGGTGCAGCCACTCTAGCTGCCTCTTTCTTCTCACGAAGCCCTTTTATCAGCGCCTGTGCCTCGGCAGCCGTGGCGCCATCACTGCTATCCCCCAACCATGCTGCTAGCTGTGCTGCCAGCTCGGGGGGCATGTCTTCCTTGGGTGTCGGGGTGACGACAACGGGGATTGGATTCCCCTCGACCGGTACTGGGGTCGGCGCCTCGAGCGGGGCAGAGGGAACCGGGGCGTCTCCACCGGCTGGAACCCTTCTCGGCCTCTTAGGTCTCCCTCCAGCCGGCGCAGGGCCCGAACCCTCCTCCCCATCTCGCTCCGCCAACCGTTTCTTTATGTCGGACACCTCTTTGCAAAGGGCCCGCACCATCTGGTCGGTCGTCATTCTCTTTGCGCCTTTCTTGGGCATCTCTCCGAGGAAGTATCTGGAAGACAAAGAAAAGGATCAAAACGCTCAAAATTGGCTCTTCGTTCTGTCCCGAGCTCACGTGTAGCGAGGAGGTGCAGCTTCGGAGCACAAGAACAAGAGGACGTCTTCTGGTCTTGCGCCTTCTTTTATCCGTCTTCAGGGCGGGCGAAAACCCGCCCCTGCCCGCCCCGAGGGCGTGGCTGGCTGCGTCGGTGTCTAGGCCAGCCCACTCTAGGGCGGGAAAAAGCGCGCCCCGGCTACGCCGCTTCGGGCATACCAGCCGAGACGCGCCTCCCGCCCAAAAATGGCTTCCCGGGGGGATCGAGGCACTCAGCCATACGTTCGGGGGGACCGAGTGGTCGCCCCTTTCCATTATTTTAGTTGAAAAAGTCATAATTCACATCCAACAGTCATTAAGAGTCAAAAGATTAAATGTTAAAATTTCATCATTATAGACCATTTTGGGAACGTTCGACATGTCCGGAGTCATCGTTTTTCATCCGAAAATTGATTTTTTGGACTGTACCAAAAACGATTCAAAATGTCAATTGGATCGTGCCTCATGTTGAATAACCACTTTTTAACCCCTCACAGTGACCAAAATTGCCATTTTTACAGAGTTTTGCTTACTCAAAAGCTTCAATTTTGACCCGTTTCAGGCACAGAAAGGACTTTAAACACACTTATTTTAGTTGAAAAAGTCATAATGCACATCCAACAGTCATTTAGAGTCAAAAGATTAAATGTTAAAATTTCATCATTATAGACCATTTTGGGAATGTTCGACATGTCCGGAGTCATCGTTTTTCATCCGAAAATTGATTTTTTGGACTGTACCCAAAATGATTCAAAATGTCAATTGGATCGTGCCTCATGTTGAATAACCACTTTTTAAACCCTCACAGTGACCAAAAGTGCCATTTTTACAGAGTTTTGCTTACTCAAAAGCTTCAATTTTGACCCGTTTCAGGCACAGAAATGACTTTAAACACACTTATTTTAGTTGAAAAAGTCATAATTCACATCCAACAGTCATTTAGAGTCAAAAGATTAAATGTTAAAATTTCATCATTATAGACCATTTTGGGAACGTTCGACATGTCCGGAGTCATCGTTTTTCATCCGAAAATTGATTTTTTGGACTGTACCCAAAATGATTCAAAATGTCAATTGGGTCGTGCCTCATGTTGAATAACCACTTTTTAAACTCTCACAGTGACCAAAAGTGCCATTTTTACAGAGTTTTGCTTACTCAAAAGCTTCAATTTTGACCCGTTTCAGGCACAGAAAGACTTTAAACACACGTATTTTAGTTGAAAAAGTCATAATTCACATCCAACAGTCATTTAGAGTCAAAAGATTAAATGTTAAAATTTCATCATTATAGACCATTTTGGGAACGTTCGACATGTCCGGAGTCATTGTTTTTCATCCGAAAATTGATTTTTTGGACTGTACCCAAAATGATTCAAAATGTGAATTGGATCGTGCCTCATGTTGAATAACCACTTTTTAAACCCTCACAGTGACCAAAAGTGCCATTTTTACAGAGTTTTGCTTACTCAAAAGCTTCAATTTTGACCCGTTTCAGGCACAGAAATGACTTTAAAAAAACGTATTTTAGTTGAAAAAGTCATAATTCACATCCAACAGTCATTTAGAGTCAAAAGATTAAATGTTAAAATTTCATCATTATAGACCATTTTGGGAACGTTCGGCATGTCCGGAGTCATCGTTTTTCATCCGAAAATTGATTTTTTGGACGGTACCAAAAATGATTTAAAATGTCAATTGGATCGTGCCTCATGTTGAATAACCACTTTTTAAACCCTCACAGTGACCAAAAGTGCCATTTTTACAGAGTTTTGCTTACTCAAAAGCTTCAATTTTGACCCGTTTCAGGCACAGAAATGACTTTAAACACACTTATTTTAGTTGAAAAAGTCATAATTCACATCCAACAGTCATTTAGAGTCAAAAGATTAAATGTTAAAATTTCATCATTATAGACCATTTTGGGAATGTTCGACATGTCGGGAGTCATCGTTTTTCATCCGAAAATTGATTTTTTGGACTGTACCCAAAATGATTCAAAATGTCAATTGGATCGTGCCTCATGTTGAATAACCACTTTTTAAACCCTCACAGTGACCAAAAGTGCCATTTTTACAGAGTTTTGCTTACTCAAAAGCTTCAATTTTGACCCGTTTCAGGCACAGAAATGACTTTAAACACACTTATTTTAGTTGAAAAAGTCATAATTCACATCCAACAGTCATTTAGAGTCAAAAGATTAAATGTTAAAATTTCATCATTATAGACCATTTTGGGAACGTTCGACATGTCCGGAGTCATCGTTTTTCATCTGAAAATTGATTTTTTGGACTGTACCCAAAATGATTCAAAATGTCAATTGGATCGTGCCTCATGTTGAATAACCACTTTTTAAACCCTCACAGTGACCAAAAGTGCCATTTTTACAGAGTTTTGCTTACTCAAAAGCTTCAATTTTGACCCGTTTCAGGCACAGAAATGACTTTAAACACACGTATTTTAGTTGAAAAAGTCATAATTCACATCCAACAGTCATTTAGAGTCAAAAGATTAAATGTTAAAATTTCATCATTATAGACCATTTTGGGAACGTTCTGCATGTCCGGAGTCATCGTTTTTCATCCGAAAATTGATTTTTTGGACTGTACCAAAAATGATTCAAAATGTCAATTGGATCGTTCCTCATGTTGAATAACCACTTTTTAAACCCTCACAGTGACCAAAAGTGCCATTTTTACAGAGTTTTGCTTACTCAAAAGCTTCAATTTTGACCTGTTTCAGGCACAGAAATGACTTTAAACACACGTATTTTAGTTGAAAAAGTCATAATTCACATCCAACAGTCATTTAGAGTCAAAAGATTAAATGTTAAAATGTCATCATTATAGACCATTTTGGGAACGTTCGGCATGTCCGGAGTCATCGTTTTTCATCCGAAAATTGATTTTTTGGACTGTACCAAAAACGATTCAAAATGTCAATTGGATCGTGCCTCATGTTGAATAACCACTTTTTAAACCCTCACAGTGACCAAAATTGCCATTTTTACAGAGTTTTGCTTACTCAAAAGCTTCAATTTTGACCCGTTTCAGGCACAGAAAGGACTTTAAACACACTTATTTTAGTTGAAAAAGTCATAATGCACATCCAACAGTCATTTAGAGTCAAAAGATTAAATGTTAAAATTTCATCATTATAGACCATTTTGGGAATGTTCGACATGTCCGGAGTCATCGTTTTTCATCCGAAAATTGATTTTTTGGACTGTACCCAAAATGATTCAAAATGTCAATTGGATCGTGCCTCATGTTGAATAACCCTTTTTAAACCCTCACAGTGACCAAAATTGCCATTTTTACAGAGTTTTCCTTACTCAAAAGCTTCGATTTTGACCCGTTTCAGGCACAGAAATGACTTTAAACACACTTATTTTAGTTGAAAAAGTCATAATTCACATCCAACAGTCATTTAGAGTCAAAAGATTAAATGTTAAAATTTCATCATTATAGACCATTTTGGGAACGTTCGACATGTCCGGAGTCATCGTTTTTCATCCGAAAATTGATTTTTTGGACTGTACCCAAAATGATTCAAAATGTCAATTGGGTCGTGCCTCATGTTGAATAACCACTTTTTAAACCCTCACAGTGACCAAAAGTGCCATTTTTACAGAGTTTTGCTTACTCAAAAGCTTCAATTTTGACCCGTTTCAGGCACAGAAATGACTTTAAAAAAACGTATTTTAGTTGAAAAAGTCATAATTCACATCCAACAGTCATTTAGAGTCAAAAGATTAAATGTTAAAATTTCATCATTATAGACCATTTTGGGAACGTTCGGCATGTCCGGAGTCATCGTTTTTCATCTGAAAATTGATTTTTTGGACTGTACCCAAAATGATTCAAAATGTCAATTGGATCGTGCCTCATGTTGAATAACCACTTTTTAAACCCTCACAGTGACCAAAAGTGCCATTTTTACAGAGTTTTGCTTACTCAAAAGCTTCAATTTTGACCCGTTTCAGGCACAGAAATGACTTTAAACACACGTATTTTAGTTGAAAAAGTCATAATTCACATCCAACAGTCATTTAGAGTCAAAAGATTAAATGTTAAAATTTCATCATTATAGACCATTTTGGGAACGTTCTGCATGTCCGGAGTCATCGTTTTTCATCCGAAAATTGATTTTTTGGACTGTACCAAAAAATTTTCAAAATGTCAATTGGATCGTGCCTCATGTTGAATAACCACTTTTTAAACCCTCACAGAGACCAAAAGTGCCATTTTTACAGAGTTTTGCTTACTCAAAAGCTTCAATTTTGACCAGTTTCAGGCACAGAAATGACTTTAAACACACTTATTTTAGTTGAAAAAGTCATAATTCACATCCAACAGTCATTAAGAGTCAAAAGATTAAATGTTAAAATTTCATCATTATAGACCATTTTGGGAACGTTCAACATGTCCGGAGTCATCGTTTTTCATCCGAAAATTGATTTTTTGGACTGTACCAAAAACGATTCAAAATGTCAATTGGATCGTGCCTCATGTTGAATAACCACTTTTTAACCCCTCACAGTGACCAAAATTGCCATTTTTACAGAGTTTTGCTTACTCAAAAGCTTCAATTTTGACCCGTTTCAGGCACAGAAAGGACTTTAAACACACTTATTTTAGTTGAAAAAGTCATAATGCACATCCAACAGTCATTTAGAGTCAAAAGATTAAATGTTAAAATTTCATCATTATAGACCATTTTGGGAATGTTCGACATGTCCGGAGTCATCGTTTTTCATCCGAAAATTGATTTTTTGGACTGTACCCAAAATGATTCAAAATGTCAATTGGATCGTGCCTCATGTTGAATAACCACTTTTTAAACCCTCACAGTGACCAAAAGTGCCATTTTTACAGAGTTTTGCTTACTCAAAAGCTTCAATTTTGACCCGTTTCAGGCACAGAAATGACTTTAAACACACGTATTTTAGTTGAAAAAGTCATAATTCACATCCAACAGTCATTTAGAGTCAAAAGATTAAATGTTAAAATTTCATCATTATAGACCATTTTGGGAACGTTCGACATGTCCGGAGTCATTGTTTTTCATCCGAAAATTGATTTTTTGGACTGTACCCAAAATGATTCAAAATGTGAATTGGATCGTGCCTCATGTTGAATAACCACTTTTTAAACCCTCACAGTGACCAAAAGTGCCATTTTTACAGAGTTTTGCTTACTCAAAAGCTTCAATTTTGACCCGTTTCAGGCACAGAAATGACTTTAAAAAAACGTATTTTAGTTGAAAAAGTCATAATTCACATCCAACAGTCATTTAGAGTCAAAAGATTAAATGTTAAAATTTCATCATTATAGACCATTTTGGGAACGTTCGGCATGTCCGGAGTCATCGTTTTTCATCCGAAAATTGATTTTTTGGACGGTACCAAAAATGATTTAAAATGTCAATTGGATCGTGCCTCATGTTGAATAACCACTTTTTAAACCCTCACAGTGACCAAAAGTGCCATTTTTACAGAGTTTTGCTTACTCAAAAGCTTCAATTTTGACCCGTTTCAGGCACAGAAATGACTTTAAACACACTTATTTTAGTTGAAAAAGTCATAATTCACATCCAACAGTCATTTAGAGTCAAAAGATTAAATGTTAAAATTTCATCATTATAGACCATTTTGGGAATGTTCGACATGTCGGGAGTCATCGTTTTTCATCCGAAAATTGATTTTTTGGACTGTACCCAAAATGATTCAAAATGTCAATTGGATCGTGCCTCATGTTGAATAACCACTTTTTAAACCCTCACAGTGACCAAAAGTGCAATTTTTACAGAGTTTTGCTTACTCAAAAGCTTCAATTTTGACCCGTTTCAGGCACAGAAATGACTTTAAACACACTTATTTTAGTTGAAAAAGTCATAATTCACATCCAACAGTCATTTAGAGTCAAAAGATTAAATGTTAAAATTTCATCATTATAGACCATTTTGGGAACGTTCGACATGTCCGGAGTCATCGTTTTTCATCTGAAAATTGATTTTTTGGACTGTACCCAAAATGATTCAAAATGTCAATTGGATCGTGCCTCATGTTGAATAACCACTTTTTAAACCCTCACAGTGACCAAAAGTGCCATTTTTACAGAGTTTTGCTTACTCAAAAGCTTCAATTTTGACCCGTTTCAGGCACAGAAATGACTTTAAACACACGTATTTTAGTTGAAAAAGTCATAATTCACATCCAAAAGTCATTTAGAGTCAAAAGATTAAATGTTAAAATTTCATCATTATAGACCATTTTGGGAACGTTCTGCATGTCCGGAGTCATCGTTTTTCATCCGAAAATTGATTTTTTGGACTGTACCAAAAATGATTCAAAATGTCAATTGGATCGTTCCTCATGTTGAATAACCACTTTTTAAACCCTCACAGTGACCAAAAGTGCCATTTTTACAGAGTTTTGCTTACTCAAAAGCTTCAATTTTGACCTGTTTCAGGCACAGAAATGACTTTAAACACACGTATTTTAGTTGAAAAAGTCATAATTCACATCCAACAGTCATTTAGAGTCAAAAGATTAAATGTTAAAATGTCATCATTATAGACCATTTTGGGAACGTTCGGCATGTCCGGAGTCATCGTTTTTCATCCGAAAATTGATTTTTTGGACTGTACCAAAAACGATTCAAAATGTCAATTGGATCGTGCCTCATGTTGAATAACCACTTTTTAAACCCTCACAGTGACCAAAATTGCCATTTTTACAGAGTTTTGCTTACTCAAAAGCTTCAATTTTGACCCGTTTCAGGCACAGAAAGGACTTTAAACACACTTATTTTAGTTGAAAAAGTCATAATGCACATCCAACAGTCATTTAGAGTCAAAAGATTAAATGTTAAAATTTCATCATTATAGACCATTTTGGGAATGTTCGACATGTCCGGAGTCATCGTTTTTCATCCGAAAATTGATTTTTTGGACTGTACCCAAAATGATTCAAAATGTCAATTGGATCGTGCCTCATGTTGAATAACCCTTTTTAAACCCTCACAGTGACCAAAAGTGCCATTTTTACAGAGTTTTGCTTACTCAAAAGATTCAATTTTGACCCGTTTCAGGCACAGAAATGACTTTAAACACACTTATTTTAGTTGAAAAAGTCATAATTCACATCCAACAGTCATTTAGAGTCAAAAGATTAAATGTTAAAATTTCATCATTATAGACCATTTTGGGAACGTTCGACATGTCCGGAGTCATCGTTTTTCATCCGAAAATTGATTTTTTGGACTGTACCCAAAATGATTCAAAATGTCAATTGGGTCGTGCCTCATGTTGAATAACCACTTTTTAAACCCTCACAGTGACCAAAAGTGCCATTTTTACAGAGTTTTGCTTACTCAAAAGCTTCAATTTTGACCCGTTTCAGGCACAGAAATGACTTTAAAAAAACGTATTTTAGTTGAAAAAGTCATAATTCACATCCAACAGTCATTTAGAGTCAAAAGATTAAATGTTAAAATTTCATCATTATAGACCATTTTGGGAACGTTCGGCATGTCCGGAGTCATCGTTTTTCATCTGAAAATTGATTTTTTGGACTGTACCCAAAATGATTCAAAATGTCAATTGGATCGTGCCTCATGTTGAATAACCACTTTTTAAACCCTCACAGTGACCAAAAGTGCCATTTTTACAGAGTTTTGCTTACTCAAAAGCTTCAATTTTGACCCGTTTCAGGCACAGAAATGACTTTAAACACACGTATTTTAGTTGAAAAAGTCATAATTCACATCCAACAGTCATTTAGAGTCAAAAGATTAAATGTTAAAATTTCATCATTATAGACCATTTTGGGAACGTTCTGCATGTCCGGAGTCATCGTTTTTCATCCGAAAATTGATTTTTTGGACTGTACCAAAAAATTTTCAAAATGTCAATTGGATCGTGCCTCATGTTGAATAACCACTTTTTAAACCCTCACAGAGACCAAAAGTGCCATTTTTACAGAGTTTTGCTTACTCAAAAGCTTCAATTTTGACCAGTTTCAGGCACAGAAATGACTTTAAACACACTTATTTTAGTTGAAAAAGTCATAATTCACATCCAACAGTCATTAAGAGTCAAAAGATTAAATGTTAAAATTTCATCATTATAGACCATTTTGGGAACGTTCGACATGTCCGGAGTCATCGTTTTTCATCCGAAAATTGATTTTTTGGACTGTACCAAAAACGATTCAAAATGTCAATTGGATCGTGCCTCATGTTGAATAACCACTTTTTAACCCCTCACAGTGACCAAAATTGCCATTTTTACAGAGTTTTGCTTACTCAAAAGCTTCAATTTTGACCCGTTTCAGGCACAGAAAGGACTTTAAACACACTTATTTTAGTTGAAAAAGTCATAATGCACATCCAACAGTCATTTAGAGTCAAAAGATTAAATGTTAAAATTTCATCATTATAGACCATTTTGGGAATGTTCGACATGTCCGGAGTCATCGTTTTTCATCCGAAAATTGATTTTTTGGACTGTACCCAAAATGATTCAAAATGTCAATTGGATCGTGCCTCATGTTGAATAACCACTTTTTAAACCCTCACAGTGACCAAAAGTGCCATTTTTACAGAGTTTTGCTTACTCAAAAGCTTCAATTTTGACCCGTTTCAGGCACAGAAATGACTTTAAACACACTTATTTTAGTTGAAAAAGTCATAATTCACATCCAACAGTCATTTAGAGTCAAAAGATTAAATGTTAAAATTTCATCATTATAGACCATTTTGGGAACGTTCGACATGTCCGGAGTCATCGTTTTTCATCCGAAAATTGATTTTTTGGACTGTACCCAAAATGATTCAAAATGTCAATTGGGTCGTGCCTCATGTTGAATAACCACTTTTTAAACCCTCACAGTGACCAAAAGTGCCATTTTTACAGAGTTTTGCTTACTCAAAAGCTTCAATTTTGACCCGTTTCAGGCACAGAAATGACTTTAAACACACGTATTTTAGTTGAAAAAGTCATAATTCACATCCAACAGTCATTTAGAGTCAAAAGATTAAATGTTAAAATTTCATCATTATAGACCATTTTGGGAACGTTCGACATGTCCGGAGTCTTTGTTTTTCATCCGAAAATTGATTTTTTGGACTGTACCCAAAATGATTCAAAATGTGAATTGGATCGTGCCTCATGTTGAATAACCACTTTTTAAACCCTCACAGTGACCAAAAGTGCCATTTTTACAGAGTTTTGCTTACTCAAAAGCTTCAATTTTGACCCGTTTCAGGCACAGAAATGACTTTAAAAAAACGTATTTTAGTTGAAAAAGTCATAATTCACATCCAACAGTCATTTAGAGTCAAAAGATTAAATGTTAAAATTTCATCATTATAGACCATTTTGGGAACGTTCGGCATGTCCGGAGTCATCGTTTTTCATCCGAAAATTGATTTTTTGGACGGTACCAAAAATGATTTAAAATGTCAATTGGATCGTGCCTCATGTTGAATAACCACTTTTTAAACCCTCACAGTGACCAAAAGTGCCATTTTTACAGAGTTTTGCTTACTCAAAAGCTTCAATTTTGACCCGTTTCAGGCACAGAAATGACTTTAAACACACTTATTTTAGTTGAAAAAGTCATAATTCACATCCAACAGTCATTTAGAGTCAAAAGATTAAATGTTAAAATTTCATCATTATAGACCATTTTGGGAATGTTCGACATGTCGGGAGTCATCGTTTTTCATCCGAAAATTGATTTTTTGGACTGTACCCAAAATGATTCAAAATGTCAATTGGATCGTGCCTCATGTTGAATAACCACTTTTTAAACCCTCACAGTGACCAAAAGTGCCATTTTTACAGAGTTTTGCTTACTCAAAAGCTTCAATTTTGACCCGTTTCAGGCACAGAAATGACTTTAAACACACTTATTTTAGTTGAAAAAGTCATAATTCACATCCAACAGTCATTTAGAGTCAAAAGATTAAATGTTAAAATTTCATCATTATAGACCATTTTGGGAACGTTCGACATGTCCGGAGTCATCGTTTTTCATCTGAAAATTGATTTTTTGGACTGTACCCAAAATGATTCAAAATGTCAATTGGATCGTGCCTCATGTTGAATAACCACTTTTTAAACCCTCACAGTGACCAAAAGTGGCATTTTTACAGAGTTTTGCTTACTCAAAAGCTTCAATTTTGACCCGTTTCAGGCACAGAAATGACTTTAAACACACGTATTTTAGTTGAAAAAGTCATAATTCACATCCAACAGTCATTTAGAGTCAAAAGATTAAATGTTAAAATTTCATCATTATAGACCATTTTGGGAACGTTCTGCATGTCCGGAGTCATCGTTTTTCATCCGAAAATTGATTTTTTGGACTGTACCAAAAATGATTCAAAATGTCAATTGGATCGTGCCTCATGTTGAATAACCCTTTTTAAACCCTCACAGTGACCAAAAGTGCCATTTTTACAGAGTTTTGCTTACTCAAAAGCTTCAATTTTGACCCGTTTCAGGCACAGAAATGACTTTAAACACACTTATTTTAGTTGAAAAAGTCATAATTCACATCCAACAGTCATTTAGAGTCAAAAGATTAAATGTTAAAATTTCATCATTATAGACCATTTTGGGAACGTTCGACATGTCCGGAGTCATCGTTTTTCATCCGAAAATTGATTTTTTGGACTGTACCCAAAATGATTCAAAATGTCAATTGGGTCGTGCCTCATGTTGAATAACCACTTTTTAAACCCTCACAGTGACCAAAAGTGCCATTTTTACAGAGTTTTGCTTACTCAAAAGCTTCAATTTTGACCCGTTTCAGGCACAGAAATGACTTTAAAAAAACGTATTTTAGTTGAAAAAGTCATAATTCACATCCAACAGTCATTTAGAGTCAAAAGATTAAATGTTAAAATTTCATCATTATAGACCATTTTGGGAACGTTCGGCATGTCCGGAGTCATCGTTTTTCATCTGAAAATTGATTTTTTGGACTGTACCCAAAATGATTCAAAATGTCAATTGGATCGTGCCTCATGTTGAATAACCACTTTTTAAACCCTCACAGTGACCAAAAGTGCCATTTTTACAGAGTTTTGCTTACTCAAAAGCTTCAATTTTGACCCGTTTCAGGCACAGAAATGACTTTAAACACACGTATTTTAGTTGAAAAAGTCATAATTCACATCCAACAGTCATTTAGAGTCAAAAGATTAAATGTTAAAATTTCATCATTATAGACCATTTTGGGAACGTTCTGCATGTCCGGAGTCATCGTTTTTCATCCGAAAATTGATTTTTTGGACTGTACCAAAAAATTTTCAAAATGTCAATTGGATCGTGCCTCATGTTGAATAACCACTTTTTAAACCCTCACAGAGACCAAAAGTGCCATTTTTACAGAGTTTTGCTTACTCAAAAGCTTCAATTTTGACCAGTTTCAGGCACAGAAATGACTTTAAACACACTTATTTTAGTTGAAAAAGTCATAATTCACATCCAACAGTCATTAAGAGTCAAAAGATTAAATGTTAAAATTTCATCATTATAGACCATTTTGGGAACGTTCGACATGTCCGGAGTCATCGTTTTTCATCCGAAAATTGATTTTTTGGACTGTACCAAAAACGATTCAAAATGTCAATTGGATCGTGCCTCATGTTGAATAACCACTTTTTAAACCCTCACAGTGACCAAAATTGCCATTTTTACAGAGTTTTGCTTACTCAAAAGCTTCAATTTTGACCCGTTTCAGGCACAGAAAGGACTTTAAACACACTTATTTTAGTTGAAAAAGTCATAATGCACATCCAACAGTCATTTAGAGTCAAAAGATTAAATGTTAAAATTTCATCATTATAGACCATTTTGGGAATGTTCGACATGTCCGGAGTCATCGTTTTTCATCCGAAAATTGATTTTTTGGACTGTACCCAAAATGATTCAAAATGTCAATTGGATCGTGCCTCATGTTGAATAACCACTTTTTAAACCCTCACAGTGACCAAAAGTGCCATTTTTACAGAGTTTTGCTTACTCAAAAGCTTCAATTTTGACCCGTTTCAGGCACAGAAATGACTTTAAACACACTTATTTTAGTTGAAAAAGTCATAATTCACATCCAACAGTCATTTAGAGTCAAAAGATTAAATGTTAAAATTTCATCATTATAGACCATTTTGGGAACGTTCGACATGTCCGGAGTCATCGTTTTTCATCCGAAAATTGATTTTTTGGACTGTACCCAAAATGATTCAAAATGTCAATTGGGTCGTGCCTCATGTTGAATAACCACTTTTTAAACCCTCACAGTGACCAAAAGTGCCATTTTTACAGAGTTTTGCTTACTCAAAAGCTTCAATTTTGACCCGTTTCAGGCACAGAAATGACTTTAAACACACGTATTTTAGTTGAAAAAGTCATAATTCACATCCAACAGTCATTTAGAGTCAAAAGATTAAATGTTAAAATTTCATCATTATAGACCATTTTGGGAACGTTCGACATGTCCGGAGTCATTGTTTTTCATCCGAAAATTGATTTTTTGGACTGTACCCAAAATGATTCAAAATGTGAATTGGATCGTGCCTCATGTTGAATAACCACTTTTTAAACCCTCACAGTGACCAAAAGTGCCATTTTTACAGAGTTTTGCTTACTCAAAAGCTTCAATTTTGACCCGTTTCAGGCACAGAAATGACTTTAAAAAAACGTATTTTAGTTGAAAAAGTCATAATTCACATCCAACAGTCATTTAGAGTCAAAAGATTAAATGTTAAAATTTCATCATTATAGACCATTTTGGGAACGTTCGGCATGTCCGGAGTCATCGTTTTTCATCCGAAAATTGATTTTTTGGACGGTACCAAAAATGATTTAAAATGTCAATTGGATCGTGCCTCATGTTGAATAACCACTTTTTAAACCCTCACAGTGACCAAAAGTGCCATTTTTACAGAGTTTTGCTTACTCAAAAGCTTCAATTTTGACCCGTTTCAGGCACAGAAATGACTTTAAACACACTTATTTTAGTTGAAAAAGTCATAATTCACATCCAACAGTCATTTAGAGTCAAAAGATTAAATGTTAAAATTTCATCATTATAGACCATTTTGGGAATGTTCGACATGTCGGGAGTCATCATTTTTCATCCGAAAATTGATTTTTTGGACTGTACCCAAAATGATTCAAAATGTCAATTGGATCGTGCCTCATGTTGAATAACCACTTTTTAAACCCTCACAGTGACCAAAAGTGCCATTTTTACAGAGTTTTGCTTACTCAAAAGCTTCAATTTTGACCCGTTTCAGGCACAGAAATGACTTTAAAAAAACGTATTTTAGTTGAAAAAGTCATAATTCACATCCAACAGTCATTTAGAGTCAAAAGATTAAATGTTAAAATTTCATCATTATAGACCATTTTGGGAACGTTCGGCATGTCCGGAGTCATCGTTTTTCATCCGAAAATTGATTTTTTGGACGGTACCAAAAATGATTTAAAATGTCAATTGGATCGTGCCTCATGTTGAATAACCACTTTTTAAACCCTCACAGTGACCAAAAGTGCCATTTTTACAGAGTTTTGCTTACTCAAAAGCTTCAATTTTGACCCGTTTCAGGCACAGAAATGACTTTAAACACACTTATTTTAGTTGAAAAAGTCATAATTCACATCCAACAGTCATTTAGAGTCAAAAGATTAAATGTTAAAATTTCATCATTATAGACCATTTTGGGAATGTTCGACATGTCGGGAGTCATCGTTTTTCATCCGAAAATTGATTTTTTGGACTGTACCCAAAATGATTCAAAATGTCAATTGGATCGTGCCTCATGTTGAATAACCACTTTTTAAACCCTCACAGTGACCAAAAGTGCCATTTTTACAGAGTTTTGCTTACTCAAAAGCTTCAATTTTGACCCGTTTCAGGCACAGAAATGACTTTAAACACACTTATTTTAGTTGAAAAAGTCATAATTCACATCCAACAGTCATTTAGAGTCAAAAGATTAAATGTTAAAATTTCATCATTATAGACCATTTTGGGAACGTTCGACATGTCCGGAGTCATCGTTTTTCATCTGAAAATTGATTTTTTGGACTGTACCCAAAATGATTCAAAATGTCAATTGGATCGTGCCTCATGTTGAATAACCACTTTTTAAACCCTCACAGTGACCAAAAGTGGCATTTTTACAGAGTTTTGCTTACTCAAAAGCTTCAATTTTGACCCGTTTCAGGCACAGAAATGACTTTAAACACACGTATTTTAGTTGAAAAAGTCATAATTCACATCCAACAGTCATTTAGAGTCAAAAGATTAAATGTTAAAATTTCATCATTATAGACCATTTTGGGAACGTTCTGCATGTCCGGAGTCATCGTTTTTCATCCGAAAATTGATTTTTTGGACTGTACCAAAAATGATTCAAAATGTCAATTGGATCGTGCCTCATGTTGAATAACCCTTTTTAAACCCTCACAGTGACCAAAAGTGCCATTTTTACAGAGTTTTGCTTACTCAAAAGCTTCAATTTTGACCCGTTTCAGGCACAGAAATGACTTTAAACACACTTATTTTAGTTGAAAAAGTCATAATTCACATCCAACAGTCATTTAGAGTCAAAAGATTAAATGTTAAAATTTCATCATTATAGACCATTTTGGGAACGTTCGACATGTCCGGAGTCATCGTTTTTCATCCGAAAATTGATTTTTTGGACTGTACCCAAAATGATTCAAAATGTCAATTGGGTCGTGCCTCATGTTGAATAACCACTTTTTAAACCCTCACAGTGACCAAAAGTGCCATTTTTACAGAGTTTTGCTTACTCAAAAGCTTCAATTTTGACCCGTTTCAGGCACAGAAATGACTTTAAACACACTTATTTTAGTTGAAAAAGTCATAATGCACATCCAACAGTCATTTAGAGTCAAAAGATTAAATGTTAAAATTTCATCATTATAGACCATTTTGGGAACGTTCGACATGTCCGGAGTCATCGTTTTTCATCCGAAAATTGATTTTTTGGACTGTACCCAAAATGATTCAAAATGTCAATTGGATCGTGCCTCATGTTGAATAACCACTTTTTAAACCCTCACAGTGACCAAAAGTGCCATTTTTACAGAGTTTTGCTTACTCAAAAGCTTCAATTTTGACCCGTTTCAGGCACAGAAATGACTTTAAACACACTTATTTTAGTTGAAAAAGTCATAATTCACATCCAACAGTCATTTAGAGTCAAAAGATTAAAATTTAAAATTTCATCATTATAGACCATTTTGGGAACGTTCGGCATGTCCGGAGTCATCGTTTTTCATCCAAAAATCGATTTTTTGGACTGAACCCAAAATGATTCAAAATGTCAATTGGATCGTGCCTCATGTTGAATAACCACTTTTTAAACCCTCACAGTGACCAAAATTGCCATTTTTACAGAGTTTTCCTTACTCAAAAGCTTCAATTTTGACCCGTTTCAGGCACAGAAATGACTTTAAACACACTTATTTTAGTTGAAAAAGTCATAATTCACATCCAACAGTCATTTAGAGTCAAAAGAATAAATGTTAAAATTTCATCATTATAGACCATTTTGGGAACGTTCGGCATGTCCGGAGTCATCGTTTTTCATCCGAAAATTGATTTTTTGGACTGTACCAAAAATGACACAAAATGTCAATTGGATCGTGCCTCATGTTGAATAACCACTTTTTAAACCCTCACAGTGACCAAAATTGCCATTTTTACAGAGTTTTCCTTACTCAAAAGCTTCAATTTTGACCCGTTTCAGGCACAGAAATGACTTTAAACACACTTATTTTAGTTGAAAAAGTCATAATTCACATCCAACAGTCATTAAGAGTCAAAAGATTAAATGTTAAAATTTCATCATTATAGACCATTTTGGGAACGTTCGACATGTCCGGAGTCGTTTTTCATCCGAAAATTGATTTTTTGGACTGTACCCAAAATGATTCAAAATGTCAATTGGATCGTGCCTCATGTTGAATAACCACTTTTTAAACCCTCACAGTGACCAAAAGTGCCATTTTTACAGAGTTTTGCTTACTCAAAAGCTTCAATTTTGACCCGTTTCAGGCACAGAAATGACTTTAAACACACTTATTTTAGTTGAAAAAGTCATAATTCACATCCAACAGTCATTTAGAGTCAAAAGATTAAATGTTAAAATTTCATCATTATAGACCATTTTGGGAACGTTCGACATGTCCGGAGTCATCGTTTTTCATCTGAAAATTGATTTTTTGGACTGTACCCAAAATGATTCAAAATGTCAATTGGATCGTGCCTCATGTTGAATAACCACTTTTTAAACCCTCACAGTGACCAAAAGTGCCATTTTTACAGAGTTTTGCTTACTCAAAAGCTTCAATTTTGACCCGTTTCAGGCACAGAAATGACTTTAAACACACGTATTTTAGTTGAAAAAGTCATAATTCACATCCAACAGTCATTTAGAGTCAAAAGATTAAATGTTAAAATTTCATCATTATAGACCATTTTGGGAACGTTCTGCATGTCCGGAGTCATCGTTTTTCATCCGAAAATTGATTTTTTGGACTGTACCAAAAATGATTCAAAATGTCAATTGGATCGTTCCTCATGTTGAATAACCACTTTTTAAACCCTCACAGTGACCAAAAGTGCCATTTTTACAGAGTTTTGCTTACTCAAAAGCTTCAATTTTGACCCGTTTCAGGCACAGAAATGACTTTAAACACACGTATTTTAGTTGAAAAAGTCATAATTCACATCCAACAGTCATTTAGAGTCAAAAGATTAAATGTTAAAATGTCATCATTATAGACCATTTTGGGAACGTTCGGCATGTCCGGAGTCATCGTTTTTCATCCGAAAATTGATTTTTTGGACTGTACCAAAAACGATTCAAAATGTCAATTGGATCGTGCCTCATGTTGAATAACCACTTTTTAAACCCTCACAGTGACCAAAATTGCCATTTTTACAGAGTTTTGCTTACTCAAAAGCTTCAATGTTGACCCGTTTCAGGCACAGAAAGGACTTTAAACACACTTATTTTAGTTGAAAAAGTCATAATGCACATCCAACAGTCATTTAGAGTCAAAAGATTAAATGTTAAAATTTCATCATTATAGACCATTTTGGGAATGTTCGACATGTCCGGAGTCATCGTTTTTCATCCGAAAATTGATTTTTTGGACTGTACCCAAAATGATTCAAAATGTCAATTGGATCGTGCCTCATGTTGAATAACCACTTTTTAAACCCTCACAGTGACCAAAAGTGCCATTTTTACAGAGTTTTGCTTACTCAAAAGCTTCAATTTTGACCCGTTTCAGGCACAGAAATGACTTTAAACACACTTATTTTAGTTGAAAAAGTCATAATTCACATCCAACAGTCATTTAGAGTCAAAAGATTAAATGTTAAAATTTCATCATTATAGACCATTTTGGGAACGTTCGACATGTCCGGAGTCATCGTTTTTCATCCGAAAATTGATTTTTTGGACTGTACCCAAAATGATTCAAAATGTCAATTGGGTCGTGCCTCATGTTGAATAACCACTTTTTAAACCCTCACAGTGACCAAAAGTGCCATTTTTACAGAGTTTTGCTTACTCAAAAGCTTCAATTTTGACCCGTTTCAGGCACAGAAATGACTTTAAACACACGTATTTTAGTTGAAAAAGTCATAATTCACATCCAACAGTCATTTAGAGTCAAAAGATTAAATGTTAAAATTTCATCATTATAGACCATTTTGGGAACGTTCTGCATGTCCGGAGTCATCGTTTTTCATCCGAAAATTGATTTTTTGGACTGTACCAAAAACAATTCAAAATGTCAATTGGATCGTGCCTCATGTTGAATAACCACTTTTTAAACCCTCACAGTGACCAAAATTGCCATTTTTACAGAGTTTTGCTTACTCAAAAGCTTCAATTTTGACCCGTTTCAGGCACAGAAAGGACTTTAAACACATGTATTTTAGTTGAAAAAGTCATAATTCACATCCAACAGTCATTTAGAGTCAAAAGATTAAATGTTAAAATGTCATCATTATAGACCATTTTGGGAACGTTCTGCATGTCCGGAGTCATCGTTTTTCATCCGAAAATTGATTTTTTGGACTGTACCAAAAATGATTCAAAATGTCAATTGGATCGTGCCTCATGTTGAATAACCACTTTTTAAACCCTCACAGAGACCAAAAGTGCCATTTTTACAGAGTTTTGCTTACTCAAAAGCTTCAATTTTGACCCGTTTCAGGCACAGAAATGACTTTAAACACACTTATTTTAGTTGAAAAAGTCATAATTCACATCCAACAGTCATTTAGAGTCAAAAGATTAAATGTTAAAATTTCATCATTATAGACCATTTTGGGAACGTTCGACATGTCCGGAGTCATCGTTTTTCATCCGAAAATTGATTTTTTGGACTGTACCCAAAATGATTCAAAATGTCAATTGGATCGTGCCTCATGTTGAATAACCACTTTTTAAACCCTCACAGTGACCAAAAGTGCCATTTTTACAGAGTTTTGCTTACTCAAAAGCTTCAATTTTGACCCGTTTCAGGCACAGAAATGACTTTAAACACACGTATTTTAGTTGAAAAAGTCATAATTCACATCCAACAGTCATTTAGAGTCAAAAGATTAAATGTTAAAATTTCATCATTATAGACCATTTTGGGAACGTTCGACATGTCCTGAGTCATTGTTTTTCATCCGAAAATTGATTTTTTGGACTGTACCCAAAATGATTCAAAATGTCAATTGGATCGTGCCTCATGTTGAATAACCACTTTTTAAACCCTCACAGTGACCAAAAGTGCCATTTTTACAGAGTTTTGCTTACTCAAAAGCTTCAATTTTGACCCGTTTCAGGCACAGAAATGACTTTAAAAAAACGTATTTTAGTTGAAAAAGTCATAATTCACATCCAACAGTCATTTAGAGTCAAAAGATTAAATGTTAAAATTTCATCATTATAGACCATTTTGGGAACGTTCGGCATGTCCGGAGTCATCGTTTTTCATCCGAAAATTGATTTTTTGGACTGTACCAAAAATGATTTAAAATGTCAATTGGATCGTGCCTCATGTTGAATAACCACTTTTTAAACCCTCACAGTGACCAAAAGTGCCATTTTTACAGAGTTTTGCTTACTCAAAAGCTTCAATTTTGACCCGTTTCAGGCACAGAAATGACTTTAAACACACTTATTTTAGTTGAAAAAGTCATAATTCACATCCAACAGTCATTTAGAGTCAAAAGATTAAATGTTAAAATTTCATCATTATAGACCATTTTGGGAATGTTCGACATGTCGGGAGTCATCGTTTTTCATCCGAAAATTGATTTTTTGGACTGTACCCAAAATGATTCAAAATGTCAATTGGATCGTGCCTCATGTTGAATAACCACTTTTTAAACCCTCACAGTGACCAAAAGTGCCATTTTACAGAGTTTTGCTTACTCAAAAGCTTCAATTTTGACCCGTTTCAGGCACAGAAATGACTTTAAACACACTTATTTTAGTTGAAAAAGTCATAATTCACATCCAACAGTCATTTAGAGTCAAAAGATTAAATGTTAAAATTTCATCATTATAGACCATTTTGGGAACGTTCGGCATGTCCGGAGTCATCGTTTTTCATCCGAAAATCGATTTTTTGGACTGTACCATAAATGATTCAAAATGTCAATTGGATCGTGCCTCATGTTGAATAACCACTTTTTAAACCCTCACAGTGACCAAAAGTGCCATTTTTACAGAGTTTTGCTTACTCAAAAGCTTCAATTTTGACCCGTTTCAGGCACAGAAATGACTTTAAACACACGTATTTTAGTTGAAAAAGTCATAATTCACATCCAACAGTCATTTAGAGTCAAAAGATTAAATGTTAAAATTTCATCATTATAGACCATTTTGGGAACGTTCGACATGTCCGGAGTCATTGTTTTTCATCCGAAAATTGATTTTTTGGACTGTACCCAAAATGATTCAAAATGTCAATTGGATCGTGCCTCATGTTGAATAACCACTTTTTAAACCCTCACAGTGACCAAAAGTGCCATTTTTACAGAGTTTTGCTTACTCAAAAGCTTCAATTTTGACCCGTTTCAGGCACAGAAATGACTTTAAAAAAACGTATTTTAGTTGAAAAAGTCATAATTCACATCCAACAGTCATTTAGAGTCAAAAGATTAAATGTTAAAATTTCATCATTATAGACCATTTTGGGAACGTTCGGCATGTCCGGAGTCATCGTTTTTCATCCGAAAATTGATTTTTTGGACTGTACCAAAAACGATTCAAAATGTCAATTGGATCGTGCCTCATGTTGAATAACCACTTTTTAAACCCTCACAGTGACCAAAATTGCCATTTTTACAGAGTTTTGCTTACTCAAAAGCTTCAATTTTGACCCGTTTCAGGCACAGAAAGGACTTTAAACACACTTATTTTAGTTGAAAAAGTCATAATGCACATCCAACAGTCATTTAGAGTCAAAAGATTAAATGTTAAAATTTCATCATTATAGACCATTTTGGGAATGTTCGACATGTCCGGAGTCATCGTTTTTCATCCGAAAATTGATTTTTTGGACTGTACCCAAAATGATTCAAAATGTCAATTGGATCGTGCCTCATGTTGAATAACCACTTTTTAAACCCTCACAGTGACCAAAAGTGCCATTTTTACAGAGTTTTGCTTACTCAAAAGCTTCAATTTTGACCCGTTTCAGGCACAGAAATGACTTTAAACACACTTATTTTAGTTGAAAAAGTCATAATTCACATCCAACAGTCATTTAGAGTCAAAAGATTAAATGTTAAAATTTCATCATTATAGACCATTTTGGGAACGTTCGACATGTCCGGAGTCATCGTTTTTCATCCGAAAATTGATTTTTTGGACTGTACCCAAAATGATTCAAAATGTCAATTGGGTCGTGCCTCATGTTGAATAACCACTTTTTAAACCCTCACAGTGACCAAAAGTGCCATTTTTACAGAGTTTTGCTTACTCAAAAGCTTCAATTTTGACCCGTTTCAGGCACAGAAATGACTTTAAACACACGTATTTTAGTTGAAAAAGTCATAATTCACATCCAACAGTCATTTAGAGTCAAAAGATTAAATGTTAAAATTTCATCATTATAGACCATTTTGGGAACGTTCGACATGTCCGGAGTCATTGTTTTTCATCCGAAAATTGATTTTTTGGACTGTACCCAAAATGATTCAAAATGTGAATTGGATCGTGCCTCATGTTGAATAACCACTTTTTAAACCCTCACAGTGACCAAAAGTGCCATTTTTACAGAGTTTTGCTTACTCAAAAGCTTCAATTTTGACCCGTTTCAGGCACAGAAATGACTTTAAAAAAACGTATTTTAGTTGAAAAAGTCATAATTCACATCCAACAGTCATTTAGAGTCAAAAGATTAAATGTTAAAATTTCATCATTATAGACCATTTTGGGAACGTTCGGCATGTCCGGAGTCATCGTTTTTCATCCGAAAATTGATTTTTTGGACTGTACCAAAAATGATTTAAAATGTCAATTGGATCGTGCCTCATGTTGAATAACCACTTTTTAAACCCTCACAGTGACCAAAAGTGCCATTTTTACAGAGTTTTGCTTACTCAAAAGCTTCAATTTTGACCCGTTTCAGGCACAGAAATGACTTTAAACACACTTATTTTAGTTGAAAAAGTCATAATTCACATCCAACAGTCATTTAGAGTCAAAAGATTAAATGTTAAAATTTCATCATTATAGACCATTTTGGGAATGTTCGACATGTCGGGAGTCATCGTTTTTCATCCGAAAATTGATTTTTTGGACTGTACCCAAAATGATTCAAAATGTCAATTGGATCGTGCCTCATGTTGAATAACCACTTTTTAAACCCTCACAGTGACCAAAAGTGCCATTTTTACAGAGTTTTGCTTACTCAAAAGCTTCAATTTTGACCCGTTTCAGGCACAGAAATGACTTTAAACACACTTATTTTAGTTGAAAAAGTCATAATTCACATCCAACAGTCATTTAGAGGCAAAAGATTAAATGTTAAAATTTCATCATTATAGACCATTTTGGGAACGTTCGACATGTCCGGAGTCATCGTTTTTCATCCGAAAATTGATTTTTTGGACTGTACCCAAAATGATTCAAAATGTCAATTGGATCGTGCCTCATGTTGAATAACCACTTTTTAAACCCTCACAGTGACCAAAAGTGCCATTTTTACAGAGTTTTGCTTACTCAAAAGCTTCAATTTTGACCCGTTTCAGGCACAGAAATGACTTTAAAAAAACGTATTTTAGTTGAAAAAGTCATAATTCACATCCAACAGTCATTTAGAGTCAAAAGATTAAATGTGAAAATTTCATCATTATAGACCATTTTGGGAACGTTCGGCATGTCCGGAGTCATCGTTTTTCATCCGAAAATTGATTTTTTGGACTGTACCAAAAATGATTCAAAATGTCAATTGGATCGTGCCTCATGTTGAATAACCACTTTTTAAACCCTCACAGTGACCAAAATTGCCATTTTTACAGAGTTTTGCTTACTCAAAAGCTTCAATTTTGACCCGTTTCAGGCACAGAAAGGACTTTAAACACACTTATTTTAGTTGAAAAAGTCATAATTCACATCCAACAGTCATTTAGAGTCAAAAGATTAAATGTTAAAATTTCATCATTATAGACCATTTTGGGAACGTTCGACATGTCCGGAGTCATCGTTTTTCTTCCGAAAATTGATTTTTTGGACTGTACCCAAAATGATTCAAAATGTCAATTGGATCGTGCCTCATGTTGAATAACCACTTTTTAAACCCTCACAGTGACCAAAAGTGCCATTTTTACAGAGTTTTGCTTACTCAAAAGCTTCAATTTTGACCCGTTTCAGGCACAGAAATGACTTTAAACACACTTATTTTAGTTGAAAAAGTCATAATTCACATCCAACAGTCATTTAGAGTCAAAAGAATAAATGTTAAAATTTCATCATTATAGACCATTTTGGGAACGTTCGGCATGTCCGGAGTCATCGTTTTTCATCCGAAAATTGATTTTTTGGACTGTACCAAAAATGACTCAAAATGTCAATTGGATCGTGCCTCATGTTGAATAACCACTTTTTAAACCCTCACAGTGACCAAAATTGCCATTTTTACAGAGTTTTCCTTACTCAAAAGCTTCAATTTTGACCCGTTTCAGGCACAGAAATGACTTTAAACACACTTATTTTAGTTGAAAAAGTCATAATTCACATCCAACAGTCATTAAGAGTCAAAAGATTAAATGTTAAAATTTCATCATTATAGACCATTTTGGGAACGTTCGACATGTCCGGAGTCGTTTTTCATCCGAAAATTGATTTTTTGGACTGTACCCAAAATGATTCAAAATGTCAATTGGATCGTGCCTCATGTTGAATAACCACTTTTTAAACCCTCACAGTGACCAAAAGTGCCATTTTTACAGAGTTTTGCTTACTCAAAAGCTTCAATTTTGACCCGTTTCAGGCACAGAAATGACTTTAAACACACTTATTTTAGTTGAAAAAGTCATAATTCACATCCAACAGTCATTTAGAGTCAAAAGATTAAATGTTAAAATTTCATCATTATAGACCATTTTGGGAACGTTCGGCATGTCCGGAGTCATCGTTTTTCATCCGAAAATTGATTTTTTGGACTGTACCAAAAATGATTTAAAATGTCAATTGGATCGTGCCTCATGTTGAATAACCACTTTTTAAACCCTCACAGTGACCAAAAGTGCCATTTTTACAGAGTTTTGCTTACTCAAAAGCTTCAATTTTGACCCGTTTCAGGCACAGAAATGACTTTAAACACACTTATTTTAGTTGAAAAAGTCATAATTCACATCCAACAGTCATTTAGAGTCAAAAGATTAAATGTTAAAATTTCATCATTATAGACCATTTTGGGAATGTTCGACATGTCGGGAGTCATCGTTTTTCATCCGAAAATTGATTTTTTGGACTGTACCCAAAATGATTCAAAATGTCAATTGGATCGTGCCTCATGTTGAATAACCACTTTTTAAACCCTCACAGTGACCAAAAGTGCCATTTTTACAGAGTTTTGCTTACTCAAAAGCTTCAATTTTGACCCGTTTCAGGCACAGAAATGACTTTAAACACACTTATTTTAGTTGAAAAAGTCATAATTCACATCCAACAGTCATTTAGAGGCAAAAGATTAAATGTTAAAATTTCATCATTATAGACCATTTTGGGAACGTTCGACATGTCCGGAGTCATCGTTTTTCATCCGAAAATTGATTTTTTGGACTGTACCCAAAATGATTCAAAATGTCAATTGGATCGTGCCTCATGTTGAATAACCACTTTTTAAACCCTCACAGTGACCAAAAGTGCCATTTTTACAGAGTTTTGCTTACTCAAAAGCTTCAATTTTGACCCGTTTCAGGCACAGAAATGACTTTAAAAAAACGTATTTTAGTTGAAAAAGTCATAATTCACATCCAACAGTCATTTAGAGTCAAAAGATTAAATGTGAAAATTTCATCATTATAGACCATTTTGGGAACGTTCGGCATGTCCGGAGTCATCGTTTTTCATCCGAAAATTGATTTTTTGGACTGTACCAAAAATGATTCAAAATGTCAATTGGATCGTGCCTCATGTTGAATAACCACTTTTTAAACCCTCACAGTGACCAAAATTGCCATTTTTACAGAGTTTTGCTTACTCAAAAGCTTCAATTTTGACCCGTTTCAGGCACAGAAAGGACTTTAAACACACTTATTTTAGTTGAAAAAGTCATAATTCACATCCAACAGTCATTTAGAGTCAAAAGATTAAATGTTAAAATTTCATCATTATAGACCATTTTGGGAACGTTCGACATGTCCGGAGTCATCGTTTTTCTTCCGAAAATTGATTTTTTGGACTGTACCCAAAATGATTCAAAATGTCAATTGGATCGTGCCTCATGTTGAATAACCACTTTTTAAACCCTCACAGTGACCAAAAGTGCCATTTTTACAGAGTTTTGCTTACTCAAAAGCTTCAATTTTGACCCGTTTCAGGCACAGAAATGACTTTAAACACACTTATTTTAGTTGAAAAAGTCATAATTCACATCCAACAGTCATTTAGAGTCAAAAGAATAAATGTTAAAATTTCATCATTATAGACCATTTTGGGAACGTTCGGCATGTCCGGAGTCATCGTTTTTCATCCGAAAATTGATTTTTTGGACTGTACCAAAAATGACTCAAAATGTCAATTGGATCGTGCCTCATGTTGAATAACCACTTTTTAAACCCTCACAGTGACCAAAATTGCCATTTTTACAGAGTTTTCCTTACTCAAAAGCTTCAATTTTGACCCGTTTCAGGCACAGAAATGACTTTAAACACACTTATTTTAGTTGAAAAAGTCATAATTCACATCCAACAGTCATTAAGAGTCAAAAGATTAAATGTTAAAATTTCATCATTATAGACCATTTTGGGAACGTTCGACATGTCCGGAGTCGTTTTTCATCCGAAAATTGATTTTTTGGACTGTACCCAAAATGATTCAAAATGTCAATTGGATCGTGCCTCATGTTGAATAACCACTTTTTAAACCCTCACAGTGACCAAAAGTGCCATTTTTACAGAGTTTTGCTTACTCAAAAGCTTCAATTTTGACCCGTTTCAGGCACAGAAATGACTTTAAACACACTTATTTTAGTTGAAAAAGTCATAATTCACATCCAACAGTCATTTAGAGTCAAAAGATTAAATGTTAAAATTTCATCATTATAGACCATTTTGGGAACGTTCGACATGTCCGGAGTCATCGTTTTTCATCTGAAAATTGATTTTTTGGACTGTACCCAAAATGATTCAAAATGTCAATTGGATCGTGCCTCATGTTGAATAACCACTTTTTAAACCCTCACAGTGACCAAAAGTGCCATTTTTACAGAGTTTTGCTTACTCAAAAGCTTCAATTTTGACCCGTTTCAGGCACAGAAATGACTTTAAACACACGTATTTTAGTTGAAAAAGTCATAATTCACATCCAACAGTCATTTAGAGTCAAAAGATTAAATGTTAAAATTTCATCATTATAGACCATTTTGGGAACGTTCTGCATGTCCGGAGTCATCGTTTTTCATCCGAAAATTGATTTTTTGGACTGTACCAAAAATGATTCAAAATGTCAATTGGATCGTTCCTCATGTTGAATAACCACTTTTTAAACCCTCACAGTGACCAAAAGTGCCATTTTTACAGAGTTTTGCTTACTCAAAAGCTTCAATTTTGACCCGTTTCAGGCACAGAAATGACTTTAAACACACGTATTTTAGTTGAAAAAGTCATAATTCACATCCAACAGTCATTTAGAGTCAAAAGATTAAATGTTAAAATGTCATCATTATAGACCATTTTGGGAACGTTCGGCATGTCCGGAGTCATCGTTTTTCATCCGAAAATTGATTTTTTGGACTGTACCAAAAACGATTCAAAATGTCAATTGGATCGTGCCTCATGTTGAATAACCACTTTTTAAACCCTCACAGTGACCAAAATTGCCATTTTTACAGAGTTTTGCTTACTCAAAAGCTTCAATGTTGACCCGTTTCAGGCACAGAAAGGACTTTAAACACACTTATTTTAGTTGAAAAAGTCATAATGCACATCCAACAGTCATTTAGAGTCAAAAGATTAAATGTTAAAATTTCATCATTATAGACCATTTTGGGAATGTTCGACATGTCCGGAGTCATCGTTTTTCATCCGAAAATTGATTTTTTGGACTGTACCCAAAATGATTCAAAATGTCAATTGGATCGTGCCTCATGTTGAATAACCACTTTTTAAACCCTCACAGTGACCAAAAGTGCCATTTTTACAGAGTTTTGCTTACTCAAAAGCTTCAATTTTGACCCGTTTCAGGCACAGAAATGACTTTAAACACACTTATTTTAGTTGAAAAAGTCATAATTCACATCCAACAGTCATTTAGAGTCAAAAGATTAAATGTTAAAATTTCATCATTATAGACCATTTTGGGAACGTTCGACATGTCCGGAGTCATCGTTTTTCATCCGAAAATAGATTTTTTGGACTGTACCCAAAATGATTCAAAATGTCAATTGGGTCGTGCCTCATGTTGAATAACCACTTTTTAAACCCTCACAGTGACCAAAAGTGCCATTTTTACAGAGTTTTGCTTACTCAAAAGCTTCAATTTTGACCCGTTTCAGGCACAGAAATGACTTTAAACACACGTATTTTAGTTGAAAAAGTCATAATTCACATCCAACAGTCATTTAGAGTCAAAAGATTAAATGTTAAAATTTCATCATTATAGACCATTTTGGGAACATTCTGCATGTCCGGAGTCATCGTTTTTCATCCGAAAATTGATTTTTTGGACTGTACCAAAAACAATTCAAAATGTCAATTGGATCGTGCCTCATGTTGAATAACCACTTTTTAAACCCTCACAGTGACCAAAATTGCCATTTTTACAGAGTTTTGCTTACTCAAAAGCTTCAATTTTGACCCGTTTCAGGCACAGAAAGGACTTTAAACACATGTATTTTAGTTGAAAAAGTCATAATTCACATCCAACAGTCATTTAGAGTCAAAAGATTAAATGTTAAAATGTCATCATTATAGACCATTTTGGGAACGTTCTGCATGTCCGGAGTCATCGTTTTTCATCCGAAAATTGATTTTTTGGACTGTACCAAAAATGATTCAAAATGTCAATTGGATCGTGCCTCATGTTGAATAACCACTTTTTAAACCCTCACAGAGACCAAAAGTGCCATTTTTACAGAGTTTTGCTTACTCAAAAGCTTCAATTTTGACCCGTTTCAGGCACAGAAATGACTTTAAACACACTTATTTTAGTTGAAAAAGTCATAATTCACATCCAACAGTCATTTTGACATTGCGGGCCGTAAGGAAGGTCCTCCCCCTGCTCCCCTTCGAATCAAGAAAACTTCTGATTCAGGGCCTAATCCTGGCCAGACTGGATTATGGCAATGCCCTCCTCCTGGCGGCACCCATGGCCACGATTAACATCTTACAGCGGGTCCAGAATGCCGCAGCCAGGCTTCTTATGGGAGTCCCGAGAGGGGTTTCAGCCAAGCCCCTGCTTAGAGCCTTGCACTGGCTTCCAATCCAGGAGCGAATTTCCTTCAAATCACTTTGTATTGCATATAAATCCCTCCAAGGTAACGGCCCCCCAGCCCTCAGGGGATTGATCCGTCCTTACAAAGCCACTCGTGCCCTCCGATCTGATGAAGAAAACCTGGCCGTTACTCCTAGAGTAAGGAAGGCCCGCACGGGAGGTCGTCGCTTCTCGCTGAATGCAGCAAAAAAGTGGAATGCCCTGCCCAGGGACCTACGGAAGGAACCTTCATACCTTAAGTTCAGAAAGTCACTTAAAACCTTCCTTTTCCCCAAGGCTCCCTAAACTTTTCTTCCTCATTTCGCTCTGTTATCAATTGTTTTAGCGCTGGGACGCTCAAGGGCAGCCATGCGCTCTATAAATCCAATTCCATTCCATTCCATTCCATTCCATTTAGAGTCAAAAGATTAAATGTTAAAATTTCATCATTATAGACCATTTTGGGAACGTTCGACATGTCCGGAGTCATCGTTTTTCATCCGAAAATTGATTTTTTGGACTGTACCCAAAATGATTCAAAATGTCAATTGGATCGTGCCTCATGTTGAATAACCACTTTTTAAACCCTCACAGTGACCAAAAGTGCCATTTTTACGGAGTTTTGCTTACTCAAAAGCTTCAATTTTGACCCGTTTCAGGCACAGAAATGACTTTAAACACACGTATTTTAGTTGAAAAAGTCATAATTCACATCCAACAGTCATTTAGAGTCAAAAGATTAAATGTTAAAATTTCATCATTATAGACCATTTTGGGAACGTTCGACATGTCCTGAGTCATTGTTTTTCATCCGAAAATTGATTTTTTGGACTGTACCCAAAATGATTCAAAATGTCAATTGGATCGTGCCTCATGTTGAATAACCACTTTTTAAACCCTCACAGTGACCAAAAGTGCCATTTTTACAGAGTTTTGCTTACTCAAAAGCTTCAATTTTGACCCGTTTCAGGCACAGAATTGACTTTAAAAAAACGTATTTTAGTTGAAAAAGTCATAATTCACATCCAACAGTCATTTAGAGTCAAAAGATTAAATGTTAAAATTTCATCATTATAGACCATTTTGGGAACGTTCGGCATGTCCGGAGTCATCGTTTTTCATCCGAAAATTGATTTTTTGGACTGTACCAAAAATGATTTAAAATGTCAATTGGATCGTGCCTCATGTTGAATAACCACTTTTTAAACCCTCACAGTGACCAAAAGTGCCATTTTTACAGAGTTTTGCTTACTCAAAAGCTTCAATTTTGACCCGTTGCAGGCACAGAAATGACTTTAAACACACTTATTTTAGTTGAAAAAGTCATAATTCACATCCAACAGTCATTTAGAGTCAAAAGATTAAATGTTAAAATTTCATCATTATAGACCATTTTGGGAATGTTCGACATGTCGGGAGTCATCGTTTTTCATCCGAAAATTGATTTTTTGGACTGTACCCAAAATGATTCAAAATGTCAATTGGATCGTGCCTCATGTTCAATAACCACTTTTTAAACCCTCACAGTGACCAAAAGTGCCATTTTTACAGAGTTTTGCTTACTCAAAAGCTTCAATTTTGACCCGTTTCAGGCACAGAAATGACTTTAAACACACTTATTTTAGTTGAAAAAGTCATAATTCACATCCAACAGTCATTTAGAGTCAAAAGATTAAATGTTAAAATTTCATCATTATAGACCATTTTGGGAACGTTCGGCATGTCCGGTGTCATCGTTTTTCATCCGAAAATCGATTTTTTGGACTGTACCATAAATGATTCAAAATGTCAATTGGATCGTGCCTCATGTTGAATAACCACTTTTTAAACCCTCACAGTGACCAAAAGTGCCATTTTTACAGAGTTTTGCTTACTCAAAAGCTTCAATTTTGACCCGTTTCAGGCACAGAAATGACTTTAAACACACGTATTTTAGTTGAAAAAGTCATAATTCACATCCAACAGTCATTTAGAGTCAAAAGATTAAATGTTAAAATTTCATCATTATAGACCATTTTGGGAACGTTCGACATGTCCGGAGTCATTGTTTTTCATCCGAAAATTGATTTTTTGGACTGTACCCAAAATGATTCAAAATGTCAATTGGATCGTGCCTCATGTTGAATAACCACTTTTTAAACCCTCACAGTGACCAAAAGTGCCATTTTTACAGAGTTTTGCTTACTCAAAAGCTTCAATTTTGACCCGTTTCAGGCACAGAAATGACTTTAAAAAAACGTATTTTAGTTGAAAAAGTCATAATTCACATCCAACAGTCATTTAGAGTCAAAAGATTAAATGTTAAAATTTCATCATTATAGACCATTTTGGGAACGTTCGGCATGTCCGGAGTCATCGTTTTTCATCCGAAAATTGATTTTTTGGACTGTACCAAAAATGATTTAAAATGTCAATTGGATCGTGCCTCATGTTGAATAACCACTTTTTAAACCCTCACAGTGACCAAAAGTGCCATTTTTACAGAGTTTTGCTTACTCAAAAGCTTCAATTTTGACCCGTTTCAGGCACAGAAATGACTTTAAACACACTTATTTTAGTTGAAAAAGTCATAATTCACATCCAACAGTCATTTAGAGTCAAAAGATTAAATGTTAAAATTTCATCATTATAGACCATTTTGGGAATGTTCGACATGTCGGGAGTCATCGTTTTTCATCCGAAAATTGATTTTTTGGACTGTACCCAAAATGATTCAAAATGTCAATTGGATCGTGCCTCATGTTGAATAACCACTTTTTAAACCCTCACAGTGACCAAAAGTGCCATTTTTACAGAGTTTTGCTTACTCAAAAGCTTCAATTTTGACCCGTTTCAGGCACAGAAATGACTTTAAAAAAACGTATTTTAGTTGAAAAAGTCATAATTCACATCCAACAGTCATTTAGAGTCAAAAGATTAAATGTTAAAATTTCATCATTATAGACCATTTTGGGAACGTTCGGCATGTCCGGAGTCATCGTTTTTCATCCGAAAATTGATTTTTTGGACTGTACCAAAAACAATTCAAAATGTCAATTGGATCGTGCCTCATGTTGAATAACCACTTTTTAAACCCTCACAGTGACCAAAATTGCCATTTTTACAGAGTTTTGCTTACTCAAAAGCTTCAATTTTGACCCGTTTCAGGCACAGAAAGGACTTTAAACACATGTATTTTAGTTGAAAAAGTCATAATTCACATCCAACAGTCATTTAGAGTCAAAAGATTAAATGTTAAAATTTCATCATTATAGACCATTTTGGGAACGTTGGACATGTCCGGAGTCATCGTTTTTCATCTGAAAATTGATTTTTTGGACTGTACCCAAAATGATTCAAAATGTCAATTGGATCGTGCCTCATGTTGAATAACCACTTTTTAAACCCTCACAGTGACCAAAAGTGCCATTTTTACAGAGTTTTGCTTACTCAAAAGCTTCAATTTTGACCCGTTTCAGGCACAGAAATGACTTTAAAAAAACGTATTTTAGTTGAAAAAGTCATAATTCACATCCAACAGTCATTTAGAGTCAAAAGATTAAATGTTAAAATTTCATCATTATAGACCATTTTGGGAACGTTCGGCATGTCCGGAGTCATCGTTTTTCATCCGAAAATTGATTTTTTGGACTGTACCAAAAATGATTTAAAATGTCAATTGGATCGTGCCTCATGTTGAATAACCACTTTTTAAACCCTCACAGTGACCAAAAGTGCCATTTTTACAGAGTTTTGCTTACTCAAAAGCTTCAATTTTGACCCGTTTCAGGCACAGAAATGACTTTAAACACACTTATTTTAGTTGAAAAAGTCATAATTCACATCCAACAGTCATTTAGAGTCAAAAGATTAAATGTTAAAATTTCATCATTATAGACCATTTTGGGAATGTTCGACATGTCGGGAGTCATCGTTTTTCATCCGAAAATTGATTTTTTGGACTGTACCCAAAATGATTCAAAATGTCAATTGGATCGTGCCTCATGTTGAATAACCACTTTTTAAACCCTCACAGTGACCAAAAGTGCCATTTTTACAGAGTTTTGCTTACTCAAAAGCTTCAATTTTGACCTGTTTCAGGCACAGAAATGACTTTAAACACACTTATTTTAGTTGAAAAAGTCATAATTCACATCCAACTGTCATTTAGAGTCAAAAGATTAAATGTTAAAATTTCATCATTATAGACCATTTTGGGAACGTTCGACATGTCCGGAGTCATCGTTTTTCATCCGAAAATTGATTTTTTGGACTGTACCCAAAATGATTCAAAATGTCAATTGGATCGTGCCTCATGTTGAATAACCACTTTTTAAACCCTCACAGTGACCAAAAGTGCCATTTTTACAGAGTTTTGCTTACTCAAAAGCTTCAATTTTGACCCGTTTCAGGCACAGAAATGACTTTAAAAAAACGTATTTTAGTTGAAAAAGTCATAATTCACATCCAACAGTCATTTAGAGTCAAAAGATTAAATGTTAAAATTTCATCATTATAGACCATTTTGGGAACGTTCGGCATGTCCGGAGTCATCGTTTTTCATCCGAAAATTGATTTTTTGGACTGTACCAAAAATGATTCAAAATGTCAATTGGATCGTGCCTCATGTTGAATAACCACTTTTTAAACCCTCACAGTGACCAAAATTGCCATTTTTACAGAGTTTTGCTTACTCAAAAGCTTCAATTTTGACCCGTTTCAGGCACAGAAAGGACTTTAAACACACTTATTTTAGTTGAAAAAGTCATAATTCACATCCAACAGTCATTTAGAGTCAAAAGATTAAATGTTAAAATTTCATCATTATAGACCATTTTGGGAACGTTCGACATGTCCGGAGTCATCGTTTTTCTTCCGAAAATTGATTTTTTGGACTGTACCCAAAATGATTCAAAATGTCAATTGGATCGTGCCTCATGTTGAATAACCACTTTTTAAACCCTCACAGTGACCAAAAGTGCCATTTTTACAGAGTTTTGCTTACTCAAAAGCTTCAATTTTGACCCGTTTCAGGCACAGAAATGACTTTAAACACACTTATTTTAGTTGAAAAAGTCATAATGCACATCCAACAGTCATTTAGAGTCAAAAGATTAAATGTTAAAATTTCATCATTATAGACCATTTTGGGAACGTTCGACATGTCCGGAGTCATCGTTTTTCATCCGAAAATTGATTTTTTGGACTGTACCCAAAATGATTCAAAATGTCAATTGGATCGTGCCTCATGTTGAATAACCACTTTTTAAACCCTCACAGTGACCAAAAGTGCCATTTTTACAGAGTTTTGCTTACTCAAAAGCTTCAATGTTGACCCGTTTCAGGCACAGAAATGACTTTAAACACACTTATTTTAGTTGAAAAAGTCATAATTCACATCCAACAGTCATTTAGAGTCAAAAGATTAAATTTTAAAATTTCATCATTATAGACCATTTTGGGAACGTTCGGCATGTCCGGAGTCATCGTTTTTCATCCAAAAATCGATTTTTTGGACTGAACCAAAAATGATTCAAAATGTCAATTGGATCGTGCCTCATGTTGAATAACCACTTTTTAAACCCTCACAGTGACCAAAATTGCCATTTTTACAGAGTTTTCCTTACTCAAAAGCTTCAATTTTGACCCGTTTCAGGCACAGAAATGACTTTAAACACACTTATTTTAGTTGAAAAAGTCATAATTCACATCCAACAGTCATTTAGAGTCAAAAGATTAAATGTTAAAATTTCATCATTATAGACCATTTTGGGAACGTTGGACATGTCCGGAGTCATCGTTTTTCATCTGAAAATTGATTTTTTGGACTGTACCCAAAATGATTCAAAATGTCAATTGGATCGTGCCTCATGTTGAATAACCACTTTTTAAACCCTCACAGTGACCAAAATTGCCATTTTTACAGAGTTTTCCTTACTCAAAAGCTTCAATTTTGACCCGTTTCAGGCACAGAAATGACTTTAAACACACTTATTTTAGTTGAAAAAGTCATAATTCACATCCAACAGTCATTTAGAGTCAAAAGAATAAATGTTAAAATTTCATCATTATAGACCATTTTGGGAACGTTCGGCATGTCTGGAGTCATCGTTTTTCATCCGAAAATTGATTTTTTGGACTGTACCAAAAATGACTCAAAATGTCAATTGGATCGTGCCTCATGTTGAATAACCACTTTTTAAACCCTCACAGTGACCAAAATTGCCATTTTTACAGAGTTTTCCTTACTCAAAAGCTTCAATTTTGACCCGTTTCAGGCACAGAAATGACTTTAAACACACTTATTTTAGTTGAAAAAGTCATAATTCACATCCAACAGTCATTAAGAGTCAAAAGATTAAATGTTAAAATTTCATCATTATAGACCATTTTGGGAACGTTCGACATGTCCGGAGTCATCGTTTTTCATCCGAAAATTGATTTTTTGGACTGTACCCAAAATGATTCAAAATGTCAATTGGATCGTGCCTCATGTTGAATAACCACTTTTTAAACCCTCACAGTGACCAAAAGTGCCATTTTTACAGAGTTTTGCTTACTCAAAAGCTTCAATTTTGACCCGTTTCAGGCACAGAAATGACTTTAAACACACTTATTTTAGTTGAAAAAGTCATAATTCACATCCAACAGTCATTTAGAGTCAAAAGATTAAATGTTAAAATTTCATCATTATAGACCATTTTGGGAACGTTCGACATGTCCGGAGTCATCGTTTTTCATCTGAAAATTGATTTTTTGGACTGTACCCAAAATGATTCAAAATGTCAATTGGATCGTGCCTCATGTTGAATAACCACTTTTTAAACCCTCACAGTGACCAAAAGTGCCATTTTTACAGAGTTTTGCTTACTCAAAAGCTTCAATTTTGACCCGTTTCAGGCACAGAAATGACTTTAAACACACGTATTTTAGTTGAAAAAGTCATAATTCACATCCAACAGTCATTTAGAGTCAAAAGATTAAATGTTAAAATTTCATCATTATAGACCATTTTGGGAACGTTCTGCATGTCCGGAGTCATCGTTTTTCATCCGAAAATTGATTTTTTGGACTGTACCAAAAATGATTCAAAATGTCAATTGGATCGTTCCTCATGTTGAATAACCACTTTTTAAACCCTCACAGTGACCAAAAGTGCCATTTTTACAGAGTTTTGCTTACTCAAAAGCTTCAATTTTGACCCGTTTCAGGCACAGAAATGACTTTAAACACACGTATTTTAGTTGAAAAAGTCATAATTCACATCCAACAGTCATTTAGAGTCAAAAGATTAAATGTTAAAATGTCATCATTATAGACCATTTTGGGAACGTTCGGCATGTCCGGAGTCATCGTTTTTCATCCGAAAATTGATTTTTTGGACTGTACCAAAAACGATTCAAAATGTCAATTGGATCGTGCCTCATGTTGAATAACCACTTTTTAAACCCTCACAGTGACCAAAATTGCCATTTTTACAGAGTTTTGCTTACTCAAAAGCTTCAATGTTGACCCGTTTCAGGCACAGAAAGGACTTTAAACACACTTATTTTAGTTGAAAAAGTCATAATGCACATCCAACAGTCATTTAGAGTCAAAAGATTAAATGTTAAAATTTCATCATTATAGACCATTTTGGGAATGTTCGACATGTCCGGAGTCATCGTTTTTCATCCGAAAATTGATTTTTTGGACTGTACCCAAAATGATTCAAAATGTCAATTGGATCGTGCCTCATGTTGAATAACCACTTTTTAAACCCTCACAGTGACCAAAAGTGCCATTTTTACAGAGTTTTGCTTGCTCAAAAGCTTCAATTTTGACCCGTTTCAGGCACAGAAATGACTTTAAACACACTTATTTTAGTTGAAAAAGTCATAATTTACATCCAACAGTCATTTAGAGTCAAAAGATTAAATGTTAAAATTTCATCATTATAGACCATTTTGGGAACGTTCGACATGTCCGGAGTCATCGTTTTTTATCCGAAAATTGATTTTTTCGACTGTACCCAAAATGATTCAAAATGTCAATTGGGTCGTGCCTCATGTTGAATAACCACTTTTTAAACCCTCACAGTGACCAAAAGTGCCATTTTTACAGAGTTTTGCTTACTCAAAAGCTTCAATTTTGACCCGTTTCAGGCACAGAAATGACTTTAAAAAAACGTATTTTAGTTGAAAAAGTCATAATTCACATCCAACAGTCATTTAGAGTCAAAAGATTAAATGTTAAAATTTCATCATTATAGACCATTTTGGGAACGTTCTGCATGTCCGGAGTCATCGTTTTTCATCCGAAAATTGATTTTTTGGACTGTACCAAAAATGATTCAAAATGTCAATTGGATCGTGCCTCATGTTGAATAACCACTTTTTAAACCCTCACAGAGACCAAAAGTGCCATTTTTACAGAGTTTTGCTTACTCAAAAGCTTCAATTTTGACCAGTTTCAGGCACAGAAATGACTTTAAACACACTTATTTTAGGTGAAAAAGTCATAATTCACATCCAACAGTCATTAAGAGTCAAAAGATTAAATGTTAAAATTTCATCATTATAGACCATTTTGGGAACGTTCGACATGTCCGGAGTCATCGTTTTTCATCCGAAAATTGATTTTTTGGACTGTACCAAAAACAATTCAAAATGTCAATTGGATCGTGCCTCATGTTGAATAACCACTTTTTAAACCCTCACAGTGACCAAAATTGCCATTTTTACAGAGTTTTGCTTACTCAAAAGCTTCAATTTTGACCCGTTTCAGGCACAGAAAGGACTTTAAACACATGTATTTTAGTTGAAAAAGTCATAATTCACATCCAACAGTCATTTAGAGTCAAAAGATTAAATGTTAAAATGTCATCATTATAGACCATTTTGGGAACGTTCTGCATGTCCGGAGTCATCGTTTTTCATCCGAAAATTGATTTTTTGGACTGTACCAAAAATGATTCAAAATGTCAATTGGATCGTGCCTCATGTTGAATAACCACTTTTTAAACCCTCACAGTGACCAAAATTGCCATTTTTACAGAGTTTTCCTTACTCAAAAGCTTCAATTTTGACCCGTTTCAGGCACAGAAATGACTTTAAACACACTTATTTTAGTTGAAAAAGTCATAATTCACATCCAACAGTCATTTAGAGTCAAAAGATTAAATGTTAAAATTTCATCATTATAGACCATTTTGGGAACGTTGGACATGTCCGGAGTCATCGTTTTTCATCTGAAAATTGATTTTTTGGACTGTACCCAAAATGATTCAAAATGTCAATTGGATCGTGCCTCATGTTGAATAACCACTTTTTAAACCCTCACAGTGACCAAAATTGCCATTTTTACAGAGTTTTCCTTACTCAAAAGCTTCAATTTTGACCCGTTTCAGGCACAGAAATGACTTTAAACACACTTATTTTAGTTGAAAAAGTCATAATTCACATCCAACAGTCATTTAGAGTCAAAAGAATAAATGTTAAAATTTCATCATTATAGACCATTTTGGGAACGTTCGGCATGTCTGGAGTCATCGTTTTTCATCCGAAAATTGATTTTTTGGACTGTACCAAAAATGACTCAAAATGTCAATTGGATCGTGCCTCATGTTGAATAACCACTTTTTAAACCCTCACAGTGACCAAAATTGCCATTTTTACAGAGTTTTCCTTACTCAAAAGCTTCAATTTTGACCCGTTTCAGGCACAGAAATGACTTTAAACACACGTATTTTAGTTGAAAAAGTCATAATTCACATCCAACAGTCATTAAGAGTCAAAAGATTAAATGTTAAAATTTCATCATTATAGACCATTTTGGGAACGTTCGACATGTCCGGAGTCATCGTTTTTCATCCGAAAATTGATTTTTTGGACTGTACCCAAAATGATTCAAAATGTCAATTGGATCGTGCCTCATGTTGAATAACCACTTTTTAAACCCTCACAGTGACCAAAAGTGCCATTTTTACAGAGTTTTGCTTACTCAAAAGCTTCAATTTTGACCCGTTTCAGGCACAGAAATGACTTTAAACACACTTATTTTAGTTGAAAAAGTCATAATTCACATCCAACAGTCATTTAGAGTCAAAAGATTAAATGTTAAAATTTCATCATTATAGACCATTTTGGGAACGTTCGACATGTCCGGAGTCATCGTTTTTCATCTGAAAATTGATTTTTTGGACTGTACCCAAAATGATTCAAAATGTCAATTGGATCGTGCCTCATGTTGAATAACCACTTTTTAAACCCTCACAGTGACCAAAAGTGCCATTTTTACAGAGTTTTGCTTACTCAAAAGCTTCAATTTTGACCCGTTTCAGGCACAGAAATGACTTTAAACACACGTATTTTAGTTGAAAAAGTCATAATTCACATCCAACAGTCATTTAGAGTCAAAAGATTAAATGTTAAAATTTCATCATTATAGACCATTTTGGGAACGTTCTGCATGTCCGGAGTCATCGTTTTTCATCCGAAAATTGATTTTTTGGACTGTACCAAAAATGATTCAAAATGTCAATTGGATCGTTCCTCATGTTGAATAACCACTTTTTAAACCCTCACCGTGACCAAAAGTGCCATTTTTACAGAGTTTTGCTTACTCAAAAGCTTCAATTTTGACCCGTTTCAGGCACAGAAATGACTTTAAACACACGTATTTTAGTTGAAAAAGTCATAATTCACATCCAACAGTCATTTAGAGTCAAAAGATTAAATGTTAAAATTTCATCATTATAGACCATTTTGGGAACGTTCGACATGTCCGGAGTCATCGTTTTTCATCCGAAAATTGATTTTTTGGACTGTACCCAAAATGATTCAAAATGTCAATTGGGTCGTGCCTCATGTTGAATAACCACTTTTTAAACCCTCACAGTGACCAAAAGTGCCATTTTTACAGAGTTTTGCTTACTCAAAAGCTTCAATTTTGACCCGTTTCAGGCACAGAAATGACTTTAAAAAAACGTATTTTAGTTGAAAAAGTCATAATTCACATCCAACAGTCATTTAGAGTCAAAAGATTAAATGTTAAAATTTCATCATTATAGACCATTTTGGGAACGTTCGGCATGTCCGGAGTCATCGTTTTTCATCTGAAAATTGATTTTTTGGACTGTACCCAAAATGATTCAAAATGTCAATTGGATCGTGCCTCATGTTGAATAACCACTTTTTAAACCCTCACAGTGACCAAAAGTGCCATTTTTACAGAGTTTTGCTTACTCAAAAGCTTCAATTTTGACCCGTTTCAGGCACAGAAATGACTTTAAACACACGTATTTTAGTTGAAAAAGTCATAATTCACATCCAACAGTCATTTAGAGTCAAAAGATTAAATGTTAAAATTTCATCATTATAGACCATTTTGGGAACGTTCTGCATGTCCGGAGTCATCGTTTTTCATCCGAAAATTGATTTTTTGGACTGTACCAAAAATGATTCAAAATGTCAATTGGATCGTGCCTCATGTTGAATAACCACTTTTTAAACCCTCACAGAGACCAAAAGTGCCATTTTTACAGAGTTTTGCTTACTCAAAAGCTTCAATTTTGACCAGTTTCAGGCACAGAAATGACTTTAAACACACTTATTTTAGTTGAAAAAGTCATAATTCACATCCAACAGTCATTAAGAGACAAAAGATTAAATGTTAAAATTTCATCATTATAGACCATTTTGGGAACGTTCGACATGTCCGGAGTCATCGTTTTTCATCCGAAAATTGATTTTTTGGACTGTACCAAAAACAATTCAAAATGTCAATTGGATCGTGCCTCATGTTGAATAACCACTTTTTAAACCCTCACAGTGACCAAAATTGCCATTTTTACAGAGTTTTGCTTACTCAAAAGCTTCAATTTTGACCCGTTTCAGGCACAGAAAGGACTTTAAACACATGTATTTTAGTTGAAAAAGTCATAATTCACATCCAACAGTCATTTAGAGTCAAAAGATTAAATGTTAAAATGTCATCATTATAGACCATTTTGGGAACGTTCTGCATGTCCGGAGTCATCGTTTTTCATCCGAAAATTGATTTTTTGGACTGTACCAAAAATGATTCAAAATGTCAATTGGATCGTGCCTCATGTTGAATAACCACTTTTTAAACCCTCACAGAGACCAAAAGTGCCATTTTTACAGAGTTTTGCTTACTCTAAAGCTTCAATTTTGACCCGTTTTAGGCACAGAAATGACTTTAAACACACTTATTTTAGTTGAAAAAGTCATAATTCACATCCAACAGTCATTTAGAGTCAAAAGATTAAATGTTAAAATTTCATCATTATAGACCATTTTGGGAACGTTCGACATGTCCGGAGTCATCGTTTTTCATCCGAAAATTGATTTTTTGGACTGTACCCAAAATGATTCAAAATGTCAATTGGATCGTGCCTCATGTTGAATAACCACTTTTTAAACCCTCACAGTGACCAAAAGTGCCATTTTTACAGAGTTTTGCTTACTCAAAAGCTTCAATTTTGACCCGTTTCAGGCACAGAAATGACTTTAAAAAAACGTATTTTAGTTGAAAAAGTCATAATTCACATCCAACAGTCATTTAGAGTCAAAAGATTAAATGTTAAAATTTCATCATTATAGACCATTTTGGGAACGTTCGGCATGTCCGGAGTCATCGTTTTTCATCCGAAAATTGATTTTTTGGACTGTACCAAAAATGATTTAAAATGTCAATTGGATCGTGCCTCATGTTGAATAACCACTTTTTAAACCCTCACAGTGACCAAAAGTGCCATTTTTACAGAGTTTTGCTTACTCAAAAGCTTCAATTTTGACCCGTTTCAGGCACAGAAATGACTTTAAACACACTTATTTTAGTTGAAAAAGTCATAATTCACATCCAACAGTCATTTAGAGTCAAAAGATTAAATGTTAAAATTTCATCATTATAGACCATTTTGGGAATGTTCGACATGTCGGGAGTCATCGTTTTTCATCCGAAAATTGATTTTTTGGACTGTACCCAAAATGATTCAAATGTCAATTGGATCGTGCCTCATGTTGAATAACCACTTTTTAAACCCTCACAGTGACCAAAAGTGCCATTTTTACAGAGTTTTGCTTACTCAAAAGCTTCAATTTTGACCTGTTTCAGGCACAGAAATGACTTTAAACACACTTATTTTAGTTGAAAAAGTCATAATTCACATCCAACTGTCATTTAGAGTCAAAAGATTAAATGTTAAAATTTCATCATTATAGACCATTTTGGGAACGTTCGACATGTCCGGAGTCATCGTTTTTCATCCGAAAATTGATTTTTTGGACTGTACCCAAAATGATTCAAAATGTCAATTGGATCGTGCCTCATGTTGAATAACCACTTTTTAAACCCTCACAGTGACCAAAAGTGCCATTTTTACAGAGTTTTGCTTACTCAAAAGCTTCAATTTTGACCCGTTTCAGGCACAGAAATGACTTTAAAAAAACGTATTTTAGTTGAAAAAGTCATAATTCACATCCAACAGTCATTTAGAGTCAAAAGATTAAATGTTAAAATTTCATCATTATAGACCATTTTGGGAACGTTCGGCATGTCCGGAGTCATCGTTTTTCATCCGAAAATTGATTTTTTGGACTGTACCAAAAATGATTCAAAATGTCAATTGGATCGTGCCTCATGTTGAATAACCACTTTTTAAACCCTCACAGTGACCAAAATTGCCATTTTTACAGAGTTTTGCTTACTCAAAAGCTTCAATTTTGACCCGTTTCAGGCACAGAAAGGACTTTAAACACACTTATTTTAGTTGAAAAAGTCATAATTCACATCCAACAGTCATTTAGAGTCAAAAGATTAAATGTTAAAATTTCATCATTATAGACCATTTTGGGAACGTTCGACATGTCCGGAGTCATCGTTTTTCTTCCGAAAATTGATTTTTTGGACTGTACCCAAAATGATTCAAAATGTCAATTGGATCGTGCCTCATGTTGAATAACCACTTTTTAAACCCTCACAGTGACCAAAAGTGCCATTTTTACAGAGTTTTGCTTACTCAAAAGCTTCAATTTTGACCCGTTTCAGGCACAGAAATGACTTTAAACACACTTATTTTAGTTGAAAAAGTCATAATGCACATCCAACAGTCATTTAGAGTCAAAAGATTAAATGTTAAAATTTCATCATTATAGACCATTTTGGGAACGTTCGACATGTCCGGAGTCATCGTTTTTCATCCGAAAATTGATTTTTTGGACTGTACCCAAAATGATTCAAAATGTCAATTGGATCGTGCCTCATGTTGAATAACCACTTTTTAAACCCTCACAGTGACCAAAAGTGCCATTTTTACAGAGTTTTGCTTACTCAAAAGCTTCAATGTTGACCCGTTTCAGGCACAGAAATGACTTTAAACACACTTATTTTAGTTGAAAAAGTCATAATTCACATCCAACAGTCATTTAGAGTCAAAAGATTAAATTTTAAAATTTCATCATTATAGACCATTTTGGGAACGTTCGGCATGTCCGGAGTCATCGTTTTTCATCCAAAAATCGATTTTTTGGACTGAACCAAAAATGATTCAAAATGTCAATTGGATCGTGCCTCATGTTGAATAACCACTTTTTAAACCCTCACAGTGACCAAAATTGCCATTTTTACAGAGTTTTCCTTACTCAAAAGCTTCAATTTTGACCCGTTTCAGGCACAGAAATGACTTTAAACACACTTATTTTAGTTGAAAAAGTCATAATTCACATCCAACAGTCATTTAGAGTCAAAAGATTAAATGTTAAAATTTCATCATTATAGACCATTTTGGGAACGTTGGACATGTCCGGAGTCATCGTTTTTCATCTGAAAATTGATTTTTTGGACTGTACCCAAAATGATTCAAAATGTCAATTGGATCGTGCCTCATGTTGAATAACCACTTTTTAAACCCTCACAGTGACCAAAATTGCCATTTTTACAGAGTTTTCCTTACTCAAAAGCTTCAATTTTGACCCGTTTCAGGCACAGAAATGACTTTAAACACACTTATTTTAGTTGAAAAAGTCATAATTCACATCCAACAGTCATTTAGAGTCAAAAGAATAAATGTTAAAATTTCATCATTATAGACCATTTTGGGAACGTTCGGCATGTCTGGAGTCATCGTTTTTCATCCGAAAATTGATTTTTTGGACTGTACCAAAAATGACTCAAAATGTCAATTGGATCGTGCCTCATGTTGAATAACCACTTTTTAAACCCTCACAGTGACCAAAATTGCCATTTTTACAGAGTTTTCCTTACTCAAAAGCTTCAATTTTGACCCGTTTCAGGCACAGAAATGACTTTAAACACACTTATTTTAGTTGAAAAAGTCATAATTCACATCCAACAGTCATTAAGAGTCAAAAGATTAAATGTTAAAATTTCATCATTATAGACCATTTTGGGAACGTTCGACATGTCCGGAGTCATCGTTTTTCATCCGAAAATTGATTTTTTGGACTGTACCCAAAATGATTCAAAATGTCAATTGGATCGTGCCTCATGTTGAATAACCACTTTTTAAACCCTCACAGTGACCAAAAGTGCCATTTTTACAGAGTTTTGCTTACTCAAAAGCTTCAATTTTGACCCGTTTCAGGCACAGAAATGACTTTAAACACACTTATTTTAGTTGAAAAAGTCATAATTCACATCCAACAGTCATTTAGAGTCAAAAGATTAAATGTTAAAATTTCATCATTATAGACCATTTTGGGAACGTTCGACATGTCCGGAGTCATCGTTTTTCATCTGAAAATTGATTTTTTGGACTGTACCCAAAATGATTCAAAATGTCAATTGGATCGTGCCTCATGTTGAATAACCACTTTTTAAACCCTCACAGTGACCAAAAGTGCCATTTTTACAGAGTTTTGCTTACTCAAAAGCTTCAATTTTGACCCGTTTCAGGCACAGAAATGACTTTAAACACACGTATTTTAGTTGAAAAAGTCATAATTCACATCCAACAGTCATTTAGAGTCAAAAGATTAAATGTTAAAATTTCATCATTATAGACCATTTTGGGAACGTTCTGCATGTCCGGAGTCATCGTTTTTCATCCGAAAATTGATTTTTTGGACTGTACCAAAAATGATTCAAAATGTCAATTGGATCGTTCCTCATGTTGAATAACCACTTTTTAAACCCTCACAGTGACCAAAAGTGCCATTTTTACAGAGTTTTGCTTACTCAAAAGCTTCAATTTTGACCCGTTTCAGGCACAGAAATGACTTTAAACACACGTATTTTAGTTGAAAAAGTCATAATTCACATCCAACAGTCATTTAGAGTCAAAAGATTAAATGTTAAAATGTCATCATTATAGACCATTTTGGGAACGTTCGGCATGTCCGGAGTCATCGTTTTTCATCCGAAAATTGATTTTTTGGACTGTACCAAAAACGATTCAAAATGTCAATTGGATCGTGCCTCATGTTGAATAACCACTTTTTAAACCCTCACAGTGACCAAAATTGCCATTTTTACAGAGTTTTGCTTACTCAAAAGCTTCAATGTTGACCCGTTTCAGGCACAGAAAGGACTTTAAACACACTTATTTTAGTTGAAAAAGTCATAATGCACATTAAACAGTCATTTAGAGTCAAAAGATTAAATGTTAAAATTTCATCATTATAGACCATTTTGGGAATGTTCGACATGTCCGGAGTCATCGTTTTTCATCCGAAAATTGATTTTTTGGACTGTACCCAAAATGATTCAAAATGTCAATTGGATCGTGCCTCATGTTGAATAACCACTTTTTAAACCCTCACAGTGACCAAAAGTGCCATTTTTACAGAGTTTTGCTTGCTCAAAAGCTTCAATTTTGACCCGTTTCAGGCACAGAAATGACTTTAAACACACTTATTTTAGTTGAAAAAGTCATAATTTACATCCAACAGTCATTTAGAGTCAAAAGATTAAATGTTAAAATTTCATCATTATAGACCATTTTGGGAACGTTCGACATGTCCGGAGTCATCGTTTTTTATCCGAAAATTGATTTTTTCGACTGTACCCAAAATGATTCAAAATGTCAATTGGGTCGTGCCTCATGTTGAATAACCACTTTTTAAACCCTCACAGTGACCAAAAGTGCCATTTTTACAGAGTTTTGCTTACTCAAAAGCTTCAATTTTGACCCGTTTCAGGCACAGAAATGACTTTAAAAAAACGTATTTTAGTTGAAAAAGTCATAATTCACATCCAACAGTCATTTAGAGTCAAAAGATTAAATGTTAAAATTTCATCATTATAGACCATTTTGGGAACGTTCTGCATGTCCGGAGTCATCGTTTTTCATCCGAAAATTGATTTTTTGGACTGTACCAAAAATGATTCAAAATGTCAATTGGATCGTGCCTCATGTTGAATAACCACTTTTTAAACCCTCACAGAGACCAAAAGTGCCATTTTTACAGAGTTTTGCTTACTCAAAAGCTTCAATTTTGACCAGTTTCAGGCACAGAAATGACTTTAAACACACTTATTTTAGGTGAAAAAGTCATAATTCACATCCAACAGTCATTAAGAGTCAAAAGATTAAATGTTAAAATTTCATCATTATAGACCATTTTGGGAACGTTCGACATGTCCGGAGTCATCGTTTTTCATCCGAAAATTGATTTTTTGGACTGTACCAAAAACAATTCAAAATGTCAATTGGATCGTGCCTCATGTTGAATAACCACTTTTTAAACCCTCACAGTGACCAAAATTGCCATTTTTACAGAGTTTTGCTTACTCAAAAGCTTCAATTTTGACCCGTTTCAGGCACAGAAAGGACTTTAAACACATGTATTTTAGTTGAAAAAGTCATAATTCACATCCAACAGTCATTTAGAGTCAAAAGATTAAATGTTAAAATGTCATCATTATAGACCATTTTGGGAACGTTCTGCATGTCCGGAGTCATCGTTTTTCATCCGAAAATTGATTTTTTGGACTGTACCAAAAATGATTCAAAATGTCAATTGGATCGTGCCTCATGTTGAATAACCACTTTTTAAACCCTCACAGTGACCAAAATTGCCATTTTTACAGAGTTTTCCTTACTCAAAAGCTTCAATTTTGACCCGTTTCAGGCACAGAAATGACTTTAAACACACTTATTTTAGTTGAAAAAGTCATAATTCACATCCAACAGTCATTTAGAGTCAAAAGATTAAATGTTAAAATTTCATCATTATAGACCATTTTGGGAACGTTGGACATGTCCGGAGTCATCGTTTTTCATCTGAAAATTGATTTTTTGGACTGTACCCAAAATGATTCAAAATGTCAATTGGATCGTGCCTCATGTTGAATAACCACTTTTTAAACCCTCACAGTGACCAAAATTGCCATTTTTACAGAGTTTTCCTTACTCAAAAGCTTCAATTTTGACCCGTTTCAGGCACAGAAATGACTTTAAACACACTTATTTTAGTTGAAAAAGTCATAATTCACATCCAACAGTCATTTAGAGTCAAAAGAATAAATGTTAAAATTTCATCATTATAGACCATTTTGGGAACGTTCGGCATGTCTGGAGTCATCGTTTTTCATCCGAAAATTGATTTTTTGGACTGTACCAAAAATGACTCAAAATGTCAATTGGATCGTGCCTCATGTTGAATAACCACTTTTTAAACCCTCACAGTGACCAAAATTGCCATTTTTACAGAGTTTTCCTTACTCAAAAGCTTCAATTTTGACCCGTTTCAGGCACAGAAATGACTTTAAACACACGTATTTTAGTTGAAAAAGTCATAATTCACATCCAACAGTCATTAAGAGTCAAAAGATTAAATGTTAAAATTTCATCATTATAGACCATTTTGGGAACGTTCGACATGTCCGGAGTCATCGTTTTTCATCCGAAAATTGATTTTTTGGACTGTACCCAAAATGATTCAAAATGTCAATTGGATCGTGCCTCATGTTGAATAACCACTTTTTAAACCCTCACAGTGACCAAAAGTGCCATTTTTACAGAGTTTTGCTTACTCAAAAGCTTCAATTTTGACCCGTTTCAGGCACAGAAATGACTTTAAACACACTTATTTTAGTTGAAAAAGTCATAATTCACATCCAACAGTCATTTAGAGTCAAAAGATTAAATGTTAAAATTTCATCATTATAGACCATTTTGGGAACGTTCGACATGTCCGGAGTCATCGTTTTTCATCTGAAAATTGATTTTTTGGACTGTACCCAAAATGATTCAAAATGTCAATTGGATCGTGCCTCATGTTGAATAACCACTTTTTAAACCCTCACAGTGACCAAAAGTGCCATTTTTACAGAGTTTTGCTTACTCAAAAGCTTCAATTTTGACCCGTTTCAGGCACAGAAATGACTTTAAACACACGTATTTTAGTTGAAAAAGTCATAATTCACATCCAACAGTCATTTAGAGTCAAAAGATTAAATGTTAAAATTTCATCATTATAGACCATTTTGGGAACGTTCTGCATGTCCGGAGTCATCGTTTTTCATCCGAAAATTGATTTTTTGGACTGTACCAAAAATGATTCAAAATGTCAATTGGATCGTTCCTCATGTTGAATAACCACTTTTTAAACCCTCACCGTGACCAAAAGTGCCATTTTTACAGAGTTTTGCTTACTCAAAAGCTTCAATTTTGACCCGTTTCAGGCACAGAAATGACTTTAAACACACGTATTTTAGTTGAAAAAGTCATAATTCACATCCAACAGTCATTTAGAGTCAAAAGATTAAATGTTAAAATGTCATCATTATAGACCATTTTGGGAACGTTCGGCATGTCCGGAGTCATCATTTTTCATCCGAAAATGGATTTTTTGGACTGTACCAAAAACGATTCAAAATGTCAATTGGATCGTGCCTCATGTTGAATAACCACTTTTTAAACCCTCACAGTGACCAAAAGTGCCATTTTTACAGAGTTTTGCTTACTCAAAAGCTTCAATTTTGACCCGTTTCAGGCACAGAAATGACTTTAAACACACTTATTTTAGTTGAAAAAGTCATAATTCACATCCAACAGTCATTTAGAGTCAAAAGATTAAATGTTAAAATTTCATCATTATAGACCATTTTGGGAACGTTCGACATGTCCGGAGTCATCGTTTTTCATCCGAAAATTGATTTTTTGGACTGTACCCAAAATGATTCAAAATGTCAATTGGGTCGTGCCTCATGTTGAATAACCACTTTTTAAACCCTCACAGTGACCAAAAGTGCCATTTTTACAGAGTTTTGCTTACTCAAAAGCTTCAATTTTGACCCGTTTCAGGCACAGAAATGACTTTAAAAAAACGTATTTTAGTTGAAAAAGTCATAATTCACATCCAACAGTCATTTAGAGTCAAAAGATTAAATGTTAAAATTTCATCATTATAGACCATTTTGGGAACGTTCGGCATGTCCGGAGTCATCGTTTTTCATCTGAAAATTGATTTTTTGGACTGTACCCAAAATGATTCAAAATGTCAATTGGATCGTGCCTCATGTTGAATAACCACTTTTTAAACCCTCACAGTGACCAAAAGTGCCATTTTTACAGAGTTTTGCTTACTCAAAAGCTTCAATTTTGACCCGTTTCAGGCACAGAAATGACTTTAAACACACGTATTTTAGTTGAAAAAGTCATAATTCACATCCAACAGTCATTTAGAGTCAAAAGATTAAATGTTAAAATTTCATCATTATAGACCATTTTGGGAACGTTCTGCATGTCCGGAGTCATCGTTTTTCATCCGAAAATTGATTTTTTGGACTGTACCAAAAATGATTCAAAATGTCAATTGGATCGTGCCTCATGTTGAATAACCACTTTTTAAACCCTCACAGAGACCAAAAGTGCCATTTTTACAGAGTTTTGCTTACTCAAAAGCTTCAATTTTGACCAGTTTCAGGCACAGAAATGACTTTAAACACACTTATTTTAGTTGAAAAAGTCATAATTCACATCCAACAGTCATTAAGAGACAAAAGATTAAATGTTAAAATTTCATCATTATAGACCATTTTGGGAACGTTCGACATGTCCGGAGTCATCGTTTTTCATCCGAAAATTGATTTTTTGGACTGTACCAAAAACAATTCAAAATGTCAATTGGATCGTGCCTCATGTTGAATAACCACTTTTTAAACCCTCACAGTGACCAAAATTGCCATTTTTACAGAGTTTTGCTTACTCAAAAGCTTCAATTTTGACCCGTTTCAGGCACAGAAAGGACTTTAAACACATGTATTTTAGTTGAAAAAGTCATAATTCACATCCAACAGTCATTTAGAGTCAAAAGATTAAATGTTAAAATGTCATCATTATAGACCATTTTGGGAACGTTCTGCATGTCCGGAGTCATCGTTTTTCATCCGAAAATTGATTTTTTGGACTGTACCAAAAATGATTCAAAATGTCAATTGGATCGTGCCTCATGTTGAATAACCACTTTTTAAACCCTCACAGTGACCAAAATTGCCATTTTTACAGAGTTTTGCTTACTCAAAAGCTTCAATTTTGACCAGTTTCAGGCACAGAAAGGACTTTAAACACATGTATTTTAGTTGAAAAAGTCATAATTCACATCCAACAGTCATTTAGAGTCAAAAGATTAAATGTTAAAATGTCATCATTATAGACCATTTTGGGAACGTTCTGCATGTCCGGAGTCATCGTTTTTCATCCGAAAATTGATTTTTTGGACTGTACCAAAAATGATTCAAAATGTCAATTGGATCGTGCCTCATGTTGAATAACCACTTTTTAAACCCTCACAGAGACCAAAAGTGCCATTTTTACAGAGTTTTGCTTACTCTAAAGCTTCAATTTTGACCCGTTTTAGGCACAGAAATGACTTTAAACACACTTATTTTAGTTGAAAAAGTCATAATTCACATCCAACAGTCATTTAGAGTCAAAAGATTAAATGTTAAAATTTCATCATTATAGACCATTTTGGGAACGTTCGACATGTCCGGAGTCATCGTTTTTCATCCGAAAATTGATTTTTTGGACTGTACCCAAAATGATTCAAAATGTCAATTGGATCGTGCCTCATGTTGAATAACCACTTTTTAAACCCTCACAGTGACCAAAAGTGCCATTTTTACAGAGTTTTGCTTACTCAAAAGCTTCAATTTTGACCCGTTTCAGGCACAGAAATGACTTTAAACACACGTATTTTAGTTGAAAAAGTCATAATTCACATCCAACAGTCATTTAGAGTCAAAAGATTAAATGTTAAAATTTCATCATTATAGACCATTTTGGGAACGTTCGACATGTCCTGAGTCATTGTTTTTCATCCGAAAATTGATTTTTTGGACTGTACCCAAAATGATTCAAAATGTCAATTGGATCGTGCCTCATGTTGAATAACCACTTTTTAAACCCTCACAGTGACCAAAAGTGCCATTTTTACAGAGTTTTGCTTACTCAAAAGCTTCAATTTTGACCCGTTTCAGGCACAGAAATGACTTTAAAAAAACGTATTTTAGTTGAAAAAGTCATAATTCACATCCAACAGTCATTTAGAGTCAAAAGATTAAATGTTAAAATTTCATCATTATAGACCATTTTGGGAACGTTCGGCATGTCCGGAGTCATCGTTTTTCATCCGAAAATTGATTTTTTGGACTGTACCAAAAATGATTTAAAATGTCAATTGGATCGTGCCTCATGTTGAATAACCACTTTTTAAACCCTCACAGTGACCAAAAGTGCCATTTTTACAGAGTTTTGCTTACTCAAAAGCTTCAATTTTGACCCGTTTCAGGCACAGAAATGACTTTAAACACACTTATTTTAGTTGAAAAAGTCATAATTCACATCCAACAGTCATTTAGAGTCAAAAGATTAAATGTTAAAATTTCATCATTATAGACCATTTTGGGAATGTTCGACATGTCGGGAGTCATCGTTTTTCATCCGAAAATTGATTTTTTGGACTGTACCCAAAATGATTCAAAATGTCAATTGGATCGTGCCTCATGTTGAATAACCACTTTTTAAACCCTCACAGTGACCAAAAGTGCCATTTTTACAGAGTTTTGCTTACTCAAAAGCTTCAATTTTGACCCGTTTCAGGCACAGAAATGACTTTAAACACACTTATTTTAGTTGAAAAAGTCATAATTCACATCCAACAGTCATTTAGAGTCAAAAGATTAAATGTTAAAATTTCATCATTATAGACCATTTTGGGAACGTTCGGCATGTCCGGAGTCATCGTTTTTCATCCGAAAATCGATTTTTTGGACTGTACCATAAATGATTCAAAATGTCAATTGGATCGTGCCTCATGTTGAATAACCACTTTTTAAACCCTCACAGTGACCAAAATTGCCATTTTTACAGAGTTTTCCTTACTCAAAAGCTTCAATTTTGACCCGTTTCAGGCACAGAAATGACTTTAAACACACTTATTTTAGTTGAAAAAGTCATAATTCACATCCAACAGTCATTTAGAGTCAAAAGATTAAATGTTAAAATTTCATCATTATAGACCATTTTGGGAACGTTCGACATGTCCGGAGTCATCGTTTTTCATCTGAAATTTGATTTTTTGGACTGTACCCAAAATGATTCAAAATGTCAATTGGATCGTGCCTCATGTTGAATAACCACTTTTTAAACCCTCACAGTGACCAAAATTGCCATTTTTACAGAGTTTTCCTTACTGAAAAGCTTCAATTTTGACCCGTTTCAGGCACAGAAATGACTTTAAACACACTTATTTTAGTTGAAAAAGTCATAATTCACATCCAACAGTCATTTAGAGTCAAAAGATTAAATGTTAAAATTTCATCATTATAGACCATTTTGGGAACGTTCGACATGTCCGGAGTCATCGTTTTTCATCTGAAAATTGATTTTTTGGACTGTACCCAAAATGATTCAAAATGTCAATTGGATCGTGCCTCATGTTGAATAACCACTTTTTAAACCCTCACAGTGACCAAAATTGTCATTTTTACAGAGTTTTGCTTACTCAAAAGCTTCAATTTTGACCCGTTTCAGGCACAGAAATGACTTTAAACACACTTATTTTAGTTGAAAAAGTCATAATTCACATCCAACAGTCATTTAGAGTCAAAAAATTAAATGTTAAAATTTCATCATTATAGACCATTTTGGGAACGTTCGACATGTCCGGAGTCATCGTTTTTCATCCGAAAATTGATTTTTTGGACTGTACCCAAAATGATTCAAAATGTCAATTGGATCGTGCCTCATGTTGAATAACCACTTTTTAAACCCTCACAGTGACCAAAAGTGCCATTTTTACAGAGTTTTGCTTACTCAAAAGCTTCAATTTTGACCCGTTTCAGGCACAGAAATGACTTTAAACACACGTATTTTAGTTGAAAAAGTCATAATTCACATCCAACAGTCATTTAGAGTCAAAAGATTAAATGTTAAAATTTCATCATTATAGACCATTTTGGGAACGTTCTGCATGTCCGGAGTCATCCTTTTTCATCCGAAAATTGATTTTTTGGACTGTACCAAAAATGATTCAAAATGTCAATTGGATCGTGCCTCATGTTGAATAACCACTTTTTAAACCCTCACAGTGACCAAAATTGCCATTTTTACAGAGTTTTGCTTACTCAAAAGCTTCAATTTTGACCCGTTTCAGGCACAGAAAGGACTTTAAACACATGTATTTTAGTTGAAAAAGTCATAATTCACATCCAACAGTCATTTAGAGTCAAAAGATTAAATGTTAAAATGTCATCATTATAGACCATTTTGGGAACGTTCTGCATGTCCGGAGTCATCGTTTTTCATCCGAAAATTGATTTTTTGGACTGTACCAAAAATGATTCAAAATGTCAATTGGATCGTGCCTCATGTTGAATAACCACTTTTTAAACCCTCACAGAGACCAAAAGTGCCATTTTTACAGAGTTTTGCTTACTCTAAAGCTTCAATTTTGACCCGTTTCAGGCACAGAAATGACTTTAAACACACTTATTTTAGTTGAAAAAGTCATAATTCACATCCAACAGTCATTTAGAGTCAAAAGATTAAATGTTAAAATTTCATCATTATAGACCATTTTGGGAACGTTCGACATGTCCGGAGTCATCGTTTTTCATCCGAAAATTGATTTTTTGGACTGTACCCAAAATGATTCAAAATGTCAATTGGATCGTGCCTCATGTTGAATAACCACTTTTTAAACCCTCACAGTGACCAAAAGTGCCATTTTTACAGAGTTTTGCTTACTCAAAAGCTTCAATTTTGACCCGTTTCAGGCACAGAAATGACTTTAAACACACGTATTTTAGTTGAAAAAGTCATAATTCACATCCAACAGTCATTTAGAGTCAAAAGATTAAATGTTAAAATTTCATCATTATAGACCATTTTGGGAACGTTCGACATGTCCTGAGTCATTGTTTTTCATCCGAAAATTGATTTTTTGGACTGTACCCAAAATGATTCAAAATGTCAATTGGATCGTGCCTCATGTTGAATAACCACTTTTTAAACCCTCACAGTGACCAAAAGTGCCATTTTTACAGAGTTTTGCTTACTCAAAAGCTTCAATTTTGACCCGTTTCAGGCACAGAAATGACTTTAAAAAAACGTATTTTAGTTGAAAAAGTCATAATTCACATCCAACAGTCATTTAGAGTCAAAAGATTAAATGTTAAAATTTCATCATTATAGACCATTTTGGGAACGTTCGGCATGTCCGGAGTCATCGTTTTTCATCCGAAAATTGATTTTTTGGACTGTACCAAAAATGATTTAAAATGTCAATTGGATCGTGCCTCATGTTGAATAACCACTTTTTAAACCCTCACAGTGACCAAAAGTGCCATTTTTACAGAGTTTTGCTTACTCAAAAGCTTGAATTTTGACCCGTTTCAGGCACAGAAATGACTTTAAACACACTTATTTTAGTTGAAAAAGTCATAATTCACATCCAACAGTCATTTAGAGTCAAAAGATTAAATGTTAAAATTTCATCATTATAGACCATTTTGGGAATGTTCGACATGTCGGGAGTCATCGTTTTTCATCCGAAAATTGATTTTTTGGACTGTACCCAAAATGATTCAAAATGTCAATTGGATCGTGCCTCATGTTGAATAACCACTTTTTAAACCCTCACAGTGACCAAAAGTGCCATTTTTACAGAGTTTTGCTTACTCAAAAGCTTCAATTTTGACCCGTTTCAGGCACAGAAATGACTTTAAACACACTTATTTTAGTTGAAAAAGTCATAATTCACATCCAACAGTCATTTAGAGTCAAAAGATTAAATGTTAAAATTTCATCATTATAGACCATTTTGGGAACGTTCGGCATGTCCGGAGTCATCATTTTTCATCCGAAAATCGATTTTTTGGACTGTACCATAAATGATTCAAAATGTCAATTGGATCGTGCCTCATGTTGAATAACCACTTTTTAAACCCTCACAGTGACCAAAATTGCCATTTTTACAGAGTTTTCCTTACTCAAAAGCTTCAATTTTGACCCGTTTCAGGCACAGAAATGACTTTAAACACACTTATTTTAGTTGAAAAAGTCATAATTCACATCCAACAGTCATTTAGAGTCAAAAGATTAAATGTTAAAATTTCATCATTATAGACCATTTTGGGAACGTTCGACATGTCCGGAGTCATCGTTTTTCATCTGAAATTTGATTTTTTGGACTGTACCCAAAATGATTCAAAATGTCAATTGGATCGTGCCTCATGTTGAATAACCACTTTTTAAACCCTCACAGTGACCAAAATTGCCATTTTTACAGAGTTTTCCTTACTCAAAAGCTTCAATTTTGACCCGTTTCAGGCACAGAAATGACTTTAAACACACTTATTTTAGTTGAAAAAGTCATAATTCACATCCAACAGTCATTTAGAGTCAAAAGATTAAATGTTAAAATGTCATCATTATAGACCATTTTGGGAACGTTCTGCATGTCCGGAGTCATCGTTTTTCATCCGAAAATTGATTTTTTGGACTGTACCAAAAATGATTCAAAATGTCAATTGGATCGTGCCTCATGTTGAATAACCACTTTTTAAACCCTCACAGAGACCAAAAGTGCCATTTTTACAGAGTTTTGCTTACTCTAAAGCTTCAATTTTGACCCGTTTCAGGCACAGAAATGACTTTAAACACACTTATTTTAGTTGAAAAAGTCATAATTCACATCCAACAGTCATTTAGAGTCAAAAGATTAAATGTTAAAATTTCATCATTATAGACCATTTTGGGAACGTTCGACATGTCCGGAGTCATCGTTTTTCATCCGAAAATTGATTTTTTGGACTGTACCCAAAATGATTCAAAATGTCAATTGGATCGTGCCTCATGTTGAATAACCACTTTTTAAACCCTCACAGTGACCAAAAGTGCCATTTTTACAGAGTTTTGCTTACTCAAAAGCTTCAATTTTGACCCGTTTCAGGCACAGAAATGACTTTAAACACACGTATTTTAGTTGAAAAAGTCATAATTCACATCCAACAGTCATTTAGAGTCAAAAGATTAAATGTTAAAATTTCATCATTATAGACCATTTTGGGAACGTTCGACATGTCCTGAGTCATTGTTTTTCATCCGAAAATTGATTTTTTGGACTGTACCCAAAATGATTCAAAATGTCAATTGGATCGTGCCTCATGTTGAATAACCACTTTTTAAACCCTCACAGTGACCAAAAGTGCCATTTTTACAGAGTTTTGCTTACTCAAAAGCTTCAATTTTGACCCGTTTCAGGCACAGAAATGACTTTAAAAAAACGTATTTTAGTTGAAAAAGTCATAATTCACATCCAACAGTCATTTAGAGTCAAAAGATTAAATGTTAAAATTTCATCATTATAGACCATTTTGGGAACGTTCGGCATGTCCGGAGTCATCGTTTTTCATCCGAAAATTGATTTTTTGGACTGTACCAAAAATGATTTAAAATGTCAATTGGATCGTGCCTCATGTTGAATAACCACTTTTTAAACCCTCACAGTGACCAAAAGTGCCATTTTTACAGAGTTTTGCTTACTCAAAAGCTTGAATTTTGACCCGTTTCAGGCACAGAAATGACTTTAAACACACTTATTTTAGTTGAAAAAGTCATAATTCACATCCAACAGTCATTTAGAGTCAAAAGATTAAATGTTAAAATTTCATCATTATAGACCATTTTGGGAATGTTCGACATGTCGGGAGTCATCGTTTTTCATCCGAAAATTGATTTTTTGGACTGTACCCAAAATGATTCAAAATGTCAATTGGATCGTGCCTCATGTTGAATAACCACTTTTTAAACCCTCACAGTGACCAAAAGTGCCATTTTTACAGAGTTTTGCTTACTCAAAAGCTTCAATTTTGACCCGTTTCAGGCACAGAAATGACTTTAAACACACTTATTTTAGTTGAAAAAGTCATAATTCACATCCAACAGTCATTTAGAGTCAAAAGATTAAATGTTAAAATTTCATCATTATAGACCATTTTGGGAACGTTCGGCATGTCCGGAGTCATCATTTTTCATCCGAAAATCGATTTTTTGGACTGTACCATAAATGATTCAAAATGTCAATTGGATCGTGCCTCATGTTGAATAACCACTTTTTAAACCCTCACAGTGACCAAAATTGCCATTTTTACAGAGTTTTCCTTACTCAAAAGCTTCAATTTTGACCCGTTTCAGGCACAGAAATGACTTTAAACACACTTATTTTAGTTGAAAAAGTCATAATTCACATCCAACAGTCATTTAGAGTCAAAAGATTAAATGTTAAAATTTCATCATTATAGACCATTTTGGGAACGTTCGACATGTCCGGAGTCATCGTTTTTCATCTGAAATTTGATTTTTTGGACTGTACCCAAAATGATTCAAAATGTCAATTGGATCGTGCCTCATGTTGAATAACCACTTTTTAAACCCTCACAGTGACCAAAATTGCCATTTTTACAGAGTTTTCCTTACTCAAAAGCTTCAATTTTGACCCGTTTCAGGCACAGAAATGACTTTAAACACACTTATTTTAGTTGAAAAAGTCATAATTCACATCCAACAGTCATTTAGAGTCAAAAGATTAAATGTTAAAATTTCATCATTATAGACCATTTTGGGAACGTTCGACATGTCCGGAGTCATCGTTTTTCATCTGAAAATTGATTTTTTGGACTGTACCCAAAATGATTCAAAATGTCAATTGGATCGTGCCTCATGTTGAATAACCACTTTTTAAACCCTCACAGTGACCAAAATTGTCATTTTTACAGAGTTTTGCTTACTCAAAAGCTTCAATTTTGACCCGTTTCAGGCACAGAAATGACTTTAAACACACTTATTTTAGTTGAAAAAGTCATAATTCACATCCAACAGTCATTTAGAGTCAAAAGATTAAATGTTAAAATTTCATCATTATAGACCATTTTGGGAACGTTCGACATGTCCGGAGTCATCGTTTTTCATCCGAAAATTGATTTTTTGGACTGTACCCAAAATGATTCAAAATGTCAATTGGATCGTGCCTCATGTTGAATAACCACTTTTTAAACCCTCACAGTGACCAAAAGTGCCATTTTTACAGAGTTTTGCTTACTCAAAAGCTTCAATTTTGACCCGTTTCAGGCACAGAAATGACTTTAAAAAAACGTATTTTAGTTGAAAAAGTCATAATTCACATCCAACAGTCATTTAGAGTCAAAAGATTAAATGTTAAAATTTCATCATTATAGACCATTTTGGGAACGTTCGGCATGTCCGGAGTCATCGTTTTTCATCCGAAAATTGATTTTTTGGACTGTACCAAAAATGATTCAAAATGTCAATTGGATCGTGCCTCATGTTGAATAACCACTTTTTAAACCCTCACAGTGACCACAATTGCCATTTTTACAGAGTTTTGCTTACTCAAAAGCTTCAATTTTGACCCGTTTCAGGCACAGAAAGGACTTTAAACACACTTATTTTAGTTGAAAAAGTCATAATTCACATCCAACAGTCATTTAGAGTCAAAAGATTAAATGTTAAAATGTCATCATTATAGACCATTTTGGGAACGTTCGACATGTCCGGAGTCATCGTTTTTCTTCCGAAAATTGATTTTTTGGACTGTACCCAAAATGATTCAAAATGTCAATTGGATCGTGCCTCATGTTGAATAACCACTTTTTAAACCCTCACAGTGACCAAAAGTGCCATTTTTACAGAGTTTTGCTTACTCAAAAGCTTCAATTTTGACCCGTTTCAGACACAGAAATGACTTTAAACACACTTATTTTAGTTGAAAAAGTCATAATGCACATCCAACAGTCATTTAGAGTCAAAAGATTAAATGTTAAAATTTCATCATTATAGACCATTTTGGGAACGTTCGACATGTCCGGAGTCATCGTTTTTCATCCGAAAATTGATTTTTTGGACTGTACCCAAAATGATTCAAAATGTCAATTGGATCGTGCCTCATGTTGAATAACCACTTTTTAAACCCTCACAGTGACCCAAAGTGCCATTTTTACAGAGTTTTGCTTACTCAAAAGCTTCAATTTTGACCCGTTTCAGGCACAGAAATGACTTTAAACACACTTATTTTAGTTGAAAAAGTCATAATTCACATCCAACAGTCATTTAGAGTCAAAAGATTAAATTTTAAAATTTCATCATTATAGACCATTTTGGGAACGTTCGGCATGTCCGGAGTCATCGTTTTTCATCCAAAAATCGATTTTTTGGACTGAACCAAAAATGATTCAAAATGTCAATTGGATCGTGCCTCATGTTGAATAACCACTTTTTAAACCCTCACAGTGACCAAAATTGCCATTTTTACAGAGTTTTCCTTACTCAAAAGCTTCAATTTTGACCCGTTTCAGGCACAGAAATGACTTTAAACACACTTATTTTAGTTGAAAAAGTCATAATTCACATCCAACAGTCATTTAGAGTCAAAAGATTAAATGTTAAAATTTCATCATTATAGACCATTTTGGGAACGTTGGACATGTCCGGAGTCATCGTTTTTCATCTGAAAATTGATTTTTTGGACTGTACCCAAAATGATTCAAAATGTCAATTGGATCGTGCCTCATGTTGAATAACCACTTTTTAAACCCTCACAGTGACCAAAATTGCCATTTTTACAGAGTTTTCCTTACTCAAAAGCTTCAATTTTGACCCGTTTCAGGCACAGAAATGACTTTAAACACACTTATTTTAGTTGAAAAAGTCATAATTCACATCCAACAGTCATTTAGAGTCAAAAGATTAAATGTTAAAATGTCATCATTATAGACCATTTTGGGAACGTTCGGCATGTCCGGAGTCATCGTTTTTCATCCGAAAATTGATTTTTTGGACTGTACCAAAAACGATTCAAAATGTCAATTGGATCGTGCCTCATGTTGAATAACCACTTTTTAAACCCTCACAGTGACCAAAATTGCCATTTTTACAGAGTTTTGCTTACTCAAAAGCTTCAATTTTGACCCGTTTCAAGCACAGAAAGGACTTTAAACACACTTATTTTAGTTGAAAAAGTCATAATGCACATCCAACAGTCATTTAGAGTCAAAAGATTAAATGTTAAAATTTCATCATTATAGACCATTTTGGGAATGTTCGACATGTCCGGAGTCATCGTTTTTCATCCGAAAATTGATTTTTTGGACTGTACCAAAAACGATTCAAAATGTCAATTGGATCGTGCCTCATGTTGAATAACCACTTTTTAAACCCTCACAGTGACCAAAAGTGCCATTTTTACAGAGTTTTGCTTACTCAAAAGCTTCAATTTTGACCCGTTTCAGGCACAGAAATGACTTTAAACACACGTATTTTAGTTGAAAAAGTCATAATTCACATCCAACAGTCATTTAGAGTCGAAAGATTAAATGTTAAAATTTCATCATTATAGACCATTTTGGGAACGTTCGACATGTCCGGAGTCATTGTTTTTCATCCGAAAATTGATTTTTTGGACTGTACCCAAAATGATTCAAAATGTCAATTGGATCGTGCCTCATGTTGAATAACCACTTTTTAAACCCTCACAGTGACCAAAAGTGCCATTTTTACAGAGTTTTGCTTACTCAAAAGCTTCAATTTTGACCCGTTTCAGGCACAGAAATGACTTTAAAAAAACGTATTTTAGTTGAAAAAGTCATAATTCACATCCAACAGTCATTTAGAGTCAAAAGATTAAATGTTAAAATTTCATCATTATAGACCATTTTGGGAACGTTCGGCATGTCCGGAGTCATCGTTTTTCATCTGAAAATTGATTTTTTGGACTGTACCCAAAATGATTCAAAATGTCAATTGGATCGTGCCTCATGTTGAATAACCACTTTTTAAACCCTCACAGTGACCAAAAGTGCCATTTTTACAGAGTTTTGCTTACTCAAAAGCTTCAATTTTGACCCGTTTCAGGCACAGAAATGACTTTAAACACACGTATTTTAGTTGAAAAAGTCATAATTCACATCCAACAGTCATTTAGAGTCAAAAGATTAAATGTTAAAATTTCATCATTATAGACCATTTTGGGAACGTTCTGCATGTCCGGAGTCATCGTTTTTCATCCGAAAATTGATTTTTTGGACTGTACCAAAAATGATTCAAAATGTCAATTGGATCGTGCCTCATGTTGAATAACCACTTTTTAAACCCTCACAGTGACCAAAAGTGCCATTTTTACAGAGTTTTGCTTACTCAAAAGCTTCAATTTTGACCCGTTTCAGGCACAGAAATGACTTTAAACACATGTATTTTAGTTGAAAAAGTCATAATTCACATCCAACAGTCATTTAGAGTCAAAAGATTAAATGTTAAAATTTCATCATTATAGACCATTTTGGGAACGTTCTGCATGTCCGGAGTCATCGTTTTTCATCCGAAAATTGATTTTTTGGACTGTACCAAAAATGATTCAAAATGTCAATTGGATCGTGCCTCATGTTGAATAACCACTTTTTAAATCCTCACAGAGACCAAAAGTGCCATTTTTACAGAGTTTTGCTTACTCAAAAGCTTCAATTTTGACCCGTTTCAGGCACAGAAATGACTTTAAACACACTTATTTTAGTTGAAAAAGTCATAATTCACATCCAACAGTCATTTAGAGTCAAAAGATTAAATGTTAAAATTTCATCATTATAGACCATTTTGGGAACGTTCGACATGTCCGGAGTCATCGTTTTTCATCCGAAAATTGATTTTTTGGACTGTACCCAAAATGATTCAAAATGTCAATTGGATCGTGCCTCATGTTGAATAACCACTTTTTAAACCCTCACAGTGACCAAAAGTGCCATTTTTACAGAGTTTTGCTTACTCAAAAGCTTCAATTTTGACCCGTTTCAGGCACAGAAATGACTTTAAACACACGTATTTTAGTTGAAAAAGTCATAATTCACATCCAACAGTCATTTAGAGTCAAAAGATTAAATGTTAAAATGTCATCATTATAGACCATTTTGGGAACGTTCGGCATGTCCGGAGTCATCGTTTTTCATCCGAAAATTGATTTTTTGGACTGTACCAAAAACGATTCAAAATGTCAATTGGATTGTGCCTCATGTTGAATAACCACTTTTTAAACCCTCACAGTGACCAAAATTGCCATTTTTACAGAGTTTTGCTTACTCAAAAGCTTCAATTTTGACCCGTTTCAGGCACAGAAAGGACTTTAAACACACCTATTTTAGTTGAAAAAGTCATAATGCACATCCAACAGTCATTTAGAGTCAAAAGATTAAATGTTAAAATTTCATCATTATAGACCATTTTGGGAATGTTCGACATGTCCGGAGTCATCGTTTTTCATCCGAAAATTGATTTTTTGGACTGTACCCAAAATGATTCAAAATGTCAATTGGATCATGCCTCATGTTGAATAACCACTTTTTAAACCCTCACAGTGACCAAAAGTGCCATTTTTACAGAGTTTTGCTTACTCAAAAGCTTCAATTTTGACCCGTTTCAGGCACAGAAATGACTTTAAACACACGTATTTTAGTTGAAAAAGTCATAATTCACATCCAACAGTCATTTAGAGTCAAAAGATTAAATGTTAAAATTTCATCATTATAGACCATTTTGGGAACGTTCGACATGTCCGGAGTCATTGTTTTTCATCCGAAAATTGATTTTTTGGACTGTACCCAAAATGATTCAAAATGTGAATTGGATCGTGCCTCATGTTGAATAACCACTTTTTAAACCCTCACAGTGACCAAAAGTGCCATTTTTACAGAGTTTTGCTTACTCAAAAGCTTCAATTTTGACCCGTTTCAGGCACAGAAATGACTTTAAAAAAACGTATTTTAGTTGAAAAAGTCATAATTCACATCCAACAGTCATTTAGAGTCAAAAGATTAAATGTTAAAATTTCATCATTATAGACCATTTTGGGAACGTTCGGCATGTCCGGAGTCATCGTTTTTCATCCGAAAATAGATTTTTTGGACTGTACCAAAAATGATTTAAAATGTCAATTGGATCGTGCCTCATGTTGAATAACCACTTTTTAAACCCTCACAGTGACCAAAAGTGCCATTTTTACAGAGTTTTGCTTACTCAAAAGCTTCAATTTTGACCCGTTTCAGGCACAGAAATGACTTTAAACACACTTATTTTAGTTGAAAAAGTCATAATTCACATCCAACAGTCATTTAGAGTCAAAAGATTAAATGTTAAAATTTCATCATTATAGACCATTTTGGGAATGTTCGACATGTCGGGAGTCATCGTTTTTCATCCGAAAATTGATTTTTTGGACTGTACCCAAAATGATTCAAAATGTCAATTGGATCGTGCCTCATGTTGAATAACCACTTTTTAAACCCTCACAGTGACCAAAAGTGCCATTTTTACAGAGTTTTGCTTACTCAAAAGCTTCAATTTTGACCCGTTTCAGGCACAGAAATGACTTTAAACACACTTATTTTAGTTGAAAAAGTCATAATTCACATCCAACAGTCATTTAGAGTCAAAAGATTAAATGTTAAAATTTCATCATTATAGACCATTTTGGGAACGTTCGGCATGTCCGGAGTCATCGTTTTTCATCCGAAAATCGATTTTTTGGACTGTACCATAAATGATTCAAAATGTCAATTGGATCGTGCCTCATGTTGAATAACCACTTTTTAAACCCTCACAGTGACCAAAATTGCCATTTTTACAGAGTTTTCCTTACTCAAAAGCTTCAATTTTGACCCGTTTCAGGCACAGAAATGACTTTAAACACACTTATTTTAGTTGAAAAAGTCATAATTCACATCCAACAGTCATTTAGAGTCAAAAGATTAAATGTTAAAATTTCATCATTATAGACCATTTTGGGAACGTTCGACATGTCCGGAGTCATCGTTTTTCATCTGAAAATTGATTTTTTGGACTGTACCCAAAATGATTCAAAATGTCAATTGGATCGTGCCTCATGTTGAATAACCACTTTTTAAACCCTCACAGTGACCAAAATTGCCATTTTTACAGAGTTTTCCTTACTCAAAAGCTTCAATTTTGACCCGTTTCAGGCACAGAAATGACTTTAAACACACTTATTTTAGTTGAAAAAGTCATAATTCACATCCAACAGTCATTTAGAGTCAAAAGATTAAATGTTAAAATTTCATCATTATAGACCATTTTGGGAACGTTCGACATGTCCGGAGTCATCGTTTTTCATCTGAAAATTGATTTTTTGGACTGTACCCAAAATGATTCAAAATGTCAATTGGATCGTGCCTCATGTTGAATAACCACTTTTTAAACCCTCACAGTGACCAAAATTGCCATTTTTACAGAGTTTTGCTTACTCAAAAGCTTCAATTTTGACCCGTTTCAGGCACAGAAAGGACTTTAAACACACTTATTTTAGTTGAAAAAGTCATAATGCACATCCAACAGTCATTTAGAGTCAAAAGATTAAATGTTAAAATTTCATCATTATAGACCATTTTGGGAACGTTCGACATGTCCGGAGTCATCGTTTTTCATCCGAAAATTGATTTTTTGGACTGTACCCAAAATGATTCAAAATGTCAATTGGATCGTGCCTCATGTTGAATAACCACTTTTTAAACCCTCACAGTGACCAAAAGTGCCATTTTTACAGAGTTTTGCTTACTCAAAAGCTTCAATTTTGACCCGTTTCAGGCACAGAAATGACTTTAAACACACTTATTTTAGTTGAAAAAGTCATAATTCACATCCAACAGTCATTTAGAGTCAAAAGATTAAATGTTAAAATTTCATCATTATAGACCATTTTGGGAACGTTCGACATGTCCGGAGTCATCGTTTTTCATCTGAAAATTGATTTTTTGGACTGTACCCAAAATGATTCAAAATGTCAATTGGATCGTGCCTCATGTTGAATAACCACTTTTTAAACCCTCACAGTGACCAAAATTGCCATTTTTACAGAGTTTTCCTTACTCAAAAGCTTCAATTTTGACCCGTTTCAGGCACAGAAATGACTTTAAACACACTTATTTTAGTTGAAAAAGTCATAATTCACATCCAACAGGCATTTAGAGTCAAAAGATTAAATGTTAAAATTTCATCATTATAGACCATTTTGGGAACGTTCGACATGTCCGGAGTCATCGTTTTTCATCTGAAAATTGATTTTTTGGACTGTACCCAAAATGATTCAAAATGTCAATTGGATCGTGCCTCATGTTGAATAACCACTTTTTAAACCCTCACAGTGACCAAAATTGCCATTTTTACAGAGTTTTGCTTACTCAAAAGCTTCAATTTTGACCCGTTTCAGGCACAGAAAGGACTTTAAACACACTTATTTTAGTTGAAAAAGTCATAATGCACATCCAACAGTCATTTAGAGTCAAAAGATTAAATGTTAAAATTTCATCATTATAGACCATTTTGGGAACGTTCGACATGTCCGGAGTCATCGTTTTTCATCCGAAAATTGATTTTTTGGACTGTACCCAAAATGATTCAAAATGTCAATTGGATCGTGCCTCATGTTGAATAACCACTTTTTAAACCCTCACAGTGACCAAAAGTGCCATTTTTACAGAGTTTTGCTTACTCAAAAGCTTCAATTTTGACCCGTTTCAGGCACAGAAATGACTTTAAACACACTTATTTTAGTTGAAAAAGTCATAATTCACATCCAACAGTCATTTAGAGTCAAAAGATTAAATGTTAAAATTTCATCATTATAGACCATTTTGGGAACGTTCGGCATGTCCGGAGTCATCGTTTTTCATCCGAAAATCGATTTTTTGGACTGTACCAAAAATGATTCAAAATGTCAATTGGATCGTGCCTCATGTTGAATAACCACTTTTTAAACCCTCACAGTGACCAAAATTGCCATTTTTACAGAGTTTTCCTTACTCAAAAGCTTCAATTTTGACCCGTTTCAGGCACAGAAATGACTTTAAACACACTTATTTTAGTTGAAAAAGTCATAATTCACATCCAACAGTCATTTAGAGTCAAAAGATTAAATGTTAAAATTTCATCATTATAGACCATTTTGGGAACGTTCGGCATGTCCGGAGTCATCGTTTTTCATCCGAAAATCGATTTTTTGGACTGTACCAAAAATGATTCAAAATGTCAATTGGATCGTGCCTCATGTTGAATAACCACTTTTTAAACCCTCACAGTGACCAAAATTGCCATTTTTACAGAGTTTTCCTTACTCAAAAGCTTCAATTTTGACCCGTTTCAGGCACAGAAATGACTTTAAACACACTTATTTTAGTTGAAAAAGTCATAATTCACATCCAACAGTCATTTAGAGTTAAAAGATTAAATGTTAAAATTTCATCATTATAGACCATTTTGGGAACGTTCGACATGTCCGGAGTCATCGTTTTTCATCTGAAAATTGATTTTTTGGACTGTACCCAAAATGATTCAAAATGTCAATTGGATCGTGCCTCATGTTGAATAACCACTTTTTAAACCCTCACAGTGACCAAAATTGCCATTTTTACAGAGTTTTCCTTACTCAAAAGCTTCAATTTTGACCCGTTTCAGGCACAGAAATGACTTTAAACACACTTATTTTAGTTGAAAAAGTCATAATTCACATCCAACAGTCATTTAGAGTCAAAAGATTAAATGTTAAAATTTCATCATTATAGACCATTTTGGGAACGTTGGACATGTCCGGAGTCATCGTTTTTCATCTGAAAATTGATTTTTTGGACTGTACCCAAAATGATTCAAAATGTCAATTGGATCGTGCCTCATGTTGAATAACCACTTTTTAAACCCTCACAGTGACCAAAATTGCCATTTTTACAGAGTTTTCCTTACTCAAAAGCTTCAATTTTGACCCGTTTCAGGCACAGAAATGACTTTAAACACACTTATTTTAGTTGAAAAAGTCATAATTCACATCCAACAGTCATTTAGAGTCAAAAGATTAAATGTTAAAATGTCATCATTATAGACCATTTTGGGAACGTTCGGCATGTCCGGAGTCATCGTTTTTCATCCGAAAATTGATTTTTTGGACTGTACCAAAAACGATTCAAAATGTCAATTGGATCGTGCCTCATGTTGAATAACCACTTTTTAAACCCTCACAGTGACCAAAATTGCCATTTTTACAGAGTTTTGCTTACTCAAAAGCTTCAATTTTGACCCGTTTCAAGCACAGAAAGGACTTTAAACACACTTATTTTAGTTGAAAAAGTCATAATGCACATCCAACAGTCATTTAGAGTCAAAAGATTAAATGTTAAAATTTCATCATTATAGACCATTTTGGGAATGTTCGACATGTCCGGAGTCATCGTTTTTCATCCGAAAATTGATTTTTTGGACTGTACCAAAAACGATTCAAAATGTCAATTGGATCGTACCTCATGTTGAATAACCACTTTTTAAACCCTCACAGTGACCAAAAGTGCCATTTTTACAGAGTTTTGCTTACTCAAAAGCTTCAATTTTGACCCGTTTCAGGCACAGAAATGACTTTAAACACACGTATTTTAGTTGAAAAAGTCATAATTCACATCCAACAGTCATTTAGAGTCGAAAGATTAAATGTTAAAATTTCATCATTATAGACCATTTTGGGAACGTTCGACATGTCCGGAGTCATTGTTTTTCATCCGAAAATTGATTTTTTGGACTGTACCCAAAATGATTCAAAATGTCAATTGGATCGTGCCTCATGTTGAATAACCACTTTTTAAACCCTCACAGTGACCAAAAGTGCCATTTTTACAGAGTTTTGCTTACTCAAAAGCTTCAATTTTGACCCGTTTCAGGCACAGAAATGACTTTAAAAAAACGTATTTTAGTTGAAAAAGTCATAATTCACATCCAACAGTCATTTAGAGTCAAAAGATTAAATGTTAAAATTTCATCATTATAGACCATTTTGGGAACGTTCGGCATGTCCGGAGTCATCGTTTTTCATCTGAAAATTGATTTTTTGGACTGTACCCAAAATGATTCAAAATGTCAATTGGATCGTGCCTCATGTTGAATAACCACTTTTTAAACCCTCACAGTGACCAAAAGTGCCATTTTTACAGAGTTTTGCTTACTCAAAAGCTTCAATTTTGACCCGTTTCAGGCACAGAAATGACTTTAAACACACGTATTTTAGTTGAAAAAGTCATAATTCACATCCAACAGTCATTTAGAGTCAAAAGATTAAATGTTAAAATTTCATCATTATAGACCATTTTGGGAACGTTCTGCATGTCCGGAGTCATCGTTTTTCATCCGAAAATTGATTTTTTGGACTGTACCAAAAATGATTCAAAATGTCAATTGGATCGTGCCTCATGTTGAATAACCACTTTTTAAACCCTCACAGTGACCAAAAGTGCCATTTTTACAGAGTTTTGCTTACTCAAAAGCTTCAATTTTGACCCGTTTCAGGCACAGAAATGACTTTAAACACATGTATTTTAGTTGAAAAAGTCATAATTCACATCCAACAGTCATTTAGAGTCAAAAGATTAAATGTTAAAATTTCATCATTATAGACCATTTTGGGAACGTTCTGCATGTCCGGAGTCATCGTTTTTCATCCGAAAATTGATTTTTTGGACTGTACCAAAAATGATTCAAAATGTCAATTGGATCGTGCCTCATGTTGAATAACCACTTTTTAAATCCTCACAGAGACCAAAAGTGCCATTTTTACAGAGTTTTGCTTACTCAAAAGCTTCAATTTTGACCCGTTTCAGGCACAGAAATGACTTTAAACACACTTATTTTAGTTGAAAAAGTCATAATTCACATCCAACAGTCATTTAGAGTTAAAAGATTAAATGTTAAAATTTCATCATTATAGACCATTTTGGGAACGTTCGACATGTCCGGAGTCATCGTTTTTCATCTGAAAATTGATTTTTTGGACTGTACCCAAAATGATTCAAAATGTCAATTGGATCGTGCCTCATGTTGAATAACCACTTTTTAAACCCTCACAGTGACCAAAATTGCCATTTTTACAGAGTTTTCCTTACTCAAAAGCTTCAATTTTGACCCGTTTCAGGCACAGAAATGACTTTAAACACACTTATTTTAGTTGAAAAAGTCATAATTCACATCCAACAGTCATTTAGAGTCAAAAGATTAAATGTTAAAATTTCATCATTATAGACCATTTTGGGAACGTTGGACATGTCCGGAGTCATCGTTTTTCATCTGAAAATTGATTTTTTGGACTGTACCCAAAATGATTCAAAATGTCAATTGGATCGTGCCTCATGTTGAATAACCACTTTTTAAACCCTCACAGTGACCAAAATTGCCATTTTTACAGAGTTTTCCTTACTCAAAAGCTTCAATTTTGACCCGTTTCAGGCACAGAAATGACTTTAAACACACTTATTTTAGTTGAAAAAGTCATAATTCACATCCAACAGTCATTTAGAGTCAAAAGATTAAATGTTAAAATGTCATCATTATAGACCATTTTGGGAACGTTCGGCATGTCCGGAGTCATCGTTTTTCATCCGAAAATTGATTTTTTGGACTGTACCAAAAACGATTCAAAATGTCAATTGGATCGTGCCTCATGTTGAATAACCACTTTTTAAACCCTCACAGTGACCAAAATTGCCATTTTTACAGAGTTTTGCTTACTCAAAAGCTTCAATTTTGACCCGTTTCAAGCACAGAAAGGACTTTAAACACACTTATTTTAGTTGAAAAAGTCATAATGCACATCCAACAGTCATTTAGAGTCAAAAGATTAAATGTTAAAATTTCATCATTATAGACCATTTTGGGAATGTTCGACATGTCCGGAGTCATCGTTTTTCATCCGAAAATTGATTTTTTGGACTGTACCAAAAACGATTCAAAATGTCAATTGGATCGTGCCTCATGTTGAATAACCACTTTTTAAACCCTCACAGTGACCAAAAGTGCCATTTTTACAGAGTTTTGCTTACTCAAAAGCTTCAATTTTGACCCGTTTCAGGCACAGAAATGACTTTAAACACACGTATTTTAGTTGAAAAAGTCATAATTCACATCCAACAGTCATTTAGAGTCGAAAGATTAAATGTTAAAATTTCATCATTATAGACCATTTTGGGAACGTTCGACATGTCCGGAGTCATTGTTTTTCATCCGAAAATTGATTTTTTGGACTGTACCCAAAATGATTCAAAATGTCAATTGGATCGTGCCTCATGTTGAATAACCACTTTTTAAACCCTCACAGTGACCAAAAGTGCCATTTTTACAGAGTTTTGCTTACTCAAAAGCTTCAATTTTGACCCGTTTCAGGCACAGAAATGACTTTAAAAAAACGTATTTTAGTTGAAAAAGTCATAATTCACATCCAACAGTCATTTAGAGTCAAAAGATTAAATGTTAAAATTTCATCATTATAGACCATTTTGGGAACGTTCGGCATGTCCGGAGTCATCGTTTTTCATCTGAAAATTGATTTTTTGGACTGTACCCAAAATGATTCAAAATGTCAATTGGATCGTGCCTCATGTTGAATAACCACTTTTTAAACCCTCACAGTGACCAAAAGTGCCATTTTTACAGAGTTTTGCTTACTCAAAAGCTTCAATTTTGACCCGTTTCAGGCACAGAAATGACTTTAAACACACGTATTTTAGTTGAAAAAGTCATAATTCACATCCAACAGTCATTTAGAGTCAAAAGATTAAATGTTAAAATTTCATCATTATAGACCATTTTGGGAACGTTCTGCATGTCCGGAGTCATCGTTTTTCATCCGAAAATTGATTTTTTGGACTGTACCAAAAATGATTCAAAATGTCAATTGGATCGTGCCTCATGTTGAATAACCACTTTTTAAACCCTCACAGTGACCAAAAGTGCCATTTTTACAGAGTTTTGCTTACTCAAAAGCTTCAATTTTGACCCGTTTCAGGCACAGAAATGACTTTAAACACATGTATTTTAGTTGAAAAAGTCATAATTCACATCCAACAGTCATTTAGAGTCAAAAGATTAAATGTTAAAATTTCATCATTATAGACCATTTTGGGAACGTTCTGCATGTCCGGAGTCATCGTTTTTCATCCGAAAATTGATTTTTTGGACTGTACCAAAAATGATTCAAAATGTCAATTGGATCGTGCCTCATGTTGAATAACCACTTTTTAAATCCTCACAGAGACCAAAAGTGCCATTTTTACAGAGTTTTGCTTACTCAAAAGCTTCAATTTTGACCCGTTTCAGGCACAGAAATGACTTTAAACACACTTATTTTAGTTGAAAAAGTCATAATTCACATCCAACAGTCATTTAGAGTCAAAAGATTAAATGTTAAAATTTCATCATTATAGACCATTTTGGGAACGTTCGACATGTCCGGAGTCATCGTTTTTCATCCGAAAATTGATTTTTTGGACTGTACCCAAAATGATTCAAAATGTCAATTGGATCGTGCCTCATGTTGAATAACCACTTTTTAAACCCTCACAGTGACCAAAAGTGCCATTTTTACAGAGTTTTGCTTACTCAAAAGCTTCAATTTTGACCCGTTTCAGGCACAGAAATGACTTTAAACACACGTATTTTAGTTGAAAAAGTCATAATTCACATCCAACAGTCATTTAGAGTCAAAAGATTAAATGTTAAAATGTCATCATTATAGACCATTTTGGGAACGTTCGGCATGTCCGGAGTCATCGTTTTTCATCCGAAAATTGATTTTTTGGACTGTACCAAAAACGATTCAAAATGTCAATTGGATTGTGCCTCATGTTGAATAACCACTTTTTAAACCCTCACAGTGACCAAAATTGCCATTTTTACAGAGTTTTGCTTACTCAAAAGCTTCAATTTTGACCCGTTTCAGGCACAGAAAGGACTTTAAACACACCTATTTTAGTTGAAAAAGTCATAATGCACATCCAACAGTCATTTAGAGTCAAAAGATTAAATGTTAAAATTTCATCATTATAGACCATTTTGGGAATGTTCGACATGTCCGGAGTCATCGTTTTTCATCCGAAAATTGATTTTTTGGACTGTACCCAAAATGATTCAAAATGTCAATTGGATCATGCCTCATGTTGAATAACCACTTTTTAAACCCTCACAGTGACCAAAAGTGCCATTTTTACAGAGTTTTGCTTACTCAAAAGCTTCAATTTTGACCCGTTTCAGGCACAGAAATGACTTTAAACACACGTATTTTAGTTGAAAAAGTCATAATTCACATCCAACAGTCATTTAGAGTCAAAAGATTAAATGTTAAAATTTCATCATTATAGACCATTTTGGGAACGTTCGACATGTCCGGAGTCATTGTTTTTCATCCGAAAATTGATTTTTTGGACTGTACCCAAAATGATTCAAAATGTGAATTGGATCGTGCCTCATGTTGAATAACCACTTTTTAAACCCTCACAGTGACCAAAAGTGCCATTTTTACAGAGTTTTGCTTACTCAAAAGCTTCAATTTTGACCCGTTTCAGGCACAGAAATGACTTTAAAAAAACGTATTTTAGTTGAAAAAGTCATAATTCACATCCAACAGTCATTTAGAGTCAAAAGATTAAATGTTAAAATTTCATCATTATAGACCATTTTGGGAACGTTCGGCATGTCCGGAGTCATCGTTTTTCATCCGAAAATTGATTTTTTGGACTGTACCAAAAATGATTTAAAATGTCAATTGGATCGTGCCTCATGTTGAATAACCACTTTTTAAACCCTCACAGTGACCAAAAGTGCCATTTTTACAGAGTTTTGCTTACTCAAAAGCTTCAATTTTGACCCGTTTCAGGCACAGAAATGACTTTAAACACACTTATTTTAGTTGAAAAAGTCATAATTCACATCCAACAGTCATTTAGAGTCAAAAGATTAAATGTTAAAATTTCATCATTATAGACCATTTTGGGAATGTTCGACATGTCGGGAGTCATCGTTTTTCATCCGAAAATTGATTTTTTGGACTGTACCCAAAATGATTCAAAATGTCAATTGGATCGTGCCTCATGTTGAATAACCACTTTTTAAACCCTCACAGTGACCAAAAGTGCCATTTTTACAGAGTTTTGCTTACTCAAAAGCTTCAATTTTGACCCGTTTCAGGCACAGAAATGACTTTAAACACACTTATTTTAGTTGAAAAAGTCATAATTCACATCCAACAGTCATTTAGAGTCAAAAGATTAAATGTTAAAATTTCATCATTATAGACCATTTTGGGAACGTTCGGCATGTCCGGAGTCATCGTTTTTCATCCGAAAATCGATTTTTTGGACTGTACCAAAAATGATTCAAAATGTCAATTGGATCGTGCCTCATGTTGAATAACCACTTTTTAAACCCTCACAGTGACCAAAATTGCCATTTTTACAGAGTTTTCCTTACTCAAAAGCTTCAATTTTGACCCGTTTCAGGCACAGAAATGACTTTAAACACACTTATTTTAGTTGAAAAAGTCATAATTCACATCCAACAGTCATTTAGAGTCAAAAGATTAAATGTTAAAATTTCATCATTATAGACCATTTTGGGAACGTTCGGCATGTCCGGAGTCATCGTTTTTCATCCGAAAATCGATTTTTTGGACTGTACCAAAAATGATTCAAAATGTCAATTGGATCGTGCCTCATGTTGAATAACCACTTTTTAAACCCTCACAGTGACCAAAATTGCCAGTTTTACAGAGTTTTCCTTACTCAAAAGCTTCAATTTTGACCCGTTTCAGGCACAGAAATGACTTTAAACACACTTATTTTAGTTGAAAAAGTCATAATTCACATCCAACAGTCATTTAGAGTTAAAAGATTAAATGTTAAAATTTCATCATTATAGACCATTTTGGGAACGTTCGACATGTCCGGAGTCATCGTTTTTCATCTGAAAATTGATTTTTTGGACTGTACCCAAAATGATTCAAAATGTCAATTGGATCGTGCCTCATGTTGAATAACCACTTTTTAAACCCTCACAGTGACCAAAATTGCCATTTTTACAGAGTTTTCCTTACTCAAAAGCTTCGATTTTGACCCGTTTCAGGCACAGAAATGACTTTAAACACACTTATTTTAGTTGAAAAAGTCATAATTCACATCCAACAGTCATTTAGAGTCAAAAGATTAAATGTTAAAATTTCATCATTATAGACCATTTTGGGAACGTTCGACATGTCCGGAGTCATCGTTTTTCATCCGAAAATTGATTTTTTGGACTGTACCAAAAATGATTCAAAATGTCAATTGGATCGTGCCTCATGTTGAATAACCACTTTTTAAACCCTCACAGAGACCAAAAGTGCCATTTTTACAGAGTTTTGCTTACTCAAAAGCTTCAATTTTGACCCGTTTCAGGCACAGAAATGACTTTAAACAAACTTATTTTAGTTGAAAAAGTCATAATTCACATCCAACAGTCATTTAGAGTCAAAAGATTAAATGTTAAAATTTCATCATTATAGACCATTTTGGGAACGTTCGTCATCGTTTTTCATCCGAAAATTGATTTTTTGGACTGTACCCAAAATGATTCAAAATGTCAATGGGATCGTGCCTCATGTTGAATAACCACTTTTTAAACCCTCACAGTGGCCAAAAGTGCCATTTTTACAGAGTTTTGCTTACTCAAAAGCTTCAATTTTGACCCGTTTCAGGCACAGAAATGACTTTAAACACACTTATTTTAGTTGAAAAAGTCATAATTCACATCCAACAGTCATTTAGAGTCAAAAGATTAAATGTTAAAATGTCATCATTATAGACCATTTTGGGAACGTTCTGCATGTCCGGAGTCATCGTTTTTCATCCGAAAATTGATTTTTTGGACTGTACCAAAAATGATTCAAAATGTCAATTGGATCGTGCCTCATGTTGAATAACCACTTTTTAAACCCTCACAGTGACCAAAAGTGCCATTTTTACAGAGTTTTCCTTACTCAAAAGCTTCAATTTTGACCCGTTTCAGGCACAGAAATGACTTTAAACACACTTATTTTAGTTGAAAAAGTCATAATTCACATCCAACAGTCATTTAGAGTCAAAAGATTAAATGTTAAAATTTCATCATTATAGACCATTTTGGGAACGTTCGACATGTCCGGAGTCATCGTTTTTCATCCGAAAATTGATTTTTTGGACTGTACCCAAAATGATTCAAAATGTCAATTGGATCGTGCCTCATGTTGAATAACCACTTTTTAAACCCTCACAGTGACCAAAAGTGCCATTTTTACAGAGTTTTGCTTACTCAAAAGCTTCAATTTTGACCCGTTTCAGGCACAGAAATGACTTTAAACACACTTATTTTAGTTGAAAAAGTCATAATTCACATCCAACAGTCATTTAGAGTCAAAAGATTAAATGTTAAAATGTCATCATTATAGACCATTTTGGGAACGTTCTGCATGTCCGGAGTCATCGTTTTTCATCCGAAAATTGATTTTTTGGACTGTACCCAAAATGATTCAAAATGTCAATTGGATCGTGCCTCATGTTGAATAACCACTTTTTAAACCCTCACAGTGACCAAAAGTACCATTTTTACAGAGTTTTGCTTACTCAAAAGCTTCAATTTTGACCCGTTTCAGGCACAGAAAGGACTTTAAACACACTTATTTTAGTTGAAAAAGTCATAATGCACATCCAACAGTCATTTAGAGTCAAAAGATTAAATGTTAAAATTTCATCATTATAGACCATTTTGGGAACGTTCGTCATCGTTTTTCATCCGAAAATTGATTTTTTGGACTGTACCCAAAATGATTCAAAATGTCAATGGGATCGTGCCTCATGTTGAATAACCACTTTTTAAACCCTCACAGTGGCCAAAAGTGCCATTTTTACAGAGTTTTGCTTACTCAAAAGCTTCAATTTTGACCCGTTTCAGGCACAGAAATGACTTTAAACACACTTATTTTAGTTGAAAAAGTCATAATTCACATCCAACAGTCATTTAGAGTCAAAAGATTAAATGTTAAAATGTCATCATTATAGACCATTTTGGGAACGTTCTGCATGTCCGGAGTCATCGTTTTTCATCCGAAAATTGATTTTTTGGACTGTACCAAAAATGATTCAAAATGTCAATTGGATCGTGCCTCATGTTGAATAACCACTTTTTAAACCCTCACAGTGACCAAAAGTGCCATTTTTACAGAGTTTTCCTTACTCAAAAGCTTCAATTTTGACCCGTTTCAGGCACAGAAATGACTTTAAACACACTTATTTTAGTTGAAAAAGTCATAATTCACATCCAACAGTCATTTAGAGTCAAAAGATTAAATGTTAAAATTTCATCATTATAGACCATTTTGGGAACGTTCGACATGTCCGGAGTCATCGTTTTTCATCCGAAAATTGATTTTTTGGACTGTACCCAAAATGATTCAAAATGTCAATTGGATCGTGCCTCATGTTGAATAACCACTTTTTAAACCCTCACAGTGACCAAAAGTGCCATTTTTACAGAGTTTTGCTTACTCAAAAGCTTCAATTTTGACCCGTTTCAGGCACAGAAATGACTTTAAACACACTTATTTTAGTTGAAAAAGTCATAATTCACATCCAACAGTCATTTAGAGTCAAAAGATTAAATGTTAAAATTTCATCATTATAGACCATTTTGGGAACGTTCGGCATGTCCGGAGTCATCGTTTTTCATCCGAAAATCGATTTTTTGGACTGTACCAAAAATGATTCAAAATGTCAATTGGATCGTGCCTCATGTTGAATAACCACTTTTTAAACCCTCACAGTGACCAAAATTGCCATTTTTACAGAGTTTTCCTTACTCAAAAGCTTCAATTTTGACCCGTTTCAGGCACAGAAATGACTTTAAACACACTTATTTTAGTTGAAAAAGTCATAATTCACATCCAACAGTCATTTAGAGTCAAAAGATTAAATGTTAAAATTTCATCATTATAGACCATTTTGGGAACGTTCGGCATGTCCGGAGTCATCGTTTTTCATCCGAAAATCGATTTTTTGGACTGTACCAAAAATGATTCAAAATGTCAATTGGATCGTGCCTCATGTTGAATAACCACTTTTTAAACCCTCACAGTGACCAAAATTGCCATTTTTACAGAGTTTTCCTTACTCAAAAGCTTCAATTTTGACCCGTTTCAGGCACAGAAATGACTTTAAACACACTTATTTTAGTTGAAAAAGTCATAATTCACATTCAACAGTCATTTAGAGTTAAAAGATTAAATGTTAAAATTTCATCATTATAGACCATTTTGGGAACGTTCGACATGTCCGGAGTCATCGTTTTTCATCTGAAAATTGATTTTTTGGACTGTACCCAAAATGATTCAAAATGTCAATTGGATCGTGCCTCATGTTGAATAACCACTTTTTAAACCCTCACAGTGACCAAAATTGCCATTTTTACAGAGTTTTCCTTACTCAAAAGCTTCGATTTTGACCCGTTTCAGGCACAGAAATGACTTTAAACACACTTATTTTAGTTGAAAAAGTCATAATTCACATCCAACAGTCATTTAGAGTCAAAAGATTAAATGTTAAAATTTCATCATTATAGACCATTTTGGGAACGTTCGACATGTCCGGAGTCATCGTTTTTCATCCGAAAATTGATTTTTTGGACTGTACCAAAAATGATTCAAAATGTCAATTGGATCGTGCCTCATGTTGAATAACCACTTTTTAAACCCTCACAGAGACCAAAAGTGCCATTTTTACAGAGTTTTGCTTACTCAAAAGCTTCAATTTTGACCCGTTTCAGGCACAGAAATGACTTTAAACAAACTTATTTTAGTTGAAAAAGTCATAATTCACATCCAACAGTCATTTAGAGTCAAAAGATTAAATGTTAAAATTTCATCATTATAGACCATTTTGGGAACGTTCGGCATGTCCGGAGTCATCGTTTTTCATCCGAAAATTGATTTTTTGGACTGTACCAAAAATGATTCAAAATGTCAATTGGATCGTGCCTCATGTTGAATAACCACTTTTTAAACCCTCACAGTGACCAAAATTGCAATTTTTACAGAGTTTTCCTTACTCAAAAGCTTCAATTTTGACCCGTTTCAGGCACAGAAATGACTTTAAACACACTTATTTTAGTTGAAAAAGTCATAATTCACATCCAACAGTCATTAAGAGTCAAGAGATTAAATGTTAAAATTTCATCATTATAGACCATTTTGGGAACGTTCGGCATGTCCGGAGTCATCGTTTTTCATCCGAAAATTGATTTTTTGGACTGTACCCAAAATGATTCAAAATGTCAATTGGATCGTGCCTCATGTTGAATAACCACTTTTTAAACCCTCACAGTGACCAAAAGTGCCATTTTTACAGAGTTTTGCTTACTCAAAAGCTTCAATTTTGACCCGTTTCAGGCACAGAAAGGACTTTAAACACACTTATTTTAGTTGAAAAAGTCATAATGCACATCCAACAGTCATTTAGAGTCAAAAGATTAAATGTTAAAATTTCATCATTATAGACCATTTTGGGAACGTTCGACATGTCCGGAGTCATCGTTTTTCATCCGAAAATTGATTTTTTGGACTGTACCCAAAATGATTCAAAATGTCAATGGGATCGTGCCTCATGTTGAATAACCACTTTTTAAACCCTCACAGTGGCCAAAAGTGCCATTTTTACAGAGTTTTGCTTACTCAAAAGCTTCAATTTTGACCCGTTTCAGGCACAGAAATGACTTTAAACACACTTATTTTAGTTGAAAAAGTCATAATTCACATCCAACAGTCATTTAGAGTCAAAAGATTAAATGTTAAAATGTCATCATTATAGACCATTTTGGGAACGTTCTGCATGTCCGGAGTCATCGTTTTTCATCCGAAAATTGATTTTTTGGACTGTACCAAAAATGATTCAAAATGTCAATTGGATCGTGCCTCATGTTGAATAACCACTTTTTAAACCCTCACAGTGACCAAAAGTGCCATTTTTACAGAGTTTTCCTTACTCAAAAGCTTCAATTTTGACCCGTTTCAGGCACAGAAATGACTTTAAACACACTTATTTTAGTTGAAAAAGTCATAATTCACATCCAACAGTCATTTAGAGTCAAAAGATTAAATGTTAAAATGTCATCATTATAGACCATTTTGGGAACGTTCGACATGTCCGGAGTCATCGTTTTTCATCCGAAAATTGATTTTTTGGACTGTACCCAAAATGATTCAAAATGTCAATTGGATCGTGCCTCATGTTGAATAACCACTTTTTAAACCCTCACAGTGACCAAAAGTGCCATTTTTACAGAGTTTTGCTTACTCAAAAGCTTCAATTTTGACCCGTTTCAGGCAGAAATGACTTTAAACACACTTATTTTAGTTGAAAAAGTCATAATTCACATCCAACAGTCATTTAGAGTCAAAAGATTAAATGTTAAAATTTCATCATTATAGACCATTTTGGGAACGTTCGGCATGTCCGGAGTCATCGTTTTTCATCCGAAAATTGATTTTTTGGACTGTACCCAAAATGATTCAAAATGTCAATCGGATTGTGCCTCATGTTGAATAACCACATTTTAAACCCTCACAGTGACCAAAAGTGCCATTTTTACAGAGTTTTGCTTACTCAAAAGCTTCAATTTTGACCCGTTTCAGGCACAGAAATGACTTTAAACACACTTATTTTAGTTGAAAAAGTCATAATTCACATCCAACAGTCATTTAGAGTCAAAAGATTAAATGTTAAAATTTCATCATTATAGACCATTTTGGGAACGTTCGACATGTCCGGAGTCATCGTTTTTCATCTGAAAATTGATTTTTTGGACTGTACCCAAAATGATTCAAAATGTCAATTGGATCGTGCCTCATGTTGAATAACCACTTTTTAAACCCTCACAGTGACCAAAAGTGCCATTTTTACAGAGTTTTGCTTACTCAAAAGCTTCAATTTTGACCCGTTTCAGGCACAGAAATGACTTTAAACACACGTATTTTAGTTGAAAAAGTCATAATTCACATCCAACAGTCATTTAGAGTCAAAAGATTAAATGTTAAAATTTCATCATTATAGACCATTTTGGGAACGTTCTGCATGTCCGGAGTCATCGTTTTTCATCCGAAAATTGATTTTTTGGACTGTACCAAAAATGATTCAAAATGTCAATTGGATCGTTCCTCATGTTGAATAACCACTTTTTAAACCCTCACAGTGACCAAAAGTGCCATTTTTACAGAGTTTTGCTTACTCAAAAGCTTCAATTTTGACCCGTTTCAGGCACAGAAATGACTTTAAACACACGTATTTTAGTTGAAAAAGTCATAATTCACATCCAACAGTCATTTAGAGTCAAAAGATTAAATGTTAAAATGTCATCATTATAGACCATTTTGGGAACGTTCGGCATGTCCGGAGTCATCGTTTTTCATCCGAAAATTGATTTTTTGGACTGTACCAAAAACGATTCAAAATGTCAATTGGATCGTGCCTCATGTTGAATAACCACTTTTTAAACCCTCACAGTGACCAAAATTGCCATTTTTACAGAGTTTTGCTTACTCAAAAGCTTCAATGTTGACCCGTTTCAGGCACAGAAAGGACTTTAAACACACTTATTTTAGTTGAAAAAGTCATAATGCACATCCAACAGTCATTTAGAGTCAAAAGATTAAATGTTAAAATTTCATCATTATAGACCATTTTGGGAATGTTCGACATGTCCGGAGTCATCGTTTTTCATCCGAAAATTGATTTTTTGGACTGTACCCAAAATGATTCAAAATGTCAATTGGATCGTGCCTCATGTTGAATAACCACTTTTTAAACCCTCACAGTGACCAAAAGTGCCATTTTTACAGAGTTTTGCTTACTCAAAAGCTTCAATTTTGACCCGTTTCAGGCACAGAAATGACTTTAAACACACTTATTTTAGTTGAAAAAGTCATAATTCACATCCAACAGTCATTTAGAGTCAAAAGATTAAATGTTAAAATTTCATCATTATAGACCATTTTGGGAACGTTCGACATGTCCGGAGTCATCGTTTTTCATCCGAAAATTGATTTTTTGGACTGTACCCAAAATGATTCAAAATGTCAATTGGGTCGTGCCTCATGTTGAATAACCACTTTTTAAACCCTCACAGTGACCAAAAGTGCCATTTTTACAGAGTTTTGCTTACTCAAAAGCTTCAATTTTGACCCGTTTCAGGCACAGAAATGACTTTAAAAAAACGTATTTTAGTTGAAAAAGTCATAATTCACATCCAACAGTCATTTAGAGTCAAAAGATTAAATGTTAAAATTTCATCATTATAGACCATTTTGGGAACGTTCGGCATGTCCGGAGTCATCGTTTTTCATCTGAAAATTGATTTTTTGGACTGTACCCAAAATGATTCAAAATGTCAATTGGATCGTGCCTCATGTTGAATAACCACTTTTTAAACCCTCACAGTGACCAAAAGTGCCATTTTTACAGAGTTTTGCTTACTCAAAAGCTTCAATTTTGACCCGTTTCAGGCACAGAAATGACTTTAAACACACGTATTTTAGTTGAAAAAGTCATAATTCACATCCAACAGTCATTTAGAGTCAAAAGATTAAATGTTAAAATTTCATCATTATAGACCATTTTGGGAACGTTCTGCATGTCCGGAGTCATCGTTTTTCATCCGAAAATTGATTTTTTGGACTGTACCAAAAATTATTCAAAATGTCAATTGGATCGTGCCTCATGTTGAATAACCACTTTTTAAACCCTCACAGTGACCAAAATTGCAATTTTTACAGAGTTTTCCTTACTCAAAAGCTTCAATTTTGACCCGTTTCAGGCACAGAAATGACTTTAAACACACTTATTTTAGTTGAAAAAGTCATAATTCACATCCAACAGTCATTAAGAGTCAAGAGATTAAATGTTAAAATTTCATCATTATAGACCATTTTGGGAACGTTCGGCATGTCCGGAGTCATCGTTTTTCATCCGAAAATTGATTTTTTGGACTGTACCCAAAATGATTCAAAATGTCAATTGGATCGTGCCTCATGTTGAATAACCACTTTTTAAACCCTCACAGTGACCAAAAGTGCCATTTTTACAGAGTTTTGCTTACTCAAAAGCTTCAATTTTGACCCGTTTCAGGCACAGAAAGGACTTTAAACACACTTATTTTAGTTGAAAAAGTCATAATGCACATCCAACAGTCATTTAGAGTCAAAAGATTAAATGTTAAAATTTCATCATTATAGACCATTTTGGGAACGTTCGACATGTCCGGAGTCATCGTTTTTCATCCGAAAATTGATTTTTTGGACTGTACCCAAAATGATTCAAAATGTCAATGGGATCGTGCCTCATGTTGAATAACCACTTTTTAAACCCTCACAGTGGCCAAAAGTGCCATTTTTACAGAGTTTTGCTTACTCAAAAGCTTCAATTTTGACCCGTTTCAGGCACAGAAATGACTTTAAACACACTTATTTTAGTTGAAAAAGTCATAATTCACATCCAACAGTCATTTAGAGTCAAAAGATTAAATGTTAAAATGTCATCATTATAGACCATTTTGGGAACGTTCTGCATGTCCGGAGTCATCGTTTTTCATCCGAAAATTGATTTTTTGGACTGTACCAAAAATGATTCAAAATGTCAATTGGATCGTGCCTCATGTTGAATAACCACTTTTTAAACCCTCACAGTGACCAAAAGTGCCATTTTTACAGAGTTTTCCTTACTCAAAAGCTTCAATTTTGACCCGTTTCAGGCACAGAAATGACTTTAAACACACTTATTTTAGTTGAAAAAGTCATAATTCACATCCAACAGTCATTTAGAGTCAAAAGATTAAATGTTAAAATGTCATCATTATAGACCATTTTGGGAACGTTCGACATGTCCGGAGTCATCGTTTTTCATCCGAAAATTGATTTTTTGGACTGTACCCAAAATGATTCAAAATGTCAATTGGATCGTGCCTCATGTTGAATAACCACTTTTTAAACCCTCACAGTGACCAAAAGTGCCATTTTTACAGAGTTTTGCTTACTCAAAAGCTTCAATTTTGACCCGTTTCAGGCAGAAATGACTTTAAACACACTTATTTTAGTTGAAAAAGTCATAATTCACATCCAACAGTCATTTAGAGTCAAAAGATTAAATGTTAAAATGTCATCATTATAGACCATTTTGGGAACGTTCGGCATGTCCGGAGTCATCGTTTTTCATCCGAAAATTGATTTTTTGGACTGTACCCAAAATGATTCAAAATGTCAATCGGATTGTGCCTCATGTTGAATAACCACATTTTAAACCCTCACAGTGACCAAAAGTGCCATTTTTACAGAGTTTTGCTTACTCAAAAGCTTCAATTTTGACCCGTTTCAGGCACAGAAATGACTTTAAACACACTTATTTTAGTTGAAAAAGTCATAATTCACATCCAACAGTCATTTAGAGTCAAAAGATTAAATGTTAAAATTTCATCATTATAGACCATTTTGGGAACGTTCGACATGTCCGGAGTCATCGTTTTTCATCTGAAAATTGATTTTTTGGACTGTACCCAAAATGATTCAAAATGTCAATTGGATCGTGCCTCATGTTGAATAACCACTTTTTAAACCCTCACAGTGACCAAAAGTGCCATTTTTACAGAGTTTTGCTTACTCAAAAGCTTCAATTTTGACCCGTTTCAGGCACAGAAATGACTTTAAACACACGTATTTTAGTTGAAAAAGTCATAATTCACATCCAACAGTCATTTAGAGTCAAAAGATTAAATGTTAAAATTTCATCATTATAGACCATTTTGGGAACGTTCTGCATGTCCGGAGTCATCGTTTTTCATCCGAAAATTGATTTTTTGGACTGTACCAAAAATGATTCAAAATGTCAATTGGATCGTTCCTCATGTTGAATAACCACTTTTTAAACCCTCACAGTGACCAAAAGTGCCATTTTTACAGAGTTTTGCTTACTCAAAAGCTTCAATTTTGACCCGTTTCAGGCACAGAAATGACTTTAAACACACGTATTTTAGTTGAAAAAGTCATAATTCACATCCAACAGTCATTTAGAGTCAAAAGATTAAATGTTAAAATGTCATCATTATAGACCATTTTGGGAACGTTCGGCATGTCCGGAGTCATCGTTTTTCATCCGAAAATTGATTTTTTGGACTGTACCAAAAATGATTCAAAATGTCAATGTGATCGTGCCTCATGTTGAATAACCACTTTTTAAACCCTCACAGTGACCAAAATTGCCATTTTTACAGAGTTTTGCTTACTCAAAAGCTTCAATGTTGACCCGTTTCAGGCACAGAAAGGACTTTAAACACACTTATTTTAGTTGAAAAAGTCATAATGCACATCCAACAGTCATTTAGAGTCAAAAGATTAAATGTTAAAATTTCATCATTATAGACCATTTTGGGAATGTTCGACATGTCCGGAGTCATCGTTTTTCATCCGAAAATTGATTTTTTGGACTGTACCCAAAATGATTCAAAATGTCAATTGGATCGTGCCTCATGTTGAATAACCACTTTTTAAACCCTCACAGTGACCAAAAGTGCCATTTTTACAGAGTTTTGCTTACTCAAAAGCTTCAATTTTGACCCGTTTCAGGCACAGAAATGACTTTAAACACACTTATTTTAGTTGAAAAAGTCATAATTAACATCCAACAGTCATTTAGAGTCAAAAGATTAAATGTTAAAATTTCATCATTATAGACCATTTTGGGAACGTTCGACATGTCCGGAGTCATCGTTTTTCATCCGAAAATTGATTTTTTGGACTGTACCCAAAATGATTCAAAATGTCAATTGGGTCGTGCCTCATGTTGAATAACCACTTTTTAAACCCTCACAGTGACCAAAAGTGCCATTTTTACAGAGTTTTGCTTACTCAAAAGCTTCAATTTTGACCCGTTTCAGGCACAGAAATGACTTTAAAAAAACGTATTTTAGTTGAAAAAGTCATAATTCACATCCAACAGTCATTTAGAGTCAAAAGATTAAATGTTAAAATTTCATCATTATAGACCATTTTGGGAACGTTCGGCATGTCCGGAGTCATCGTTTTTCATCTGAAAATTGATTTTTTGGACTGTACCCAAAATGATTCAAAATGTCAATTGGATCGTGCCTCATGTTGAATAACCACTTTTTAAACCCTCACAGTGACCAAAAGTGCCATTTTTACAGAGTTTTGCTTACTCAAAAGCTTCAATTTTGACCCGTTTCAGGCACAGAAATGACTTTAAACACACGTATTTTAGTTGAAAAAGTCATAATTCACATCCAACAGTCATTTAGAGTCAAAAGATTAAATGTTAAAATTTCATCATTATAGACCATTTTGGGAACGTTCTGCATGTCCGGAGTCATCGTTTTTCATCCGAAAATTGATTTTTTGGACTGTACCAAAAATGATTCAAAATGTCAATTGGATCGTGCCTCATGTTGAATAACCACTTTTTAAACCCTCACAGAGACCAAAAGTGCCATTTTTACAGAGTTTTGCTTACTCAAAAGCTTCAATTTTGACCAGTTTCAGGCACAGAAATGACTTTAAACACACTTATTTTAGTTGAAAAAGTCATAATTCACATCCAACAGTCATTAAGAGTCAAAAGATTAAATGTTAAAATTTCATCATTATAGACCATTTTGGGAACATTCGACATGTCCGGAGTCATCGTTTTTCATCCGAAAATTGATTTTTTGGACTGTACCCAAAATGATTCAAAATGTCAATTGGATCGTGCCTCATGTTGAATAACCACTTTTTAAACCCTCACAGTGACCAAAAGTGCCATTTTTACAGAGTTTTGCTTACTCAAAAGCTTCAATTTTGACCCGTTTCAGGCACAGAAATGACTTTAAACACACTTATTTTAGTTGAAAAAGTCATAATTCACATCCAACAGTCATTTAGAGTCAAAAGATTAAATGTTAAAATGTCATCATTATAGACCATTTTGGGAACGTTCTGCATGTCCGGAGTCATCGTTTTTCATCCGAAAATTGATTTTTTGGACTGTACCCAAAATGATTCAAAATGTCAATTGGATCGTGCCTCATGTTGAATAACCACTTTTTAAACCCTCACAGTGGCCAAAAGTGCCATTTTTACAGAGTTTTGCTTACTCAAAAGCTTCAATTTTGACCCGTTTCAGGCACAGAAATGACTTTTAACACACTTATTTTAGTTGAAAAAGTCATAATTCACATCCAACAGTCATTTAGAGTCAAAAGATTAAATGTTAAAATGTCATCATTATAGACCATTTTGGGAACGTTCTGCATGTCCGGAGTCATCGTTTTTCATCCGAAAATTGATTTTTTGGACTGTACCAAAAATGATTCAAAATGTCAATTGGATCGTGCCTCATGTTGAATAACCACTTTTTAAACCCTCACAGTGACCAAAAGTGCCATTTTTACAGAGTTTTCCTTACTCAAAAGCTTCAATTTTGACCCGTTTCAGGCACAGAAATGACTTTAAACACACTTATTTTAGTTGAAAAAGTCATAATTCACATCCAACAGTCATTTAGAGTCAAAAGATTAAATGTTAAAATTTCATCATTATAGACCATTTTGGGAACGTTCGACATGTCCGGAGTCATCGTTTTTCATCCGAAAATTGATTTTTTGGACTGTACCCAAAATGATTCAAAATGTCAATTGGATCGTGCCTCATGTTGAATAACCACTTTTTAAACCCTCACAGTGACCAAAAGTGCCATTTTTACAGAGTTTTGCTTACTCAAAAGCTTCAATTTTGACCCGTTTCAGGCACAGAAATGACTTTAAACACACTTATTTTAGTTGAAAAAGTCATAATTCACATCCAACAGTCATTTAGAGTCAAAAGATTAAATGTTAAAATTTCATCATTATAGACCATTTTGGGACCGTTCGGCATGTCCGGAGTCATCGTTTTTCATCCGAAAATCGATTTTTTGGACTGTACCAAAAATGATTCAAAATGTCAATTGGATCGTGCCTCATGTTGAATAACCACTTTTTAAACCCTCACAGTGACCAAAATTGCCATTTTTACAGAGTTTTCTTTACTCAAAAGCTTCAATTTTGACCCGTTTCAGGCACAGAAATGACTTTAAACACACTTATTTTAGTTGAAAAAGTCATAATTCACATCCAACAGTCATTTAGAGTCAAAAGATTAAATGTTAAAATTTCATCATTATAGACCATTTTGGGAACGTTCGGCATGTCCGGAGTCATCGTTTTTCATCCGAAAATCGATTTTTTGGACTGTACCAAAAATGATTCAAAATGTCAATTGGATCGTGCCTCATGTTGAATAACCACTTTTTAAACCCTCACAGTGACCAAAAGTGCCATTTTTACAGAGTTTTCCTTACTCAAAAGCTTCAATTTTGACCCGTTTCAGGCACAGAAATGACTTTAAACACACTTATTTTAGTTGAAAAAGTCATAATTCACATCCAACAGTCATTTAGAGTCAAAAGATTAAATGTTAAAATTTCATCATTATAGACCATTTTGGGAACGTTCGACATGTCCGGAGTCATCGTTTTTCATCTGAAAATTGATTTTTTGGACTGTACCCAAAATGATTCAAAATGTCAATTGGATCGTGCCTCATGTTGAATAACCACTTTTTAAACCCTCACAGTGACCAAAAGTGCCATTTTTACAGAGTTTTGCTTACTCAAAAGCTTCAATTTTGACCCGTTTCAGGCACAGAAATGACTTTAAACACACGTATTTTAGTTGAAAAAGTCATAATTCACATCCAACAGTCATTTAGAGTCAAAAGATTAAATGTTAAAATTTCATCATTATAGACCATTTTGGGAACGTTCTGCATGTCCGGAGTCATCGTTTTTCATCCGAAAATTGATTTTTTGGACTGTACCAAAAATGATTCAAAATGTCAATTGGATCGTTCCTCATGTTGAATAACCACTTTTTAAACCCTCACAGTGACCAAAAGTGCCATTTTTACAGAGTTTTGCTTACTCAAAAGCTTCAATTTTGACCCGTTTCAGGCACAGAAATGACTTTAAACACACGTATTTTAGTTGAAAAAGTCATAATTCACATCCAACAGTCATTTAGAGTCAAAAGATTAAATGTTAAAATGTCATCATTATAGACCATTTTGGGAACGTTCGGCATGTCCGGAGTCATCGTTTTTCATCCGAAAATTGATTTTTTGGACTGTACCAAAAATGATTCAAAATGTCAATTGGATCGTGCCTCATGTTGAATAACCACTTTTTAAACCCTCACAGTGACCAAAATTGCCATTTTTACAGAGTTTTGCTTACTCAAAAGCTTCAATGTTGACCCGTTTCAGGCACAGAAAGGACTTTAAACACACTTATTTTAGTTGAAAAAGTCATAATGCACATCCAACAGTCATTTAGAGTCAAAAGATTAAATGTTAAAATTTCATCATTATAGACCATTTTGGGAATGTTCGACATGTCCGGAGTCATCGTTTTTCATCCGAAAATTGATTTTTTGGACTGTACCCAAAATGATTCAAAATGTCAATTGGATCGTGCCTCATGTTGAATAACCACTTTTTAAACCCTCACAGTGACCAAAAGTGCCATTTTTACAGAGTTTTGCTTACTCAAAAGCTTCAATTTTGACCCGTTTCAGGCACAGAAATGACTTTAAACACACTTATTTTAGTTGAAAAAGTCATAATTCACATCCAACAGTCATTTAGAGTCAAAAGATTAAATGTTAAAATTTCATCATTATAGACCATTTTGGGAACGTTCGACATGTCCGGAGTCATCGTTTTTCATCCGAAAATTGATTTTTTGGACTGTACCAAAAATGATTCAAAATGTCAATTGGATCGTGCCTCATGTTGAATAACCACTTTTTAAACCCTCACAGAGACCAAAAGTGCCATTTTTACAGAGTTTTGCTTACTCAAAAGCTTCAATTTTGACCAGTTTCAGGCACAGAAATGACTTTAAACACACTTATTTTAGTTGAAAAAGTCATAATTCACATCCAACAGTCATTAAGAGTCAAAAGATTAAATGTTAAAATGTCATCATTATAGACCATTTTGGGAACATTCGACATGTCCGGAGTCATCGTTTTTCATCCGAAAATTGATTTTTTGGACTGTACCCAAAATGATTCAAAATGTCAATTGGATCGTGCCTCATGTTGAATAACCACTTTTTAAACCCTCACAGTGACCAAAAGTGCCATTTTTACAGAGTTTTGCTTACTCAAAAGCTTCAATTTTGACCCGTTTCAGGCACAGAAATGACTTTAAACACACTTATTTTAGTTGAAAAAGTCATAATTCACATCCAACAGTCATTTAGAGTCAAAAGATTAAATGTTAAAATGTCATCATTATAGACCATTTTGGGAACGTTCTGCATGTCCGGAGTCATCGTTTTTCATCCGAAAATTGATTTTTTGGACTGTACCCAAAATGATTCAAAATGTCAATTGGATCGTGCCTCATGTTGAATAACCACTTTTTAAACCCTCACAGTAGCCAAAAGTGCCATTTTTACAGAGTTTTGCTTACTCAAAAGCTTCAATTTTGACCCGTTTCAGGCACAGAAATGACTTTTAACACACTTATTTTAGTTGAAAAAGTCATAATTCACATCCAACAGTCATTTAGAGTCAAAAGATTAAATGTTAAAATGTCATCATTATAGACCATTTTGGGAACGTTCTGCATGTCCGGAGTCATCGTTTTTCATCCGAAAATTGATTTTTTGGACTGTACCAAAAATGATTCAAAATGTCAATTGGATCGTGCCTCATGTTGAATAACCACTTTTTAAACCCTCACAGTGACCAAAAGTGCCATTTTTACAGAGTTTTCCTTACTCAAAAGCTTCAATTTTGACCCGTTTCAGGCACAGAAATGACTTTAAACACACTTATTTTAGTTGAAAAAGTCATAATTCACATCCAACAGTCATTTAGAGTCAAAAGATTAAATGTTAAAATTTCATCATTATAGACCATTTTGGGAACGTTCGACATGTCCGGAGTCATCGTTTTTCATCCGAAAATTGATTTTTTGGACTGTACCCAAAATGATTCAAAATGTCAATTGGATCGTGCCTCATGTTGAATAACCACTTTTTAAACCCTCACAGTGACCAAAAGTGCCATTTTTACAGAGTTTTGCTTACTCAAAAGCTTCAATTTTGACCCGTTTCAGGCACAGAAATGACTTTAAACACACTTATTTTAGTTGAAAAAGTCATAATTCACATCCAACAGTCATTTAGAGTCAAAAGATTAAATGTTAAAATTTCATCATTATAGACCATTTTGGGACCGTTCGGCATGTCCGGAGTCATCGTTTTTCATCCGAAAATCGATTTTTTGGACTGTACCAAAAATGATTCAAAATGTCAATTGGATCGTGCCTCATGTTGAATAACCACTTTTTAAACCCTCACAGTGACCAAAATTGCCATTTTTACAGAGTTTTCTTTACTCAAAAGCTTCAATTTTGACCCGTTTCAGGCACAGAAATGACTTTAAACACACTTATTTTAGTTGAAAAAGTCATAATTCACATCCAACAGTCATTTAGAGTCAAAAGATTAAATGTTAAAATTTCATCATTATAGACCATTTTGGGAACGTTCGGCATGTCCGGAGTCATCGTTTTTCATCCGAAAATCGATTTTTTGGACTGTACCAAAAATGATTCAAAATGTCAATTGGATCGTGCCTCATGTTGAATAACCACTTTTTAAACCCTCACAGTGACCAAAAGTGCCATTTTTACAGAGTTTTCCTTACTCAAAAGCTTCAATTTTGACCCGTTTCAGGCACAGAAATGACTTTAAACACACTTATTTTAGTTGAAAAAGTCATAATTCACATCCAACAGTCATTTAGAGTCAAAAGATTAAATGTTAAAATTTCATCATTATAGACCATTTTGGGAACGTTCGACATGTCCGGAGTCATCGTTTTTCATCCGAAAATTGATTTTTTGGACTGTACCCAAAATGATTCAAAATGTCAATTGGATCGTGCCTCATGTTGAATAACCACTTTTTAAACCCTCACAGTGACCAAAAGTGCCATTTATACAGAGTTTTGCTTACTCAAAAGCTTCAATTTTGACCCGTTTCAGGCACAGAAATGACTTTAAACACACTTATTTTAGTTGAAAAAGTCATAATTCACATCCAACAGTCATTTAGAGTCAAAAGATTAAATGTTAAAATTTCATCATTATAGACCATTTTGGGAACGTTCTGCATGTCCGGAGTCATCGTTTTTCATCCGAAAATTGATTTTTTGGACTGTACCAAAAATGATTCAAAATGTCAATTGGATCGTGCCTCATGTTGAATAACCACTTTTTAAACCCTCACAGAGACCAAAAGTGCCATTTTTACAGAGTTTTGCTTACTCAAAAGCTTCAATTTTGACCAGTTTCAGGCACAGAAATGACTTTAAACACACTTATTTTAGTTGAAAAAGTCATAATTCACATCCAACAGTCATTAAGAGTCAAAAGATTAAATGTTAAAATTTCATCATTATAGACCATTTTGGGAACGTTCGACATGTCCGGAGTCATCGTTTTTCATCCGAAAATTGATTTTTTGGACTGTACCAAAAACAATTCAAAATGTCAATTGGATCGTGCCTCATGTTGAATAACCACTTTTTAAACCCTCACAGAGACCAAAAGTGCCATTTTTACAGAGTTTTGCTTACTCAAAAGCTTCAATTTTGACCCGTTTCAGGCACAGAAATGACTTTAAACACACTTATTTTAGTTGAAAAAGTCATAATTCACATCCAACAGTCATTTAGAGTCAAAAGATTAAATGTTAAAATTTCATCATTATAGACCATTTTGGGAACGTTCGACATGTCCGGAGTCATCGTTTTTCATCCGAAAATTGATTTTTTGGACTGTACCCAAAATGATTCAAAATGTCAATTGGATCGTGCCTCATGTTGAATAACCACTTTTTAAACCCTCACAGTGACCAAAAGAGCCATTTTTACAGAGTTTTGCTTACTCAAAAGCTTCAATTTTGACCCGTTTCAGGCACAGAAATGACTTTAAACACACGTATTTTAGTTGAAAAAGTCATAATTCACATCCAACAGTCATTTAGAGTCAAAAGATTAAATGTTAAAATTTCATCATTATAGACCATTTTGGGAACGTTCGACATGTCCTGAGTCATTGTTTTTCATCCGAAAATTGATTTTTTGGACTGTACCCAAAATGATTCAAAATGTCAATTGGATCGTGCCTCATGTTGAATAACCACTTTTTAAACCCTCACAGTGACCAAAAGTGCCATTTTTACAGAGTTTTGCTTACTCAAAAGCTTCAATTTTGACCCGTTTCAGGCACAGAAATGACTTTAAAAAAACGTATTTTAGTTGAAAAAGTCATAATTCACATCCAACAGTCATTTAGAGTCAAAAGATTAAATGTTAAAATTTCATCATTATAGACCATTTTGGGAACGTTCGGCATGTCCGGAGTCATCGTTTTTCATCCGAAAATTGATTTTTTGGACTGTACCAAAAATGATTTAAAATGTCAATTGGATCGTGCCTCATGTTGAATAACCACTTTTTAAACCCTCACAGTGACCAAAAGTGCCATTTTTACAGAGTTTTGCTTACTCAAAAGCTTCAATTTTGACCCGTTTCAGGCACAGAAATGACTTTAAACACACTTATTTTAGTTGAAAAAGTCATAATTCACATCCAACAGTCATTTAGAGTCAAAAGATTAAATGTTAAAATTTCATCATTATAGACCATTTTGGGAATGTTCGACATGTCGGGAGTCATCGTTTTTCATCCGAAAATTTATTTTTTGGACTGTACCCAAAATGATTCAAAATGTCAATTGGATCGTGCCTCATGTTGAATAACCACTTTTTAAACCCTCACAGTGACCAAAAGTGCCATTTTTACAGAGTTTTGCTTACTCAAAAGCTTCAATTTTGACCCGTTTCAGGCACAGAAATGACTTTAAACACACTTATTTTAGTTGAAAAAGTCATAATTCACATCCAACAGTCATTTAGAGTCAAAAGATTAAATGTTAAAATTTCATCATTATAGACCATTTTGGGAACGTTCGGCATGTCCGGAGTCATCGTTTTTCATCCGAAAATCGATTTTTTGGACTGTACCATAAATGATTCAAAATGTCAATTGGATCGTGCCTCATGTTGAATAACCACTTTTTAAACCCTCACAGTGACCAAAATTGCCATTTTTACAGAGTTTTCCTTACTCAAAAGCTTCAATTTTGACCCGTTTCAGGCACAGAAATGACTTTAAACACACTTATTTTAGTTGAAAAAGTCATAATTCACATCCAACAGTCATTTAGAGTCAAAAGATTAAATGTTAAAATTTCATCATTATAGACCATTTTGGGAACGTTCGACATGTCCGGAGTCATCGTTTTTCATCTGAAATTTGATTTTTTGGACTGTACCCAAAATGATTCAAAATGTCAATTGGATCGTGCCTCATGTTGAATAACCACTTTTTAAACCCTCACAGTGACCAAAATTGCCATTTTTACAGAGTTTTCCTTACTCAAAAGCTTCAATTTTGACCCGTTTCAGGCACAGAAATGACTTTAAACACACTTATTTTAGTTGAAAAAGTCATAATTCACATCCAACAGTCATTTAGAGTCAAAAGATTAAATGTTAAAATTTCATCATTATAGACCATTTTGGGAACGTTCGACATGTCCGGAGTCATCGTTTTTCATCTGAAAATTGATTTTTTGGACTGTACCCAAAATGATTCAAAATGTCAATTGGATCGTGCCTCATGTTGAATAACCACTTTTTAAACCCTCACAGTGACCAAAATTGTCATTTTTACAGAGTTTTGCTTACTCAAAAGCTTCAATTTTGACCCGTTTCAGGCACAGAAATGACTTTAAACACACTTATTTTAGTTGAAAAAGTCATAATTCACATCCAACAGTCATTTAGAGTCAAAAGATTAAATGTTAAAATTTCATCATTATAGACCATTTTGGGAACGTTCGACATGTCCGGAGTCATCGTTTTTCATCCGAAAATTGATTTTTTGGACTGTACCCAAAATGATTCAAAATGTCAATTGGATCGTGCCTCATGTTGAATAACCACTTTTTAAACCCTCACAGTGACCAAAAGTGCCATTTTTACAGAGTTTTGCTTACTCAAAAGCTTCAATTTTGACCCGTTTCAGGCACAGAAATGACTTTAAAAAAACGTATTTTAGTTGAAAAAGTCATAATTCACATCCAACAGTCATTTAGAGTCAAAAGATTAAATGTTAAAATTTCATCATTATAGACCATTTTGGGAACGTTCGGCATGTCCGGAGTCATCGTTTTTCATCCGAAAATTGATTTTTTGGACTGTACCAAAAATGATTCAAAATGTCAATTGGATCGTGCCTCATGTTGAATAACCACTTTTTAAACCCTCACAGTGACCACAATTGCCATTTTTACAGAGTTTTGCTTACTCAAAAGCTTCAATTTTGACCCGTTTCAGGCACAGAAAGGACTTTAAACACACTTATTTTAGTTGAAAAAGTCATAATTCACCTCCAACAGTCATTTAGAGTCAAAAGATTAAATGTTAAAATGTCATCATTATAGACCATTTTGGGAACGTTCGACATGTCCGGAGTCATCGTTTTTCTTCCGAAAATTGATTTTTTGGACTGTACCCAAAATGATTCAAAATGTCAATTGGATCGTGCCTCATGTTGAATAACCACTTTTTAAACCCTCACAGTGACCAAAAGTGCCATTTTTACAGAGTTTTGCTTACTCAAAAGCTTCAATTTTGACCCGTTTCAGGCACAGAAATGACTTTAAACACACTTATTTTAGTTGAAAAAGTCATAATGCACATCCAACAGTCATTTAGAGTCAAAAGATTAAATGTTAAAATTTCATCATTATAGACCATTTTGGGAACGTTCGACATGTCCGGAGTCATCGTTTTTCATCCGAAAATTGATTTTTTGGACTGTACCCAAAATGATTCAAAATGTCAATTGGATCGTGCCTCATGTTGAATAACCACTTTTTAAACCCTCACAGTGACCCAAAGTGCCATTTTTACAGAGTTTTGCTTACTCAAAAGCTTCAATTTTGACCCGTTTCAGGCACAGAAATGACTTTAAACACACTTATTTTAGTTGAAAAAGCCATAATTCACATCCAACAGTCATTTAGAGTCAAAAGATTAAATTTTAAAATTTCATCATTATAGACCATTTTGGGAACGTTCGGCATGTCCGGAGTCATCGTTTTTCATCCAAAAATCGATTTTTGGACTGAACCAAAAATGATTCAAAATGTCAATTGGATCGTGCCTCATGTTGAATAACCACTTTTTAAACCCTCACAGTGACCAAAATTGCCATTTTTACAGAGTTTTCCTTACTCAAAAGCTTCAATTTTGACCCGTTTCAGGCACAGAAATGACTTTAAACACACTTATTTTAGTTGAAAAAGTCATAATTCACATCCAACAGTCATTTAGAGTCAAAAGATTAAATGTTAAAATTTCATCATTATAGACCATTTTGGGAACGTTGGACATGTCCGGAGTCATCGTTTTTCATCTGAAAATTGATTTTTTGGACTGTACCCAAAATGATTCAAAATGTCAATTGGATCGTGCCTCATGTTGAATAACCACTTTTTAAACCCTCACAGTGACCAAAATTGCCATTTTTACAGAGTTTTCCTTACTCAAAAGCTTCAATTTTGACCCGTTTCAGGCACAGAAATGACTTTAAACACACTTATTTTAGTTGAAAAAGTCATAATTCACATCCAACAGTCATTTAGAGTCAAAAGATTAAATGTTAAAATTTCATCATTATAGACCATTTTGGGAACGTTCGACATGTCCGGAGTCATCGTTTTTCATCCGAAAATTGATTTTTTGGACTGTACCAAAAATGATTCAAAATGTCAATTGGATCGTGCCTCATGTTGAATAACCACTTTTTAAACCCTCACAGAGACCAAAAGTGCCATTTTTACAGAGTTTTGCTTACTCAAAAGCTTCAATTTTGACCCGTTTCAGGCACAGAAATGACTTTAAACAAACTTATTTTAGTTGAAAAAGTCATAATTCACATCCAACAGTCATTTAGAGTCAAAAGATTAAATGTTAAAATTTCATCATTATAGACCATTTTGGGAACGTTCGGCATGTCCGGAGTCATCGTTTTTCATCCGAAAATTGATTTTTTGGACTGTACCAAAAATGATTCAAAATGTCAATTGGATCGTGCCTCATGTTGAATAACCACTTTTTAAACCCTCACAGTGACCAAAATTGCAATTTTTACAGAGTTTTCCTTACTCAAAAGCTTCAATTTTGACCCGTTTCAGGCACAGAAATGACTTTAAACACACTTATTTTAGTTGAAAAAGTCATAATTCACATCCAACAGTCATTAAGAGTCAAGAGATTAAATGTTAAAATTTCATCATTATAGACCATTTTGGGAACGTTCGGCATGTCCGGAGTCATCGTTTTTCATCCGAAAATTGATTTTTTGGACTGTACCCAAAATGATTCAAAATGTCAATTGGATCGTGCCTCATGTTGAATAACCACTTTTTAAACCCTCACAGTGACCAAAAGTGCCATTTTTACAGAGTTTTGCTTACTCGAAAGCTTCAATTTTGACCCGTTTCAGGCACAGAAAGGACTTTAAACACACTTATTTTAGTTGAAAAAGTCATAATGCACATCCAACAGTCATTTAGAGTCAAAAGATTAAATGTTAAAATTTCATCATTATAGACCATTTTGGGAACGTTCGACATGTCCGGAGTCATCGTTTTTCATCCGAAAATTGATTTTTTGGACTGTACCCAAAATGATTCAAAATGTCAATGGGATCGTGCCTCATGTTGAATAACCACTTTTTAAACCCTCACAGTGGCCAAAAGTGCCATTTTTACAGAGTTTTGCTTACTCAAAAGCTTCAATTTTGACCCGTTTCAGGCACAGAAATGACTTTAAACACACTTATTTTAGTTGAAAAAGTCATAATTCACATCCAACAGTCATTTAGAGTCAAAAGATTAAATGTTAAAATGTCATCATTATAGACCATTTTGGGAACGTTCTGCATGTCCGGAGTCATCGTTTTTCATCCGAAAATTGATTTTTTGGACTGTACCAAAAATGATTCAAAATGTCAATTGGATCGTGCCTCATGTTGAATAACCACTTTTTAAACCCTCACAGTGACCAAAAGTGCCATTTTTACAGAGTTTTCCTTACTCAAAAGCTTCAATTTTGACCCGTTTCAGGCACAGAAATGACTTTAAACACACTTATTTTAGTTGAAAAAGTCATAATTCACATCCAACAGTCATTTAGAGTCAAAAGATTAAATGTTAAAATGTCATCATTATAGACCATTTTGGGAACGTTCGACATGTCCGGAGTCATCGTTTTTCATCCGAAAATTGATTTTTTGGACTGTACCCAAAATGATTCAAAATGTCAATTGGATCGTGCCTCATGTTGAATAACCACTTTTTAAACCCTCACAGTGACCAAAAGTGCCATTTTTACAGAGTTTTGCTTACTCAAAAGCTTCAATTTTGACCCGTTTCAGGCAGAAATGACTTTAAACACACTTATTTTAGTTGAAAAAGTCATAATTCACATCCAACAGTCATTTAGAGTCAAAAGATTAAATGTTAAAATTTCATCATTATAGACCATTTTGGGAACGTTCGGCATGTCCGGAGTCATCGTTTTTCATCCGAAAATTGATTTTTTGGACTGTACCCAAAATGATTCAAAATGTCAATCGGATTGTGCCTCATGTTGAATAACCACATTTTAAACCCTCACAGTGACCAAAAGTGCCATTTTTACAGAGTTTTGCTTACTCAAAAGCTTCAATTTTGACCCGTTTCAGGCACAGAAATGACTTTAAACACACTTATTTTAGTTGAAAAAGTCATAATTCACATCCAACAGTCATTTAGAGTCAAAAGATTAAATGTTAAAATTTCATCATTATAGACCATTTTGGGAACGTTCGACATGTCCGGAGTCATCGTTTTTCATCTGAAAATTGATTTTTTGGACTGTACCCAAAATGATTCAAAATGTCAATTGGATCGTGCCTCATGTTGAATAACCACTTTTTAAACCCTCACAGTGACCAAAAGTGCCATTTTTACAGAGTTTTGCTTACTCAAAAGCTTCAATTTTGACCCGTTTCAGGCACAGAAATGACTTTAAACACACGTATTTTAGTTGAAAAAGTCATAATTCACATCCAACAGTCATTTAGAGTCAAAAGATTAAATGTTAAAATTTCATCATTATAGACCATTTTGGGAACGTTCTGCATGTCCGGAGTCATCGTTTTTCATCCGAAAATTGATTTTTTGGACTGTACCAAAAATGATTCAAAATGTCAATTGGATCGTTCCTCATGTTGAATAACCACTTTTTAAACCCTCACAGTGACCAAAAGTGCCATTTTTACAGAGTTTTGCTTACTCAAAAGCTTCAATTTTGACCCGTTTCAGGCACAGAAATGACTTTAAACACACGTATTTTAGTTGAAAAAGTCATAATTCACATCCAACAGTCATTTAGAGTCAAAAGATTAAATGTTAAAATGTCATCATTATAGACCATTTTGGGAACGTTCGGCATGTCCGGAGTCATCGTTTTTCATCCGAAAATTGATTTTTTGGACTGTACCAAAAACGATTCAAAATGTCAATTGGATCGTGCCTCATGTTGAATAACCACTTTTTAAACCCTCACAGTGACCAAAATTGCCATTTTTACAGAGTTTTGCTTACTCAAAAGCTTCAATGTTGACCCGTTTCAGGCACAGAAAGGACTTTAAACACACTTATTTTAGTTGAAAAAGTCATAATGCACATCCATCAGTCATTTAGAGTCAAAAGATTAAATGTTAAAATTTCATCATTATAGACCATTTTGGGAATGTTCGACATGTCCGGAGTCATCGTTTTTCATCCGAAAATTGATTTTTTGGACTGTACCCAAAATGATTCAAAATGTCAATTGGATCGTGCCTCATGTTGAATAACCACTTTTTAAACCCTCACAGTGACCAAAAGTGCCATTTTTACAGAGTTTTGCTTACTCAAAAGCTTCAATTTTGACCCGTTTCAGGCACAGAAATGACTTTAAACACACTTATTTTAGTTGAAAAAGTCATAATTCACATCCAACAGTCATTTAGAGTCAAAAGATTAAATGTTAAAATTTCATCATTATAGACCATTTTGGGAACGTTCGACATGTCCGGAGTCATCGTTTTTCATCCGAAAATTGATTTTTTGGACTGTACCCAAAATGATTCAAAATGTCAATTGGGTCGTGCCTCATGTTGAATAACCACTTTTTAAACCCTCACAGTGACCAAAAGTGCCATTTTTACAGAGTTTTGCTTACTCAAAAGCTTCAATTTTGACCCGTTTCAGGCACAGAAATGACTTTAAAAAAACGTATTTTAGTTGAAAAAGTCATAATTCACATCCAACAGTCATTTAGAGTCAAAAGATTAAATGTTAAAATTTCATCATTATAGACCATTTTGGGAACGTTCGGCATGTCCGGAGTCATCGTTTTTCATCTGAAAATTGATTTTTTGGACTGTACCCAAAATGATTCAAAATGTCAATTGGATCGTGCCTCATGTTGAATAACCACTTTTTAAACCCTCACAGTGACCAAAAGTGCCATTTTTACAGAGTTTTGCTTACTCAAAAGCTTCAATTTTGACCCGTTTCAGGCACAGAAATGACTTTAAACACACGTATTTTAGTTGAAAAAGTCATAATTCACATCCAACAGTCATTTAGAGTCAAAAGATTAAATGTTAAAATTTCATCATTATAGACCATTTTGGGAACGTTCTGCATGTCCGGAGTCATCGTTTTTCATCCGAAAATTGATTTTTTGGACTGTACCAAAAATGATTCAAAATGTCAATTGGATCGTGCCTCATGTTGAATAACCACTTTTTAAACCCTCACAGAGACCAAAAGTGCCATTTTTACAGAGTTTTGCTTACTCAAAAGCTTCAATTTTGACCAGTTTCAGGCACAGAAATGACTTTAAACACACTTATTTTAGTTGAAAAAGTCATAATTCACATCCAACAGTCATTAAGAGTCAAAAGATTAAATGTTAAAATTTCATCATTATAGACCATTTTGGGAACGTTCGACATGTCCGGAGTCATCGTTTTTCATCCGAAAATTGATTTTTTGGACTGTACCAAAAACAATTCAAAATGTCAATTGGATCGTGCCTCATGTTGAATAACCACTTTTTAAACCCTCACAGAGACCAAAAGTGCCATTTTTACAGAGTTTTCCTTACTCAAAAGCTTCAATTTTGACCCGTTTCAGGCACAGAAATGACTTTAAACACACTTATTTTAGTTGAAAAAGTCATAATTCACATCCAACAGTCATTTAGAGTCAAAAGATTAAATGTTAAAATTTCATCATTATAGACCATTTTGGGAACGTTCGACATGTCCGGAGTCATCGTTTTTCATCCGAAAATTGATTTTTTGGACTGTACCCAAAATGATTCAAAATGTCAATTGGATCGTGCCTCATGTTGAATAACCACTTTTTAAACCCTCACAGTGACCAAAAGAGCCATTTTTACAGAGTTTTGCTTACTCAAAAGCTTCAATTTTGACCCGTTTCAGGCACAGAAATGACTTTAAACACACGTATTTTAGTTGAAAAAGTCATAATTCACATCCAACAGTCATTTAGAGTCAAAAGATTAAATGTTAAAATTTCATCATTATAGACCATTTTGGGAACGTTCGACATGTCCTGAGTCATTGTTTTTCATCCGAAAATTGATTTTTTGGACTGTACCCAAAATGATTCAAAATGTCAATTGGATCGTGCCTCATGTTGAATAACCACTTTTTAAACCCTCACAGTGACCAAAAGTGCCATTTTTACAGAGTTTTGCTTACTCAAAAGCTTCAATTTTGACCCGTTTCAGGCACAGAAATGACTTTAAAAAAACGTATTTTAGTTGAAAAAGTCATAATTCACATCCAACAGTCATTTAGAGTCAAAAGATTAAATGTTAAAATTTCATCATTATAGACCATTTTGGGAACGTTCGGCATGTCCGGAGTCATCGTTTTTCATCCGAAAATTGATTTTTTGGACTGTACCAAAAATGATTTAAAATGTCAATTGGATCGTGCCTCATGTTGAATAACCACTTTTTAAACCCTCACAGTGACCAAAAGTGCCATTTTTACAGAGTTTTGCTTACTCAAAAGCTTCAATTTTGACCCGTTTCAGGCACAGAAATGACTTTAAACACACTTATTTTAGTTGAAAAAGTCATAATTCACATCCAACAGTCATTTAGAGTCAAAAGATTAAATGTTAAAATTTCATCATTATAGACCATTTTGGGAATGTTCGACATGTCGGGAGTCATCGTTTTTCATCCGAAAATTTATTTTTTGGACTGTACCCAAAATGATTCAAAATGTCAATTGGATCGTGCCTCATGTTGAATAACCACTTTTTAAACCCTCACAGTGACCAAAAGTGCCATTTTTACAGAGTTTTGCTTACTCAAAAGCTTCAATTTTGACCCGTTTCAGGCACAGAAATGACTTTAAACACACTTATTTTAGTTGAAAAAGTCATAATTCACATCCAACAGTCATTTAGAGTCAAAAGATTAAATGTTAAAATTTCATCATTATAGACCATTTTGGGAACGTTCGGCATGTCCGGAGTCATCGTTTTTCATCCGAAAATCGATTTTTTGGACTGTACCATAAATGATTCAAAATGTCAATTGGATCGTGCCTCATGTTGAATAACCACTTTTTAAACCCTCACAGTGACCAAAATTGCCATTTTTACAGAGTTTTCCTTACTCAAAAGCTTCAATTTTGACCCGTTTCAGGCACAGAAATGACTTTAAACACACTTATTTTAGTTGAAAAAGTCATAATTCACATCCAACAGTCATTTAGAGTCAAAAGATTAAATGTTAAAATTTCATCATTATAGACCATTTTGGGAACGTTCGACATGTCCGGAGTCATCGTTTTTCATCTGAAATTTGATTTTTTGGACTGTACCCAAAATGATTCAAAATGTCAATTGGATCGTGCCTCATGTTGAATAACCACTTTTTAAACCCTCACAGTGACCAAAATTGCCATTTTTACAGAGTTTTCCTTACTCAAAAGCTTCAATTTTGACCCGTTTCAGGCACAGAAATGACTTTAAACACACTTATTTTAGTTGAAAAAGTCATAATTCACATCCAACAGTCATTTAGAGTCAAAAGATTAAATGTTAAAATTTCATCATTATAGACCATTTTGGGAACGTTCGACATGTCCGGAGTCATCGTTTTTCATCTGAAAATTGATTTTTTGGACTGTACCCAAAATGATTCAAAATGTCAATTGGATCGTGCCTCATGTTGAATAACCACTTTTTAAACCCTCACAGTGACCAAAATTGTCATTTTTACAGAGTTTTGCTTACTCAAAAGCTTCAATTTTGACCCGTTTCAGGCACAGAAATGACTTTAAACACACTTATTTTAGTTGAAAAAGTCATAATTCACATCCAACAGTCATTTAGAGTCAAAAGATTAAATGTTAAAATTTCATCATTATAGACCATTTTGGGAACGTTCGACATGTCCGGAGTCATCGTTTTTCATCCGAAAATTGATTTTTTGGACTGTACCCAAAATGATTCAAAATGTCAATTGGATCGTGCCTCATGTTGAATAACCACTTTTTAAACCCTCACAGTGACCAAAAGTGCCATTTTTACAGAGTTTTGCTTACTCAAAAGCTTCAATTTTGACCCGTTTCAGGCACAGAAATGACTTTAAAAAAACGTATTTTAGTTGAAAAAGTCATAATTCACATCCAACAGTCATTTAGAGTCAAAAGATTAAATGTTAAAATTTCATCATTATAGACCATTTTGGGAACGTTCGGCATGTCCGGAGTCATCGTTTTTCATCCGAAAATTGATTTTTTGGACTGTACCAAAAATGATTCAAAATGTCAATTGGATCGTGCCTCATGTTGAATAACGACTTTTTAAACCCTCACAGTGACCACAATTGCCATTTTTACAGAGTTTTGCTTACTCAAAAGCTTCAATTTTGACCCGTTTCAGGCACAGAAAGGACTTTAAACACACTTATTTTAGTTGAAAAAGTCATAATTCACCTCCAACAGTCATTTAGAGTCAAAAGATTAAATGTTAAAATGTCATCATTATAGACCATTTTGGGAACGTTCGACATGTCCGGAGTCATCGTTTTTCTTCCGAAAATTGATTTTTTGGACTGTACCCAAAATGATTCAAAATGTCAATTGGATCGTGCCTCATGTTGAATAACCACTTTTTAAACCCTCACAGTGACCAAAAGTGCCATTTTTACAGAGTTTTGCTTACTCAAAAGCTTCAATTTTGACCCGTTTCAGGCACAGAAATGACTTTAAACACACTTATTTTAGTTGAAAAAGTCATAATGCACATCCAACAGTCATTTAGAGTCAAAAGATTAAATGTTAAAATTTCATCATTATAGACCATTTTGGGAACGTTCGACATGTCCGGAGTCATCGTTTTTCATCCGAAAATTGATTTTTTGGACTGTACCCAAAATGATTCAAAATGTCAATTGGATCGTGCCTCATGTTGAATAACCACTTTTTAAACCCTCACAGTGACCCAAAGTGCCATTTTTACAGAGTTTTGCTTACTCAAAAGCTTCAATTTTGACCCGTTTCAGGCACAGAAATGACTTTAAACACACTTATTTTAGTTGAAAAAGTCATAATTCACATCCAACAGTCATTTAGAGTCAAAAGATTAAATTTTAAAATTTCATCATTATAGACCATTTTGGGAACGTTCGGCATGTCCGGAGTCATCGTTTTTCATCCAAAAATCGATTTTTGGACTGAACCAAAAATGATTCAAAATGTCAATTGGATCGTGCCTCATGTTGAATAACCACTTTTTAAACCCTCACAGTGACCAAAATTGCCATTTTTACAGAGTTTTCCTTACTCAAAAGCTTCAATTTTGACCCGTTTCAGGCACAGAAATGACTTTAAACACACTTATTTTAGTTGAAAAAGTCATAATTCACATCCAACAGTCATTTAGAGTCAAAAGATTAAATGTTAAAATTTCATCATTATAGACCATTTTGGGAACGTTGGACATGTCCGGAGTCATCGTTTTTCATCTGAAAATTGATTTTTTGGACTGTACCCAAAATGATTCAAAATGTCAATTGGATCGTGCCTCATGTTGAATAACCACTTTTTAAACCCTCACAGTGACCAAAATTGCCATTTTTACAGAGTTTTCCTTACTCAAAAGCTTCAATTTTGACCCGTTTCAGGCACAGAAATGACTTTAAACACACTTATTTTAGTTGAAAAAGTCATAATTCACATCCAACAGTCATTTAGAGTCAAAAGATTAAATGTTAAAATTTCATCATTATAGACCATTTTGGGAACGTTCGACATGTCCGGAGTCATCGTTTTTCATCCGAAAATTGATTTTTTGGACTGTACCAAAAATGATTCAAAATGTCAATTGGATCGTGCCTCATGTTGAATAACCACTTTTTAAACCCTCACAGAGACCAAAAGTGCCATTTTTACAGAGTTTTGCTTACTCAAAAGCTTCAATTTTGACCCGTTTCAGGCACAGAAATGACTTTAAACAAACTTATTTTAGTTGAAAAAGTCATAATTCACATCCAACAGTCATTTAGAGTCAAAAGATTAAATGTTAAAATTTCATCATTATAGACCATTTTGGGAACGTTCGGCATGTCCGGAGTCATCGTTTTTCATCCGAAAATTGATTTTTTGGACTGTACCAAAAATGATTCAAAATGTCAATTGGATCGTGCCTCATGTTGAATAACCACTTTTTAAACCCTCACAGTGACCAAAATTGCAATTTTTACAGAGTTTTCCTTACTCAAAAGCTTCAATTTTGACCCGTTTCAGGCACAGAAATGACTTTAAACACACTTATTTTAGTTGAAAAAGTCATAATTCACATCCAACAGTCATTAAGAGTCAAGAGATTAAATGTTAAAATTTCATCATTATAGACCATTTTGGGAACGTTCGGCATGTCCGGAGTCATCGTTTTTCATCCGAAAATTGATTTTTTGGACTGTACCCAAAATGATTCAAAATGTCAATTGGATCGTGCCTCATGTTGAATAACCACTTTTTAAACCCTCACAGTGACCAAAAGTGCCATTTTTACAGAGTTTTGCTTACTCGAAAGCTTCAATTTTGACCCGTTTCAGGCACAGAAAGGACTTTAAACACACTTATTTTAGTTGAAAAAGTCATAATGCACATCCAACAGTCATTTAGAGTCAAAAGATTAAATGTTAAAATTTCATCATTATAGACCATTTTGGGAACGTTCGACATGTCCGGAGTCATCGTTTTTCATCCGAAAATTGATTTTTTGGACTGTACCCAAAATGATTCAAAATGTCAATGGGATCGTGCCTCATGTTGAATAACCACTTTTTAAACCCTCACAGTGGCCAAAAGTGCCATTTTTACAGAGTTTTGCTTACTCAAAAGCTTCAATTTTGACCCGTTTCAGGCACAGAAATGACTTTAAACACACTTATTTTAGTTGAAAAAGTCATAATTCACATCCAACAGTCATTTAGAGTCAAAAGATTAAATGTTAAAATGTCATCATTATAGACCATTTTGGGAACGTTCTGCATGTCCGGAGTCATCGTTTTTCATCCGAAAATTGATTTTTTGGACTGTACCAAAAATGATTCAAAATGTCAATTGGATCGTGCCTCATGTTGAATAACCACTTTTTAAACCCTCACAGTGACCAAAAGTGCCATTTTTACAGAGTTTTCCTTACTCAAAAGCTTCAATTTTGACCCGTTTCAGGCACAGAAATGACTTTAAACACACTTATTTTAGTTGAAAAAGTCATAATTCACATCCAACAGTCATTTAGAGTCAAAAGATTAAATGTTAAAATGTCATCATTATAGACCATTTTGGGAACGTTCGACATGTCCGGAGTCATCGTTTTTCATCCGAAAATTGATTTTTTGGACTGTACCCAAAATGATTCAAAATGTCAATTGGATCGTGCCTCATGTTGAATAACCACTTTTTAAACCCTCACAGTGACCAAAAGTGCCATTTTTACAGAGTTTTGCTTACTCAAAAGCTTCAATTTTGACCCGTTTCAGGCAGAAATGACTTTAAACACACTTATTTTAGTTGAAAAAGTCATAATTCACATCCAACAGTCATTTAGAGTCAAAAGATTAAATGTTAAAATTTCATCATTATAGACCATTTTGGGAACGTTCGGCATGTCCGGAGTCATCGTTTTTCATCCGAAAATTGATTTTTTGGACTGTACCCAAAATGATTCAAAATGTCAATCGGATTGTGCCTCATGTTGAATAACCACATTTTAAACCCTCACAGTGACCAAAAGTGCCATTTTTACAGAGTTTTGCTTACTCAAAAGCTTCAATTTTGACCCGTTTCAGGCACAGAAATGACTTTAAACACACTTATTTTAGTTGAAAAAGTCATAATTCACATCCAACAGTCATTTAGAGTCAAAAGATTAAATGTTAAAATTTCATCATTATAGACCAATTTGGGAACGTTCGACATGTCCGGAGTCATCGTTTTTCATCTGAAAATTGATTTTTTGGACTGTACCCAAAATGATTCAAAATGTCAATTGGATCGTGCCTCATGTTGAATAACCACTTTTTAAACCCTCACAGTGACCAAAAGTGCCATTTTTACAGAGTTTTGCTTACTCAAAAGCTTCAATTTTGACCCGTTTCAGGCACAGAAATGACTTTAAACACACGTATTTTAGTTGAAAAAGTCATAATTCACATCCAACAGTCATTTAGAGTCAAAAGATTAAATGTTAAAATTTCATCATTATAGACCATTTTGGGAACGTTCTGCATGTCCGGAGTCATCGTTTTTCATCCGAAAATTGATTTTTTGGACTGTACCAAAAATGATTCAAAATGTCAATTGGATCGTTCCTCATGTTGAATAACCACTTTTTAAACCCTCACAGTGACCAAAAGTGCCATTTTTACAGAGTTTTGCTTACTCAAAAGCTTCAATTTTGACCCGTTTCAGGCACAGAAATGACTTTAAACACACGTATTTTAGTTGAAAAAGTCATAATTCACATCCAACAGTCATTTAGAGTCAAAAGATTAAATGTTAAAATGTCATCATTATAGACCATTTTGGGAACGTTCGGCATGTCCGGAGTCATCGTTTTTCATCCGAAAATTGATTTTTTGGACTGTACCAAAAACGATTCAAAATGTCAATTGGATCGTGCCTCATGTTGAATAACCACTTTTTAAACCCTCACAGTGACCAAAATTGCCATTTTTACAGAGTTTTGCTTACTCAAAAGCTTCAATGTTGACCCGTTTCAGGCACAGAAAGGACTTTAAACACACTTATTTTAGTTGAAAAAGTCATAATGCACATCCATCAGTCATTTAGAGTCAAAAGATTAAATGTTAAAATTTCATCATTATAGACCATTTTGGGAATGTTCGACATGTCCGGAGTCATCGTTTTTCATCCGAAAATTGATTTTTTGGACTGTACCCAAAATGATTCAAAATGTCAATTGGATCGTGCCTCATGTTGAATAACCACTTTTTAAACCCTCACAGTGACCAAAAGTGCCATTTTTACAGAGTTTTGCTTACTCAAAAGCTTCAATTTTGACCCGTTTCAGGCACAGAAATGACTTTAAACACACTTATTTTAGTTGAAAAAGTCATAATTCACATCCAACAGTCATTTAGAGTCAAAAGATTAAATGTTAAAATTTCATCATTATAGACCATTTTGGGAACGTTCGACATGTCCGGAGTCATCGTTTTTCATCCGAAAATTGATTTTTTGGACTGTACCCAAAATGATTCAAAATGTCAATTGGGTCGTGCCTCATGTTGAATAACCACTTTTTAAACCCTCACAGTGACCAAAAGTGCCATTTTTACAGAGTTTTGCTTACTCAAAAGCTTCAATTTTGACCCGTTTCAGGCACAGAAATGACTTTAAAAAAACGTATTTTAGTTGAAAAAGTCATAATTCACATCCAACAGTCATTTAGAGTCAAAAGATTAAATGTTAAAATTTCATCATTATAGACCATTTTGGGAACGTTCGGCATGTCCGGAGTCATCGTTTTTCATCTGAAAATTGATTTTTTGGACTGTACCCAAAATGATTCAAAATGTCAATTGGATCGTGCCTCATGTTGAATAACCACTTTTTAAACCCTCACAGTGACCAAAAGTGCCATTTTTACAGAGTTTTGCTTACTCAAAAGCTTCAATTTTGACCCGTTTCAGGCACAGAAATGACTTTAAACACACGTATTTTAGTTGAAAAAGTCATAATTCACATCCAACAGTCATTTAGAGTCAAAAGATTAAATGTTAAAATTTCATCATTATAGACCATTTTGGGAACGTTCTGCATGTCCGGAGTCATCGTTTTTCATCCGAAAATTGATTTTTTGGACTGTACCAAAAATGATTCAAAATGTCAATTGGATCGTGCCTCATGTTGAATAACCACTTTTTAAACCCTCACAGAGACCAAAAGTGCCATTTTTACAGAGTTTTGCTTACTCAAAAGCTTCAATTTTGACCCGTTTCAGGCACAGAAATGACTTTAAACACACGTATTTTAGTTGAAAAAGTCATAATTCACATCCAACAGTCATTTAGAGTCAAAAGATTAAATGTTAAAATTTCATCATTATAGACCATTTTGGGAACGTTCGACATGTCCTGAGTCATTGTTTTTCATCAGAAAATTGATTTTTTGGACTGTACCCAAAATGATTCAAAATGTCAATTGGATCGTGCCTCATGTTGAATAACCACTTTTTAAACCCTCACAGTGACCAAAAGTGCCATTTTTACAGAGTTTTGCTTACTCAAAAGCTTCAATTTTGACCCGTTTCAGGCACAGAAATGACTTTAAAAAAACGTATTTTAGTTGAAAAAGTCATAATTCACATCCAACAGTCATTTAGAGTCAAAAGATTAAATGTTAAAATTTCATCATTATAGACCATTTTGGGAACGTTCGGCATGTCCGGAGTCATCGTTTTTCATCCGAAAATTGATTTTTTGGACTGTACCAAAAATGATTTAAAATGTCAATTGGATCGTGCCTCATGTTGAATAACCACTTTTTAAACCCTCACAGTGACCAAAAGTGCCATTTTTACAGAGTTTTGCTTACTCAAAAGCTTCAATTTTGACCCGTTTCAGGCACAGAAATGACTTTAAACACACTTATTTTAGTTGAAAAAGTCATAATTCACATCCAACAGTCATTTAGAGTCAAAAGATTAAATGTTAAAATTTCATCATTATAGACCATTTTGGGAATGTTCGACATGTCGGGAGTCATCGTTTTTCATCCGAAAATTTATTTTTTGGACTGTACCCAAAATGATTCAAAATGTCAATTGGATCGTGCCTCATGTTGAATAACCACTTTTTAAACCCTCACAGTGACCAAAAGTGCCATTTTTACAGAGTTTTGCTTACTCAAAAGCTTCAATTTTGACCCGTTTCAGGCACAGAAATGACTTTAAACACACTTATTTTAGTTGAAAAAGTCATAATTCACATCCAACAGTCATTTAGAGTCAAAAGATTAAATGTTAAAATTTCATCATTATAGACCATTTTGGGAACGTTCGGCATGTCCGGAGTCATCGTTTTTCATCCGAAAATCGATTTTTTGGACTGTACCATAAATGATTCAAAATGTCAATTGGATCGTGCCTCATGTTGAATAACCACTTTTTAAACCCTCACAGTGACCAAAATTGCCATTTTTACAGAGTTTTCCTTACTCAAAAGCTTCAATTTTGACCCGTTTCAGGCACAGAAATGACTTTAAACACACTTATTTTAGTTGAAAAAGTCATAATTCACATCCAACAGTCATTTAGAGTCAAAAGATTAAATGTTAAAATTTCATCATTATAGACCATTTTGGGAACGTTCGACATGTCCGGAGTCATCGTTTTTCATCTGAAATTTGATTTTTTGGACTGTACCCAAAATGATTCAAAATGTCAATTGGATCGTGCCTCATGTTGAATAACCACTTTTTAAACCCTCACAGTGACCAAAATTGCCATTTTTACAGAGTTTTCCTTACTCAAAAGCTTCAATTTTGACCCGTTTCAGGCACAGAAATGACTTTAAACACACTTATTTTAGTTGAAAAAGTCATAATTCACATCCAACAGTCATTTAGAGTCAAAAGATTAAATGTTAAAATTTCATCATTATAGACCATTTTGGGAACGTTCGACATGTCCGGAGTCATCGTTTTTCATCTGAAAATTGATTTTTTGGACTGTACCCAAAATGATTCAAAATGTCAATTGGATCGTGCCTCATGTTGAATAACCACTTTTTAAACCCTCACAGTGACCAAAATTGTCATTTTTACAGAGTTTTGCTTACTCAAAAGCTTCAATTTTGACCCGTTTCAGGCACAGAAATGACTTTAAACACACTTATTTTAGTTGAAAAAGTCATAATTCACATCCAACAGTCATTTAGAGTCAAAAGATTAAATGTTAAAATTTCATCATTATAGACCATTTTGGGAACGTTCGACATGTCCGGAGTCATCGTTTTTCATCCGAAAATTGATTTTTTGGACTGTACCCAAAATGATTCAAAATGTCAATTGGATCGTGCCTCATGTTGAATAACCACTTTTTAAACCCTCACAGTGACCAAAAGTGCCATTTTTACAGAGTTTTGCTTACTCAAAAGCTTCAATTTTGACCCGTTTCAGGCACAGAAATGACTTTAAAAAAACGTATTTTAGTTGAAAAAGTCATAATTCACATCCAACAGTCATTTAGAGTCAAAAGATTAAATGTTAAAATTTCATCATTATAGACCATTTTGGGAACGTTCGGCATGTCCGGAGTCATCGTTTTTCATCCGAAAATTGATTTTTTGGACTGTACCAAAAATGATTCAAAATGTCAATTGGATCGTGCCTCATGTTGAATAACCACTTTTTAAACCCTCACAGTGACCACAATTGCCATTTTTACAGAGTTTTGCTTACTCAAAAGCTTCAATTTTGACCCGTTTCAGGCACAGAAAGGACTTTAAACACACTTATTTTAGTTGAAAAAGTCATAATTCACCTCCAACAGTCATTTAGAGTCAAAAGATTAAATGTTAAAATGTCATCATTATAGACCATTTTGGGAACGTTCGACATGTCCGGAGTCATCGTTTTTCTTCCGAAAATTGATTTTTTGGACTGTACCCAAAATGATTCAAAATGTCAATTGGATCGTGCCTCATGTTGAATAACCACTTTTTAAACCCTCACAGTGACCAAAAGTGCCATTTTTACAGAGTTTTGCTTACTCAAAAGCTTCAATTTTGACCCGTTTCAGGCACAGAAATGACTTTAAACACACTTATTTTAGTTGAAAAAGTCATAATGCACATCCAACAGTCATTTAGAGTCAAAAGATTAAATGTTAAAATTTCATCATTATAGACCATTTTGGGAACGTTCGACATGTCCGGAGTCATCGTTTTTCATCCGAAAATTGATTTTTTGGACTGTACCCAAAATGATTCAAAATGTCAATTGGATCGTGCCTCATGTTGAATAACCACTTTTTAAACCCTCACAGTGACCCAAAGTGCCATTTTTACAGAGTTTTGCTTACTCAAAAGCTTCAATTTTGACCCGTTTCAGGCACAGAAATGACTTTAAACACACTTATTTTAGTTGAAAAAGTCATAATTCACATCCAACAGTCATTTAGAGTCAAAAGATTAAATTTTAAAATTTCATCATTATAGACCATTTTGGGAACGTTCGGCATGTCCGGAGTCATCGTTTTTCATCCAAAAATCGATTTTTTGGACTGAACCAAAAATGATTCAAAATGTCAATTGGATCGTGCCTCATGTTGAATAACCACTTTTTAAACCCTCACAGTGACCAAAATTGCCATTTTTACAGAGTTTTCCTTACTCAAAAGCTTCAATTTTGACCCGTTTCAGGCACAGAAATGACTTTAAACACACTTATTTTAGTTGAAAAAGTCATAATTCACATCCAACAGTCATTTAGAGTCAAAAGATTAAATGTTAAAATTTCATCATTATAGACCATTTTGGGAACGTTGGACATGTCCGGAGTCATCGTTTTTCATCTGAAAATTGATTTTTTGGACTGTACCCAAAATGATTCAAAATGTCAATTGGATCGTGCCTCATGTTGAATAACCACTTTTTAAACCCTCACAGTGACCAAAAGTGCCATTTTTACAGAGTTTTGCTTACTCAAAAGCTTCAATTTTGACCCGTTTCAGGCACAGAAATGACTTTAAACACACGTATTTTAGTTGAAAAAGTCATAATTCACATCCAACAGTCATTTAGAGTCAAAAGATTAAATGTTAAAATTTCATCATTATAGACCATTTTGGGAACGTTCTGCATGTCCGGAGTCATCGTTTTTCATCCGAAAATTGATTTTTTGGACTGTACCAAAAATGATTCAAAATGTCAATTGGATCGTGCCTCATGTTGAATAACCACTTTTTAAACCCTCACAGAGACCAAAAGTGCCATTTTTACAGAGTTTTGCTTACTCAAAAGCTTCAATTTTGACCAGTTTCAGGCACAGAAATGACTTTAAACACACTTATTTTAGTTGAAAAAGTCATAATTCACATCCAACAGTCATTAAGAGTCAAAAGATTAAATGTTAAAATTTCATCATTATAGACCATTTTGGGAACGTTCGACATGTCCGGAGTCATCGTTTTTCATCCGAAAATTGATTTTTTGGACTGTACCAAAAACAATTCAAAATGTCAATTGGATCGTGCCTCATGTTGAATAACCACTTTTTAAACCCTCACAGAGACCAAAAGTGCCATTTTTACAGAGTTTTGCTTACTCAAAAGCTTCAATTTTGACCCGTTTCAGGCACAGAAATGACTTTAAACACACTTATTTTAGTTGAAAAAGTCATAATTCACATCCAACAGTCATTTAGAGTCAAAAGATTAAATGTTAAAATTTCATCATTATAGACCATTTTGGGAACGTTCGACATGTCCGGAGTCATCGTTTTTCATCCGAAAATTGATTTTTTGGACTGTACCCAAAATGATTCAAAATGTCAATTGGATCGTGCCTCATGTTGAATAACCACTTTTTAAACCCTCACAGTGACCAAAAGAGCCATTTTTACAGAGTTTTGCTTACTCAAAAGCTTCAATTTTGACCCGTTTCAGGCACAGAAATGACTTTAAACACACGTATTTTAGTTGAAAAAGTCATAATTCACATCCAACAGTCATTTAGAGTCAAAAGATTAAATGTTAAAATTTCATCATTATAGACCATTTTGGGAACGTTCGACATGTCCTGAGTCATTGTTTTTCATCCGAAAATTGATTTTTTGGACTGTACCCAAAATGATTCAAAATGTCAATTGGATCGTGCCTCATGTTGAATAACCACTTTTTAAACCCTCACAGTGACCAAAAGTGCCATTTTTACAGAGTTTTGCTTACTCAAAAGCTTCAATTTTGACCCGTTTCAGGCACAGAAATGACTTTAAAAAAACGTATTTTAGTTGAAAAAGTCATAATTCACATCCAACAGTCATTTAGAGTCAAAAGATTAAATGTTAAAATTTCATCATTATAGACCATTTTGGGAACGTTCGGCATGTCCGGAGTCATCGTTTTTCATCCGAAAATTGATTTTTTGGACTGTACCAAAAATGATTTAAAATGTCAATTGGATCGTGCCTCATGTTGAATAACCACTTTTTAAACCCTCACAGTGACCAAAAGTGCCATTTTTACAGAGTTTTGCTTACTCAAAAGCTTCAATTTTGACCCGTTTCAGGCACAGAAATGACTTTAAACACACTTATTTTAGTTGAAAAAGTCATAATTCACATCCAACAGTCATTTAGAGTCAAAAGATTAAATGTTAAAATTTCATCATTATAGACCATTTTGGGAATGTTCGACATGTCGGGAGTCATCGTTTTTCATCCGAAAATTTATTTTTTGGACTGTACCCAAAATGATTCAAAATGTCAATTGGATCGTGCCTCATGTTGAATAACCACTTTTTAAACCCTCACAGTGACCAAAAGTGCCATTTTTACAGAGTTTTGCTTACTCAAAAGCTTCAATTTTGACCCGTTTCAGGCACAGAAATGACTTTAAACACACTTATTTTAGTTGAAAAAGTCATAATTCACATCCAACAGTCATTTAGAGTCAAAAGATTAAATGTTAAAATTTCATCATTATAGACCATTTTGGGAACGTTCGGCATGTCCGGAGTCATCGTTTTTCATCCGAAAATCGATTTTTTGGACTGTACCATAAATGATTCAAAATGTCAATTGGATCGTGCCTCATGTTGAATAACCACTTTTTAAACCCTCACAGTGACCAAAATTGCCATTTTTACAGAGTTTTCCTTACTCAAAAGCTTCAATTTTGACCCGTTTCAGGCACAGAAATGACTTTAAACACACTTATTTTAGTTGAAAAAGTCATAATTCACATCCAACAGTCATTTAGAGTCAAAAGATTAAATGTTAAAATTTCATCATTATAGACCATTTTGGGAACGTTCGACATGTCCGGAGTCATCGTTTTTCATCTGAAATTTGATTTTTTGGACTGTACCCAAAATGATTCAAAATGTCAATTGGATCGTGCCTCATGTTGAATAACCACTTTTTAAACCCTCACAGTGACCAAAATTGCCATTTTTACAGAGTTTTCCTTACTCAAAAGCTTCAATTTTGACCCGTTTCAGGCACAGAAATGACTTTAAACACACTTATTTTAGTTGAAAAAGTCATAATTCACATCCAACAGTCATTTAGAGTCAAAAGATTAAATGTTAAAATTTCATCATTATAGACCATTTTGGGAACGTTCGACATGTCCGGAGTCATCGTTTTTCATCTGAAAATTGATTTTTTGGACTGTACCCAAAATGATTCAAAATGTCAATTGGATCGTGCCTCATGTTGAATAACCACTTTTTAAACCCTCACAGTGACCAAAATTGTCATTTTTACAGAGTTTTGCTTACTCAAAAGCTTCAATTTTGACCCGTTTCAGGCACAGAAATGACTTTAAACACACTTATTTTAGTTGAAAAAGTCATAATTCACATCCAACAGTCATTTAGAGTCAAAAGATTAAATGTTAAAATTTCATCATTATAGACCATTTTGGGAACGTTCGACATGTCCGGAGTCATCGTTTTTCATCCGAAAATTGATTTTTTGGACTGTACCCAAAATGATTCAAAATGTCAATTGGATCGTGCCTCATGTTGAATAACCACTTTTTAAACCCTCACAGTGACCAAAAGTGCCATTTTTACAGAGTTTTGCTTACTCAAAAGCTTCAATTTTGACCCGTTTCAGGCACAGAAATGACTTTAAAAAAACGTATTTTAGTTGAAAAAGTCATAATTCACATCCAACAGTCATTTAGAGTCAAAAGATTAAATGTTAAAATTTCATCATTATAGACCATTTTGGGAACGTTCGGCATGTCCGGAGTCATCGTTTTTCATCCGAAAATTGATTTTTTGGACTGTACCAAAAATGATTCAAAATGTCAATTGGATCGTGCCTCATGTTGAATAACCACTTTTTAAACCCTCACAGTGACCACAATTGCCATTTTTACAGAGTTTTGCTTACTCAAAAGCTTCAATTTTGACCCGTTTCAGGCACAGAAAGGACTTTAAACACACTTATTTTAGTTGAAAAAGTCATAATTCACCTCCAACAGTCATTTAGAGTCAAAAGATTAAATGTTAAAATGTCATCATTATAGACCATTTTGGGAACGTTCGACATGTCCGGAGTCATCGTTTTTCTTCCGAAAATTGATTTTTTGGACTGTACCCAAAATGATTCAAAATGTCAATTGGATCGTGCCTCATGTTGAATAACCACTTTTTAAACCCTCACAGTGACCAAAAGTGCCATTTTTACAGAGTTTTGCTTACTCAAAAGCTTCAATTTTGACCCGTTTCAGGCACAGAAATGACTTTAAACACACTTATTTTAGTTGAAAAAGTCATAATGCACATCCAACAGTCATTTAGAGTCAAAAGATTAAATGTTAAAATTTCATCATTATAGACCATTTTGGGAACGTTCGACATGTCCGGAGTCATCGTTTTTCATCCGAAAATTGATTTTTTGGACTGTACCCAAAATGATTCAAAATGTCAATTGGATCGTGCCTCATGTTGAATAACCACTTTTTAAACCCTCACAGTGACCCAAAGTGCCATTTTTACAGAGTTTTGCTTACTCAAAAGCTTCAATTTTGACCCGTTTCAGGCACAGAAATGACTTTAAACACACTTATTTTAGTTGAAAAAGTCATAATTCACATCCAACAGTCATTTAGAGTCAAAAGATTAAATTTTAAAATTTCATCATTATAGACCATTTTGGGAACGTTCGGCATGTCCGGAGTCATCGTTTTTCATCCAAAAATCGATTTTTGGACTGAACCAAAAATGATTCAAAATGTCAATTGGATCGTGCCTCATGTTGAATAACCACTTTTTAAACCCTCACAGTGACCAAAATTGCCATTTTTACAGAGTTTTCCTTACTCAAAAGCTTCAATTTTGACCCGTTTCAGGCACAGAAATGACTTTAAACACACTTATTTTAGTTGAAAAAGTCATAATTCACATCCAACAGTCATTTAGAGTCAAAAGATTAAATGTTAAAATTTCATCATTATAGACCATTTTGGGAACGTTGGACATGTCCGGAGTCATCGTTTTTCATCTGAAAATTGATTTTTTGGACTGTACCCAAAATGATTCAAAATGTCAATTGGATCGTGCCTCATGTTGAATAACCACTTTTTAAACCCTCACAGTGACCAAAATTGCCATTTTTACAGAGTTTTCCTTACTCAAAAGCTTCAATTTTGACCCGTTTCAGGCACAGAAATGACTTTAAACACACTTATTTTAGTTGAAAAAGTCATAATTCACATCCAACAGTCATTTAGAGTCAAAAGATTAAATGTTAAAATGTCATCATTATAGACCATTTTGGGAACGTTCGGCATGTCCGGAGTCATCGTTTTTCATCCGAAAATTGATTTTTTGGACTGTACCAAAAACGATTCAAAATGTCAATTGGATCGTGCCTCATGTTGAATAACCACTTTTTAAACCCTCACAGTGACCAAAATTGCCATTTTTACAGAGTTTTGCTTACTCAAAAGCTTCAATTTTGACCCGTTTCAGGCACAGAAAGGACTTTAAACACACTTATTTTAGTTGAAAAAGTCATAATGCACATCCAACAGTCATTTAGAGTCAAAAGATTAAATGTTAAAATTTCATCATTATAGACCATTTTGGGAATGTTCGAAATGTCCGGAGTCATCGTTTTTCATCCGAAAATTGATTTTTTGGACTGTACCCAAAATGATTCAAAATGTCAATTGGATCGTGCCTCATGTTGAATAACCACTTTTTAAACCCTCACAGTGACCAAAAGTGCCATTTTTACAGAGTTTTGCTTACTCAAAAGCTTCAATTTTGACCCGTTTCAGGCACAGAAATGACTTTAAACACACTTATTTTAGTTGAAAAAGTAATAATTCACATCCAACAGTCATTTAGAGTCAAAAGATTAAATGTTAAAATTTCATCATTATAGACCATTTTGGGAACGTTCGACATGTCCGGAGTCATCGTTTTTCATCCGAAAATTGATTTTTTGGACTGTACCCAAAATGATTCAAAATGTCAATTGGGTCGTGCCTCATGTTGAATAACCACTTTTTAAACCCTCACAGTGACCAAAAGTGCCATTTTTACAGAGTTTTGCTTACTCAAAAGCTTCAATTTTGACCCGTTTCAGGCACAGAAATGACTTTAAACACACGTATTTTAGTTGAAAAAGTCATAATTCACATCCAACAGTCATTTAGAGTCAAAAGATTAAATGTTAAAATTTCATCATTATAGACCATTTTGGGAACGTTCGACATGTCCGGAGTCATTGTTTTTCATCCGAAAATTGATTTTTTGGACTGTACCCAAAATGATTCAAAATGTCAATTGGATCGTGCCTCATGTTGAATAACCACTTTTTAAACCCTCACAGTGACCAAAAGTGCCATTTTTACAGAGTTTTGCTTACTCAAAAGCTTCAATTTTGACCCGTTTCAGGCACAGAAATGACTTTAAAAAAACGTATTTTAGTTGAAAAAGTCATAATTCACATCCAACAGTCATTTAGAGTCAAAAGATTAAATGTTAAAATTTCATCATTATAGACCATTTTGGGAACGTTCGGCATGTCCGGAGTCATCGTTTTTCATCTGAAAATTGATTTTTTGGACTGTACCCAAAATGATTCAAAATGTCAATTGGATCGTGCCTCATGTTGAATAACCACTTTTTAAACCCTCACAGTGACCAAAAGTGCCATTTTTACAGAGTTTTGCTTACTCAAAAGCTTCAATTTTGACCCGTTTCAGGCACAGAAATGACTTTAAACACACGTATTTTAGTTGAAAAAGTCATAATTCACATCCAACAGTCATTTAGAGTCAAAAGATTAAATGTTAAAATTTCATCATTATAGACCATTTTGGGAACGTTCTGCATGTCCGGAGTCATCGTTTTTCATCCGAAACTTGATTTTTTGGACTGTACCAAAAATGATTCAAAATGTCAATTGGATCGTGCCTCATGTTGAATAACCACTTTTTAAACCCTCACAGTGACCAAAAGTGCCATTTTTACAGAGTTTTGCTTACTCAAAAGCTTCAATTTTGACCCGTTTCAGGCACAGAAATGACTTTAAACACATGTATTTTAGTTGAAAAAGTCATAATTCACATCCAACAGTCATTTAGAGTCAAAAGATTAAATGTTAAAATGTCATCATTATAGACCATTTTGGGACCGTTCTGCATGTCCGGAGTCATCGTTTTTCATCCGAAAATTGATTTTTTGGACTGTACCAAAAATGATTCAAAATGTCAATTGGATCGTGCCTCATGTTGAATAACCACTTTTTAAATCCTCACAGAGACCAAAAGTGCCATTTTTACAGAGTTTTGCTTACTCAAAAGCTTCAATTTTGACCCGTTTCAGGCACAGAAATGACTTTAAACACACTTATTTTAGTTGAAAAAGTCATAATTCACATCCAACAGTCATTTAGAGTCAAAAGATTAAATGTTAAAATTTCATCATTATAGACCATTTTGGGAACGTTCGACATGTCCGGAGTCATCGTTTTTCATCCGAAAATTGATTTTTTGGACTGTACCCAAAATGATTCAAAATGTCAATTGGATCGTGCCTCATGTTGAATAACCACTTTTTAAACCCTCACAGTGACCAAAAGTGCCATTTTTACAGAGTTTTGCTTACTCAAAAGCTTCAATTTTGACCCGTTTCAGGCACAGAAATGACTTTAAACACACGTATTTTAGTTGAAAAAGTCATAATTCACATCCAACAGTCATTTAGAGTCAAAAGATTAAATGTTAAAATGTCATCATTATAGACCATTTTGGGAACGTTCGGCATGTCCGGAGTCATCGTTTTTCATCCGAAAATTGATTTTTTGGACTGTACCAAAAACGATTCAAAATGTCAATTGGATTGTGCCTCATGTTGAATAACCACTTTTTAAACCCTCACAGTGACCAAAATTGCCATTTTTACAGAGTTTTGCTTACTCAAAAGCTTCAATTTTGACCCGTTTCAGGCACAGAAAGGACTTTAAACACACTTATTTTAGTTGAAAAAGTCATAATGCACATCCAACAGTCATTTAGAGTCAAAAGATTAAATGTTAAAATTTCATCATTATAGACCATTTTGGGAATGTTCGACATGTCCGGAGTCATCGTTTTTCATCCGAAAATTGATTTTTTGGACTGTACCCAAAATGATTCAAAATGTCAATTGGATCATGCCTCATGTTGAATAACCACTTTTTAAACCCTCACAGTGACCAAAAGTGCCATTTTTACAGAGTTTTGCTTACTCAAAAGCTTCAATTTTGACCCGTTTCAGGCACAGAAATGACTTTAAACACACGTATTTTAGTTGAAAAAGTCATAATTCACATCCAACAGTCATTTAGAGTCAAAAGATTAAATGTTAAAATTTCATCATTATAGACCATTTTGGGAACGTTCGACATGTCCGGAGTCATTGTTTTTCATCCGAAAATTGATTTTTTGGACTGTACCCAAAATGATTCAAAATGTGAATTGGATCGTGCCTCATGTTGAATAACCACTTTTTAAACCCTCACAGTGACCAAAAGTGCCATTTTTACAGAGTTTTGCTTACTCAAAAGCTTCAATTTTGACCCGTTTCAGGCACAGAAATGACTTTAAACACACGTATTTTAGTTGAAAAAGTCATAATTCACATCCAACAGTCATTTAGAGTCAAAAGATTAAATGTTAAAATTTCATCATTATAGACCATTTTGGGAACGTTCGGCATGTCCGGAGTCATCGTTTTTCATCCGAAAATTGATTTTTTGGACTGTACCAAAAATGATTCAAAATGTCAATTGGATCGTGCCTCATGTTGAATAACCACTTTTTAAACCCTCACAGTGACCAAAATTGCCATTTTTACAGAGTTTTGCTTACTCAAAAGCTTCAATTTTGACCCGTTTCAGGCACAGAAAGGACTTTAAACACACTTATTTTAGTTGAAAAAGTCATAATTCACATCCAACAGTCATTTAGAGTCAAAAGATTAAATGTTAAAATTTCATCATTATAGACCATTTTGGGAACGTTCGGCATGTCCGGAGTCATCGTTTTTCATCCAAAAATTGATTTTTTGGACTGTACCAAAAATGATTTAAAATGTCAATTGGATCGTGCCTCATGTTGAATAACCACTTTTTAAACCCTCACAGTGACCAAAAGTGCCATTTTTACAGAGTTTTGCTTACTCAAAAGCTTCAATTTTGACCTGTTTCAGGCACAGAAATGACTTTAAACACACTTATTTTAGTTGAAAAAGTCATAATTCACATCCAACAGTCATTTAGAGTCAAAAGATTAAATGTTAAAATTTCATCATTATAGACCATTTTGGGAACGTTCGGCATGTCCGGAGTCATCGTTTTTCATCCGAAAATCGATTTTTTGGACTGTACCATAAATGATTCAAAATGTCAATTGGATCGTGCCTCATGTTGAATAACCACTTTTTAAACCCTCACAGTGACCAAAAGTGCCATTTTTACAGAGTTTTGCTTACTCAAAAGCTTCAATTTTGACCCGTTTCAGGCACAGAAATGACTTTAAAAAAACGTATTTTAGTTGAAAAAGTCATAATTCACATCCAACAGTCATTTAGAGTCAAAAGATTAAATGTTAAAATTTCATCATTATAGACCATTTTGGGAACGTTCGGCATGTCCGGAGTCATCGTTTTTCATCTGAAAATTGATTTTTTGGACTGTACCCAAAATGATTCAAAATGTCAATTGGATCGTGCCTCATGTTGAATAACCACTTTTTAAACCCTCACAGTGACCAAAAGTGCCATTTTTACAGAGTTTTGCTTACTCAAAAGCTTCAATTTTGACCCGTTTCAGGCACAGAAATGACTTTAAACACACGTATTTTAGTTGAAAAAGTCATAATTCACATCCAACAGTCATTTAGAGTCAAAAGATTAAATGTTAAAATTTCATCATTATAGACCATTTTGGGAACGTTCTGCATGTCCGGAGTCATCGTTTTTCATCCGAAACTTGATTTTTTGGACTGTACCAAAAATGATTCAAAATGTCAATTGGATCGTGCCTCATGTTGAATAACCACTTTTTAAACCCTCACAGTGACCAAAAGTGCCATTTTTACAGAGTTTTGCTTACTCAAAAGCTTCAATTTTGACCCGTTTCAGGCACAGAAATGACTTTAAACACATGTATTTTAGTTGAAAAAGTCATAATTCACATCCAACAGTCATTTAGAGTCAAAAGATTAAATGTTAAAATGTCATCATTATAGACCATTTTGGGACCGTTCTGCATGTCCGGAGTCATCGTTTTTCATCCGAAAATTGATTTTTTGGACTGTACCAAAAATGATTCAAAATGTCAATTGGATCGTGCCTCATGTTGAATAACCACTTTTTAAATCCTCACAGAGACCAAAAGTGCCATTTTTACAGAGTTTTGCTTACTCAAAAGCTTCAATTTTGACCCATTTCAGGCACAGAAATGACTTTAAACACACTTATTTTAGTTGAAAAAGTCATAATTCACATCCAACAGTCATTTAGAGTCAAAAGATTAAATGTTAAAATTTCATCATTATAGACCATTTTGGGAACGTTCGACATGTCCGGAGTCATCGTTTTTCATCCGAAAATTGATTTTTTGGACTGTACCCAAAATGATTCAAAATGTCAATTGGATCGTGCCTCATGTTGAATAACCACTTTTTAAACCCTCACAGTGACCAAAAGTGCCATTTTTACAGAGTTTTGCTTACTCAAAAGCTTCAATTTTGACCCGTTTCAGGCACAGAAATGACTTTAAACACACGTATTTTAGTTGAAAAAGTCATAATTCACATCCAACAGTCATTTAGAGTCAAAAGATTAAATGTTAAAATGTCATCATTATAGACCATTTTGGGAACGTTCGGCATGTCCGGAGTCATCGTTTTTCATCCGAAAATTGATTTTTTGGACTGTACCAAAAACGATTCAAAATGTCAATTGGATTGTGCCTCATGTTGAATAACCACTTTTTAAACCCTCACAGTGACCAAAATTGCCATTTTTACAGAGTTTTGCTTACTCAAAAGCTTCAATTTTGACCCGTTTCAGGCACAGAAAGGACTTTAAACACACTTATTTTAGTTGAAAAAGTCATAATGCACATCCAACAGTCATTTAGAGTCAAAAGATTAAATGTTAAAATTTCATCATTATAGACTATTTTGGGAATGTTCGACATGTCCGGAGTCATCGTTTTTCATCCGAAAATTGATTTTTTGGACTGTACCCAAAATGATTCAAAATGTCAATTGGATCATGCCTCATGTTGAATAACCACTTTTTAAACCCTCACAGTGACCAAAAGTGCCATTTTTACAGAGTTTTGCTTACTCAAAAGCTTCAATTTTGACCCGTTTCAGGCACAGAAATGACTTTAAACACACGTATTTTAGTTGAAAAAGTCATAATTCACATCCAACAGTCATTTAGAGTCAAAAGATTAAATGTTAAAATTTCATCATTATAGACCATTTTGGGAACGTTCGACATGTCCGGAGTCATTGTTTTTCATCCGAAAATTGATTTTTTGGACTGTACCCAAAATGATTCAAAATGTGAATTGGATCGTGCCTCATGTTGAATAACCACTTTTTAAACCCTCACAGTGACCAAAAGTGCCATTTTTACAGAGTTTTGCTTACTCAAAAGCTTCAATTTTGACCCGTTTCAGGCACAGAAATGACTTTAAACACACGTATTTTAGTTGAAAAAGTCATAATTCACATCCAACAGTCATTTAGAGTCAAAAGATTAAATGTTAAAATTTCATCATTATAGACCATTTTGGGAACGTTCGGCATGTCCGGAGTCATCGTTTTTCATCCGAAAATTGATTTTTTGGACTGTACCAAAAATGATTCAAAATGTCAATTGGATCGTGCCTCATGTTGAATAACCACTTTTTAAACCCTCACAGTGACCAAAATTGCCATTTTTACAGAGTTTTGCTTACTCAAAAGCTTCAATTTTGACCCGTTTCAGGCACAGAAAGGACTTTAAACACACTTATTTTAGTTGAAAAAGTCATAATTCACATCCAACAGTCATTTAGAGTCAAAAGATTAAATGTTAAAATTTCATCATTATAGACCATTTTGGGAACGTTCGGCATGTCCGGAGTCATCGTTTTTCATCCAAAAATTGATTTTTTGGACTGTACCAAAAATGATTTAAAATGTCAATTGGATCGTGCCTCATGTTGAATAACCACTTTTTAAACCCTCACAGTGACCAAAAGTGCCATTTTTACAGAGTTTTGCTTACTCAAAAGCTTCAATTTTGACCTGTTTCAGGCACAGAAATGACTTTAAACACACTTATTTTAGTTGAAAAAGTCATAATTCACATCCAACAGTCATTTAGAGTCAAAAGATTAAATGTTAAAATTTCATCATTATAGACCATTTTGGGAACGTTCGGCATGTCCGGAGTCATCGTTTTTCATCCGAAAATCGATTTTTTGGACTGTACCATAAATGATTCAAAATGTCAATTGGATCGTGCCTCATGTTGAATAACCACTTTTTAAACCCTCACAGTGACCAAAATTGCCATTTTTACAGAGTTTTCCTTACTCAAAAGCTTCAATTTTGACCCGTTTCAGGCACAGAAATGACTTTAAACACACTTATTTTAGTTGAAAAAGTCATAATTCACATCCAACAGTCATTTAGAGTCAAAAGATTAAATGTTAAAATTTCATCATTATAGACCATTTTGGGAACGTTCGACATGTCCGGAGTCATCGTTTTTCATCTGAAAATTGATTTTTTGGACTGTACCCAAAATGATTCAAAATGTCAATTGGATCGTGCCTCATGTTGAATAACCACTTTTTAAACCCTCACAGTGACCAAAATTGCCATTTTTACAGAGTTTTCCTTACTCAAAAGCTTCAATTTTGACCCGTTTCAGGCACAGAAATGACTTTAAACACACTTATTTTAGTTGAAAAAGTCATAATTCACATCCAACAGTCATTTAGAGTCAAAAGATTAAATGTTAAAATTTCATCATTATAGACCATTTTGGGAACGTTCGACATGTCCGGAGTCATCGTTTTTCATCTGAAAATTGATTTTTTGGACTGTACCCAAAATGATTCAAAATGTCAATTGGATCGTGCCTCATGTTGAATAACCACTTTTTAAACCCTCACAGTGACCAAAATTGCCATTTTTACAGAATTTTGCTTACTCAAAAGCTTCAATTTTGACCCGTTTCAGGCACAGAAAGGACTTTAAACACACTTATTTTAGTTGAAAAAGTCATAATGCACATCCAACAGTCATTTAGAGTCAAAAGATTAAATGTTAAAATTTCATCATTATAGACCATTTTGGGAATGTTCGACATGTCCGGAGTCATCGTTTTTCATCCGAAAATTGATTTTTTGGACTGTACCCAAAATGATTCAAAATGTCAATGGGATCGTGCCTCATGTTGAATAACCACTTTTTAAACCCTCACAGTGGCCAAAAGTGCCATTTTTACAGAGTTTTGCTTACTCAAAAGCTTCAATTTTGACTCGTTTCAGGCACAGAAATGACTTTAAACACACTTATTTTAGTTGAAAAAGTCATAATTCACATCCAACAGTCATTTAGAGTCAAAAGATTAAATGTTAAAATGTCATCATTATAGACCATTTTGGGAACGTTCGACATGTCCGGAGTCATCGTTTTTCATCCGAAAATTGATTTTTTGGACTGTACCCAAAATGATTCAAAATGTCAATTGGATCGTGCCTCATGTTGAATAACCACTTTTTAAACCCTCACAGTGACCAAAAGTGCCATTTTTACAGAGTTTTGCTTACTCAAAAGCTTCAATTTTGACCCGTTTCAGGCACAGAAATGACTTTAAACACACGTATTTTAGTTGAAAAAGTCATAATTCACATCCAACAGTCATTTAGAGTCAAAAGATTAAATGTTAAAATTTCATCATTATAGACCATTTTGGGAACGTTCGGCATGTCCGGAGTCATCGTTTTTCATCCGAAAATCGATTTTTTGGACTGTACCATAAATGATTCAAAATGTCAATTGGATCGTGCCTCATGTTGAATAACCACTTTTTAAACCCTCACAGTGACCAAAATTGCCATTTTTACAGAGTTTTCCTTACTCAAAAGCTTCAATTTTGACCCGTTTCAGGCACAGAAATGACTTTAAACACACTTATTTTAGTTGAAAAAGTCATAATTCACATCCAACAGTCATTTAGAGTCAAAAGATTAAATGTTAAAATTTCATCATTATAGACCATTTTGGGAACGTTCGACATGTCCGGAGTCATCGTTTTTCATCTGAAATTTGATTTTTTGGACTGTACCCAAAATGATTCAAAATGTCAATTGGATCGTGCCTCATGTTGAATAACCACTTTTTAAACCCTCACAGTGACCAAAATTGCCATTTTTACAGAGTTTTCCTTACTCAAAAGCTTCAATTTTGACCCGTTTCAGGCACAGAAATGACTTTAAACACACTTATTTTAGTTGAAAAAGTCATAATTCACATCCAACAGTCATTTAGAGTCAAAAGATTAAATGTTAAAATTTCATCATTATAGACCATTTTGGGAACGTTCGGCATGTCCGGAGTCATCGTTTTTCATCCGAAAATTGATTTTTTGGACTGTACCAAAAATGATTCAAAATGTCAATTGGATCGTGCTCATGTTGAATAACCACTTTTTAAACCCTCACAGTGACCACAATTGCCATTTTTACAGAGTTTTGCTTACTCAAAAGCTTCAATTTTGACCCGTTTCAGGCACAGAAAGGACTTTAAACACACTTATTTTAGTTGAAAAAGTCATAATTCACATCCAACAGTCATTTAGAGTCAAAAGATTAAATGTTAAAATGTCATCATTATAGACCATTTTGGGAACGTTCGACATGTCCGGAGTCATCGTTTTTCTTCCGAAAATTGATTTTTTGGACTGTACCCAAAATGATTCAAAATGTCAATTGGATCGTGCCTCATGTTGAATAACCACTTTTTAAACCCTCACAGTGACCAAAAGTGCCATTTTTACAGAGTTTTGCTTACTCAAAAGCTTCAATTTTGACCCGTTTCAGGCACAGAAATGACTTTAAACACACTTATTTTAGTTGAAAAAGTCATAATGCACATCCAACAGTCATTTAGAGTCAAAAGATTAAATGTTAAAATTTCATCATTATAGACCATTTTGGGAACGTTCGACATGTCCGGAGTCATCGTTTTTCATCCGAAAATTGATTTTTTGGACTGTACCCAAAATGATTCAAAATGTCAATTGGATCGTGCCTCATGTTGAATAACCACTTTTTAAACCCTCACAGTGACCCAAAGTGCCATTTTTACAGAGTTTTGCTTACTCAAAAGCTTCAATTTTGACCCGTTTCAGGCACAGAAATGACTTTAAACACACTTATTTTAGTTGAAAAAGTCATAATTCACATCCAACAGTCATTTAGAGTCAAAAGATTAAATTTTAAAATTTCATCATTATAGACCATTTTGGGAACGTTCGGCATGTCCGGAGTCATCGTTTTTCATCCAAAAATCGATTTTTTGGACTGAACCAAAAATGATTCAAAATGTCAATTGGATCGTGCCTCATGTTGAATAACCACTTTTTAAACCCTCACAGTGACCAAAATTGCCATTTTTACAGAGTTTTCCTTACTCAAAAGCTTCAATTTTGACCCGTTTCAGGCACAGAAATGACTTTAAACACACTTATTTTAGTTGAAAAAGTCATAATTCACATCCAACAGTCATTTAGAGTCAAAAGATTAAATGTTAAAATTTCATCATTATAGACCATTTTGGGAACGTTGGACATGTCCGGAGTCATCGTTTTTCATCTGAAAATTGATTTTTTGGACTGTACCCAAAATGATTCAAAATGTCAATTGGATCGTGCCTCATGTTGAATAACCCCTTTTTAAACCCTCACAGTGACCAAAATTGCCATTTTTACAGAGTTTTCCTTACTCAAAAGCTTCAATTTTGACCCGTTTCAGGCACAGAAATGACTTTAAACACACTTATTTTAGTTGAAAAAGTCATAATTCACATCCAACAGTCATTTAGAGTCAAAAGATTAAATGTTAAAATGTCATCATTATAGACCATTTTGGGAACGTTCGGCATGTCCGGAGTCATCGTTTTTCATCCGAAAATTGATTTTTTGGACTGTACCAAAAACGATTCAAAATGTCAATTGGATCGTGCCTCGTGTTGAATAACCACTTTTTAAACCCTCACAGTGACCAAAATTGCCATTTTTACAGAGTTTTGCTTACTCAAAAGCTTCAATTTTGACCCGTTTCAGGCACAGAAAGGACTTTAAACACACTTATTTTAGTTGAAAAAGTCACAATGCACATCCAACAGTCATTTAGAGTCAAAAGATTAAATGTTAAAATTTCATCATTATAGACCATTTTGGGAATGTTCGACATGTCCGGAGTCATCGTTTTTCATCCGAAAATTGATTTTTTGGACTGTACCCAAAATGATTCAAAATGTCAATTGGATCGTGCCTCATGTTGAATAACCACTTTTTAAACCCTCACAGTGACCAAAAGTGCCATTTTTACAGAGTTTTGCTTACTCAAAAGCTTCAATTTTGACCCGTTTCAGGCACAGAAATGACTTTAAACACACTTATTTTAGTTGAAAAAGTAATAATTCACATCCAACAGTCATTTAGAGTCAAAAGATTAAATGTTAAAATTTCATCATTATAGACCATTTTGGGAACGTTCGACATGTCCGGAGTCATCGTTTTTCATCCGAAAATTGATTTTTTGGACTGTACCCAAAATGATTCAAAATGTCAATTGGGTCGTGCCTCATGTTGAATAACCACTTTTTAAACCCTCACAGTGACCAAAAGTGCCATTTTTACAGAGTTTTGCTTACTCAAAAGCTTCAATTTTGACCCGTTTCAGGCACAGAAATGACTTTAAACACACGTATTTTAGTTGAAAAAGTCATAATTCACATCCAACAGTCATTTAGAGTCAAAAGATTAAATGTTAAAATTTCATCATTATAGACCATTTTGGGAACGTTCGACATGTCCGGAGTCATTGTTTTTCATCCGAAAATTGATTTTTTGGACTGTACCCAAAATGATTCAAAATGTCAATTGGATCGTGCCTCATGTTGAATAACCACTTTTTAAACCCTCACAGTGACCAAAAGTGCCATTTTTACAGAGTTTTGCTTACTCAAAAGCTTCAATTTTGACCCGTTTCAGGCACAGAAATGACTTTAAAAAAACGTATTTTAGTTGAAAAAGTCATAATTCACATCCAACAGTCATTTAGAGTCAAAAGATTAAATGTTAAAATTTCATCATTATAGACCATTTTGGGAACGTTCGGCATGTCCGGAGTCATCGTTTTTCATCTGAAAATTGATTTTTTGGACTGTACCCAAAATGATTCAAAATGTCAATTGGATCGTGCCTCATGTTGAATAACCACTTTTTAAACCCTCACAGTGACCAAAAGTGCCATTTTTACAGAGTTTTGCTTACTCAAAAGCTTCAATTTTGACCCGTTTCAGGCACAGAAATGACTTTAAACACACGTATTTTAGTTGAAAAAGTCATAATTCACATCCAACAGTCATTTAGAGTCAAAAGATTAAATGTTAAAATTTCATCATTATAGACCATTTTGGGAACGTTCTGCATGTCCGGAGTCATCGTTTTTCATCCGAAAATTGATTTTTTGGACTGTACCAAAAATGATTCAAAATGTCAATTGGATCGTGCCTCATGTTGAATAACCACTTTTTAAACCCTCACTGTGACCAAAAGTGCCATTTTTACAGAGTTTTGCTTACTCAAAAGCTTCAATTTTGACCCGTTTCAGGCACAGAAATGACTTTAAACACATGTATTTTAGTTGAAAAAGTCATAATTCACATCCAACAGTCATTTAGAGTCAAAAGATTAAATGTTAAAATTTCATCATTATAGACCATTTTGGGACCGTTCTGCATGTCCGGAGTCATCGTTTTTCATCCGAAAATTGATTTTTTGGACTGTACCAAAAATGATTCAAAATGTCAATTGGATCGTGCCTCATGTTGAATAACCACTTTTTAAATCCTCACAGAGACCAAAAGTGCCATTTTTACAGAGTTTTGCTTACTCAAAAGCTTCAATTTTGACCCGTTTCAGGCACAGAAATGACTTTAAACACACTTATTTTAGTTGAAAAAGTCATAATTCACATCCAACAGTCATTTAGAGTCAAAAGATTAAATGTTAAAATTTCATCATTATAGACCATTTTGGGAACGTTCGGCATGTCCGGAGTCATCGTTTTTCATCCGAAAATTGATTTTTTGGACTGTACCAAAAACGATTCAAAATGTCAATTGGATTGTGCCTCATGTTGAATAACCACTTTTTAAACCCTCACAGTGACCAAAATTGCCATTTTTACAGAGTTTTGCTTACTCAAAAGCTTCAATTTTGACCCGTTTCAGGCACAGAAAGGACTTTAAACACACTTATTTTAGTTGAAAAAGTCATAATGCACATCCAACAGTCATTTAGAGTCAAAAGATTAAATGTTAAAATTTCATCATTATAGACCATTTTGGGAATGTTCGACATGTCCGGAGTCATCGTTTTTCATCCGAAAATTGATTTTTTGGACTGTACCCAAAATGATTCAAAATGTCAATTGGATCATGCCTCATGTTGAATAACCACTTTTTAAACCCTCACAGTGACCAAAAGTGCCATTTTTACAGAGTTTTGCTTACTCAAAAGCTTCAATTTTGACCCGTTTCAGGCACAGAAATGACTTTAAACACACGTATTTTAGTTGAAAAAGTCATAATTCACATCCAACAGTCATTTAGAGTCAAAAGATTAAATGTTAAAATTTCATCATTATAGACCATTTTGGGAACGTTCGACATGTCCGGAGTCATTGTTTTTCATCCGAAAATTGATTTTTTGGACTGTACCCAAAATGATTCAAAATGTGAATTGGATCGTGCCTCATGTTGAATAACCACTTTTTAAACCCTCACAGTGACCAAAAGTGCCATTTTTACAGAGTTTTGCTTACTCAAAAGCTTCAATTTTGACCCGTTTCAGGCACAGAAATGACTTTAAAAAAACGTATTTTAGTTGAAAAAGTCATAATTCACATCCAACAGTCATTTAGAGTCAAAAGATTAAATGTTAAAATTTCATCATTATAGACCATTTTGGGAACGTTCGGCATGTCCGGAGTCATCGTTTTTCATCCGAAAATTGATTTTTTGGACTGTACCCAAAATGATTCAAAATGTCAATTGGATCGTGCCTCATGTTGAATAACCACTTTTTAAACCCTCACAGTGACCAAAAGTGCCATTTTTACAGAGTTTTGCTTACTCAAAAGCTTCAATTTTGACCCGTTTCAGGCACAGAAATGACTTTAAACACACTTATTTTATTTGAAAAAGTCATAATTCACATCCAACAGTCATTTAGAGTCAAAAGATTAAATGTTAAAATTTCATCATTATAGACCATTTTGGGAACGTTCGGCATGTCCGGAGTCATCGTTTTTCATCCGAAAATCGATTTTTTGGACTGTACCATAAATGATTCAAAATGTCAATTGGATCGTGCCTCATGTTGAATAACCACTTTTTAAACCCTCACAGTGACCAAAATTGCCATTTTTACAGAGTTTTCCTTACTCAAAAGCTTCAATTTTGACCCGTTTCAGGCACAGAAATGACTTTAAACACACTTATTTTAGTTGAAAAAGTCATAATTCACATCCAACAGTCATTTAGAGTCAAAAGATTAAATGTTAAAATTTCATCATTATAGACCATTTTGGGAACGTTCGACATGTCCGGAGTCATCGTTTTTCATCTGAAAATTGATTTTTTGGACTGTACCCAAAATGATTCAAAATGTCAATTGGATCGTGCCTCATGTTGAATAACCACTTTTTAAACCCTCACAGTGACCAAAATTGCCATTTTTACAGAGTTTTCCTTACTCAAAAGCTTCAATTTTGACCCGTTTCAGGCACAGAAATGACTTTAAACACACTTATTTTAGTTGAAAAAGTCATAATTCACATCCAACAGTCATTTAGAGTCAAAAGATTAAATGTTAAAATTTCATCATTATAGACCATTTTGGGAACGTTCGACATGTCCGGAGTCATCGTTTTTCATCTGAAAATTGATTTTTTGGACTGTACCCAAAATGATTCAAAATGTCAATTGGATCGTGCCTCATGTTGAATAACCACTTTTTAAACCCTCACAGTGACCAAAATTGCCATTTTTACAGAGTTTTGCTTACTCAAAAGCTTCAATTTTGACCCGTTTCAGGCACAGAAAGGACTTTAAACACACTTATTTTAGTTGAAAAAGTCATAATGCACATCCAACAGTCATTTAGAGTCAAAAGATTAAATGTTAAAATTTCATCATTATAGACCATTTTGGGAATGTTCGACATGTCCGGAGTCATCGTTTTTCATCCGAAAATTGATTTTTTGGACTGTACCCAAAATGATTCAAAATGTCAATGGGATCGTGCCTCATGTTGAATAACCACTTTTTAAACCCTCACAGTGGCCAAAAGTGCCATTTTTACAGAGTTTTGCTTACTCAAAAGCTTCAATTTTGACCCGTTTCAGGCACAGAAATGACTTTAAACACACGTATTTTAGTTGAAAAAGTCATAATTCACATCCAACAGTCATTTAGAGTCAAAAGATTAAATGTTAAAATTTCATCATTATAGACCATTTTGGGAACGTTCGGCATGTCCGGAGTCATCGTTTTTCATCCGAAAATCGATTTTTTGGACTGTACCAAAAATGATTCAAAATGTCAATTGGATCGTGCCTCATGTTGAATAACCACTTTTTAAACCCTCACAGTGACCAAAATTGCCATTTTTACAGAGTTTTCCTTACTCAAAAGCTTCAATTTTGACCCGTTTCAGGCACAGAAATGACTTTAAACACACTTATTTTAGTTGAAAAAGTCATAATTCACATCCAACAGTCATTTAGAGTCAAAAGATTAAATGTTAAAATTTCATCATTATAGACCATTTTGGGAACGTTCGGCATGTCCGGAGTCATCGTTTTTCATCCGAAAATCGATTTTTTGGACTGTACCAAAAATGATTCAAAATGTCAATTGGATCGTGCCTCATGTTGAATAACCACTTTTTAAACCCTCACAGTGACCAAAATTGCCATTTTTACAGAGTTTCCCTTACTCAAAAGCTTCAATTTTGACCCGTTTCAGGCACAGAAATGACTTTAAACACACTTATTTTAGTTGAAAAAGTCATAATTCACATCCAACAGTCATTTAGAGTCAAAAGATTAAATGTTAAAATTTCATCATTATAGACCATTTTGGGAACGTTCGACATGTCCGGAGTCATCGTTTTTCATCTGAAAATTGATTTTTTGGACTGTACCCAAAATGATTCAAAATGTCAATTGGATCGTGCCTCATGTTGAATAACCACTTTTTAAACCCTCACAGTGACCAAAATTGCCATTTTTACAGAGTTTTCCTTACTCAAAAGCTTCGATTTTGACCCGTTTCAGGCACAGAAATGACTTTAAACACACTTATTTTAGTTGAAAAAGTCATAATTCACATCCAACAGTCATTTAGAGTCAAAAGATTAAATGTTAAAATTTCATCATTATAGACCATTTTGGGAACGTTCGACATGTCCGGAGTCATCGTTTTTCATCCGAAAATTGATTTTTTGGACTGTACCAAAAATGATTCAAAATGTCAATTGGATCGTGCCTCATGTTGAATAACCACTTTTTAAACCCTCACAGAGACCAAAAGTGCCATTTTTACAGAGTTTTGCTTACTCAAAAGCTTAAATTTTGACCCGTTTCAGGCACAGAAATGACTTTAAACAAACTTATTTTAGTTGAAAAAGTCATAATTCACATCCAACAGTCATTTAGAGTCAAAAGATTAAATGTTAAAATTTCATCATTATAGACCATTTTGGGAACGTTCGGCATGTCCGGAGTCATCGTTTTTCATCCGAAAATTGATTTTTTGGACTGTACCAAAAATGATTCAAAATGTCAATTGGATCGTGCCTCATGTTGAATAACCACTTTTTAAACCCTCACAGTGACCAAAATTGCAATTTTTACAGAGTTTTCCTTACTCAAAAGCTTCAATTTTGACCCGTTTCAGGCACAGAAATGACTTTAAACACACTTATTTTAGTTGAAAAAGTCATAATTCACATCCAACAGTCATTAAGAGTCAAGAGATTAAATGTTAAAATTTCATCATTATAGACCATTTTGGGAACGTTCGGCATGTCCGGAGTCATCGTTTTTCATCCGAAAATTAATTTTTTGGACTGTACCAAAAATGATTCAAAATGTCAATTGGATCGTGCCTCATGTTGAATAACCACTTTTTAAACCCTCACAGTGACCAAAATTGCCATTTTTACAGAGTTTTGCTTACTCAAAAGCTTCAATTTTGACCCGTTTCAGGCACAGAAAGGACTTTAAACACACTTATTTTAGTTGAAAAAGTCATAATGCACATCCAACAGTCATTTAGAGTCAAAAGATTAAATGTTAAAATTTCATCATTATAGACCATTTTGGGAACGTTCGACATGTCCGGAGTCATCGTTTTTCATCCGAAAATTGATTTTTTGGACTGTACCCAAAATGATTCAAAATGTCAATTGGATCGTGCCTCATGTTGAATAACCACTTTTTAAACCCTCACAGTGACCAAAAGTGCCATTTTTACAGAGTTTTGCTTACTCAAAAGCTTCAATTTTGACCCGTTTCAGGCACAGAAAGGACTTTAAACACACTTATTTTAGTTGAAAAAGTCATAATGCACATCCAACAGTCATTTAGAGTCAAAAGATTAAATGTTAAAATTTCATCATTATAGACCATTTTGGGAACGTTCGACATGTCCGGAGTCATCGTTTTTCATCCGAAAATTGATTTTTTGGACTGTACCCAAAATGATTCAAAATGTCAATGGGATGGTGCCTCATGTTGAATAACCACTTTTTAAACCCTCACAGTGGCCAAAAGTGCCATTTTTACAGAGTTTTGCTTACTCAAAAGCTTCAATTTTGACCCGTTTCAGGCACAGAAATGACTTTAAACACACTTATTTTAGTTGAAAAAGTCATAATTCACATCCAACAGTCATTTAGAGTCAAAAGATTAAATGTTAAAATGTCATCATTATAGACCATTTTGGGAACGTTCTGCATGTCCGGAGTCATCGTTTTTCATCCGAAAATTGATTTTTTGGACTGTACCAAAAATGATTCAAAATGTCAATTGGATCGTGCCTCATGTTGAATAACCACTTTTTAAACCCTCACAGTGACCAAAAGTGCCATTTTTACAGAGTTTTGCTTACTCAAAAGCTTCAATTTTGACCCGTTTCAGGCACAGAAATGACTTTAAACACACGTATTTTAGTTGAAAAAGTCATAATTCACATCCAACAGTCATTTAGAGTCAAAAGATTAAATGTTAAAATTTCATCATTATAGACCATTTTGGGAACGTTCGACTTGTCCGGAGTCATCGTTTTTCATCCGAAAATTGATTTTTTGGACTGTACCCAAAATGATTCAAAATGTCAATTGGATCGTGCCTCATGTTGAATAACCACTTTTTAAACCCTCACAGTGACCAAAAGTGCCATTTTTACAGAGTTTTGCTTACTCAAAAGCTTCAATTTTGACCCGTTTCAGGCACAGAAATGACTTTAAACACACGTATTTTAGTTGAAAAAGTCATAATTCACATCCAACAGTCATTTAGAGTCAAAAGATTAAATGTTAAAATTTCATCATTATAGACCATTTTGGGAACGTTCGACATGTCCGGAGTCATCGTTTTTCATCCGAAAATTGATTTTTTGGACTGTACCCAAAATGATTCAAAATGTCAATTGGATCGTGCCTCATGTTGAATAACCACTTTTTAAACCCTCACAGTGACCAAAAGTGCCATTTTTACAGAGTTTTGCTTACTCAAAAGCTTCAATTTTGACCCGTTTCAGGCACAGAAATGACTTTAAACACACTTATTTTAGTTGAAAAAGTCATAATTCACATCCAACAGTCATTTAGAGTCAAAAGATTAAATGTTAAAATTTCATCATTATAGACCATTTTGGGAACGTTCGGCATGTCCGGAGTCATCGTTTTTCATCCGAAAATCGATTTTTTGGACTGTACCAAAAATGATTCAAAATGTCAATTGGATCGTGCCTCATGTTGAATAACCACTTTTTAAACCCTCACAGTGACCAAAATTGCCATTTTTACAGAGTTTTCCTTACTCAAAAGCTTCAATTTTGACCCGTTTCAGGCACAGAAATGACTTTAAACACACTTATTTTAGTTGAAAAAGTCATAATTCACATCCAACAGTCATTTAGAGTCAAAAGATTAAATGTTAAAATTTCATCATTATAGACCATTTTGGGAACGTTCGGCATGTCCGGAGTCATCGTTTTTCATCCGAAAATCGATTTTTTGGACTGTACCAAAAATGATTCACAATGTCAATTGGATCGTGCCTCATGTTGAATAACCACTTTTTAAACCCTCACAGTGACCAAAATTGCCATTTTTACAGAGTTTTCCTTACTCAAAAGCTTCAATTTTGACCCGTTTCAGGCACAGAAATGACTTTAAACACACTTATTTTAGTTGAAAAAGTCATAATTCACATCCAACAGTCATTTAGAGTCAAAAGATTAAATGTTAAAATTTCATCATTATAGACCATTTTGGGAATGTTCGACATGTCCGGAGTCATCGTTTTTCATCTGAAAATTGATTTTTTGGACTGTACCCAAAATGATTCAAAATGTCAATTGGATCGTGCCTCATGTTGAATAACCACTTTTTAAACCCTCACAGTGACCAAAATTGCCATTTTTACAGAGTTTTCCTTACTCAAAAGCTTCGATTTTGACCCGTTTCAGGCACAGAAATGACTTTAAACACACTTATTTTAGTTGAAAAAGTCATAATTCACATCCAACAGTCATTTAGAGTCAAAAGATTAAATGTTAAAATTTCATCATTATAGACCATTTTGGGAACGTTCGACATGTCCGGAGTCATCGTTTTTCATCCGAAAATTGATTTTTTGGACTGTACCAAAAATGATTCAAAATGTCAATTGGATCGTGCCTCATGTTGAATAACCACTTTTGAAACCCTCACAGAGACCAAAAGTGCCATTTTTACAGAGTTTTGCTTACTCAAAAGCTTCAATTTTGACCCGTTTCAGGCACAGAAATGACTTTAAACAAACTTATTTTAGTTGAAAAAGTCATAATTCACATCCAACAGTCATTTAGAGTCAAAAGATTAAATGTTAAAATTTCATCATTATAGACCATTTTGGGAACGTTCGGCATGTCCGGAGTCATCGTTTTTCATCCGAAAATTGATTTTTTGGACTGTACCAAAAATGATTCAAAATGTCAATTGGATCGTGCCTCATGTTGAATAACCACTTTTTAAACCCTCACAGTGACCAAAATTGCAATTTTTACAGAGTTTTCCTTACTCAAAAGCTTCAATTTTGACCCGTTTCAGGCACAGAAATGACTTTAAACACACTTATTTTAGTTGAAAAAGTCATAATTCACATCCAACAGTCATTAAGAGTCAAGAGATTAAATGTTAAAATTTCATCATTATAGACCATTTTGGGAACGTTCGACATGTCCGGAGTCATCGTTTTTCATCCGAAAATTGATTTTTTGGACTGTACCCAAAATGATTCAAAATGTCAATTGGATCGTGCCTCATGTTGAATAACCACTTTTTAAACCCTCACAGTGACCAAAAGTGCCATTTTTACAGAGTTTTGCTTACTCAAAAGCTTCAATTTTGACCCGTTTCAGGCACAGAAATGACTTTAAACACACTTATTTTAGTTGAAAAAGTCATAATTCACATCCAACAGTCATTTAGAGTCAAAAGATTAAATGTTAAAATTTCATCATTATAGACCATTTTGGGAACGTTCGACATGTCCGGAGTCATCGTTTTTCATCCGAAAATTGATTTTTTGGACTGTACCCAAAATGATTCAAAATGTCAATTGGATCGTGCCTCATGTTGAATAACCACTTTTTAAACCCTCACAGTGACCAAAAGTGCCATTTTTACAGAGTTTTGCTTACTCAAAAGCTTCAATTTTGACCCGTTTCAGGCACAGAAATGACTTTAAACACACTTATTTTAGTTGAAAAAGTCATAATTCACATCCAACAGTCATTTAGAGTCAAAAGATTAAATGTTAAAATTTCATCATTATAGACCATTTTGGGAACGTTCGGCATGTCCGGAGTCATCGTTTTTCATCCGAAAATCGATTTTTTGGACTGTACCAAAAATGATTCAAAATGTCAATTGGATCGTGCCTCATGTTGAATAACCACTTTTTAAACCCTCACAGTGACCAAAATTGCCATTTTTACAGAGTTTTCCTTACTCAAAAGCTTCAATTTTGACCCGTTTCAGGCACAGAAATGACTTTAAACACACTTATTTTAGTTGAAAAAGTCATAATTCACATCCAACAGTCATTTAGAGTCAAAAGATTAAATGTTAAAATTTCATCATTATAGACCATTTTGGGAACGTTCGGCATGTCCGGAGTCATCGTTTTTCATCCGAAAATCGATTTTTTGGACTGTACCAAAAATGATTCAAAATGTCAATTGGATCGTGCCTCATGTTGAATAACCACTTTTTAAACCCTCACAGTGACCAAAATTGCCATTTTTACAGAGTTTTCCTTACTCAAAAGCTTCAATTTTGACCCGTTTCAGGCACAGAAATGACTTTAAACACACTTATTTTAGTTGAAAAAGTCATAATTCACATCCAACAGTCATTTAGAGTCAAAAGATTAAATGTTAAAATTTCATCATTATAGACCATTTTGGGAACGTTCGACATGTCCGGAGTCATCGTTTTTCATCTGAAAATTGATTTTTTGGACTGTACCCAAAATGATTCAAAATGTCAATTGGATCGTGCCTCATGTTGAATAACCACTTTTTAAACCCTCACAGTGACCAAAATTGCCATTTTTACAGAGTTTTCCTTACTCAAAAGCTTCGATTTTGACCCGTTTCAGGCACAGAAATGACTTTAAACACACTTATTTTAGTTGAAAAAGTCATAATTCACATCCAACAGTCATTTAGAGTCAAAAGATTAAATGTTAAAATTTCATCATTATAGACCATTTTGGGAACGTTCGACATGTCCGGAGTCATCGTTTTTCATCCGAAAATTGATTTTTTGGACTGTACCAAAAATGATTCAAAATGTCAATTGGATCGTGCCTCATGTTGAATAACCACTTTTTAAACCCTCACAGAGACCAAAAGTGCCATTTTTACAGAGTTTTGCTTACTCAAAAGCTTAAATTTTGACCCGTTTCAGGCACAGAAATGACTTTAAACAAACTTATTTTAGTTGAAAAAGTCATAATTCACATCCAACAGTCATTTAGAGTCAAAAGATTAAATGTTAAAATTTCATCATTATAGACCATTTTGGGAACGTTCGGCATGTCCGGAGTCATCGTTTTTCATCCGAAAATTGATTTTTTGGACTGTACCAAAAATGATTCAAAATGTCAATTGGATCGTGCCTCATGTTGAATAACCACTTTTTAAACCCTCACAGTGACCAAAATTGCAATTTTTACAGAGTTTTCCTTACTCAAAAGCTTCAATTTTGACCCGTTTCAGGCACAGAAATGACTTTAAACACACTTATTTTAGTTGAAAAAGTCATAATTCACATCCAACAGTCATTAAGAGTCAAGAGATTAAATGTTAAAATTTCATCATTATAGACCATTTTGGGAACGTTCGGCATGTCCGGAGTCATCGTTTTTCATCCGAAAATTAATTTTTTGGACTGTACCAAAAATGATTCAAAATGTCAATTGGATCGTGCCTCATGTTGAATAACCACTTTTTAAACCCTCACAGTGACCAAAATTGC